>NC_081833.1:71057394-71366371 GCF_030867095.1 Alligator mississippiensis
AGCTCCAAGAAGAGTTGGGAAACCAATATCGAGGATGGCATGGGGCTTCAACTGACAGAGTGAACAAAGCTAACCCAACACAGAGTGGAGTGGAGGAGGGTTGTTACAGCATCTAAGGTGCCCCAACGGTTGCAGCGGCCTCGGGCCTGACTTGACTTGACTTGGTTTGTTAGTAGCAATGAATCTAAAACTGTCATTTGAACTATATCTATACTCTCACCTATGCAGCAGGAAAATGAGAGGTTACTAAAATTAGTGTAATGATAGTTATCTCATTGCTTAGATGGATTGCAGCTTAATTGATGTGTCTCTTGTTATTTATATTGCTGAAAAGAAAAAGATTGAATACAAGGAGGGAAAGATAACAGGGGCTTTGCTTATTAAGCTAAATAAAAATCAATTTTTGTTTGTTTCTAAACATGATGAATGCTGCCAGGTTAAATATATATCCTGAAAGCTCCTGAGGACAATCTTAATGGGATAAAGTGGCCTTTGAAAGGCAATTAAAAAGATCCCTATGAACTGATCCATGCATATGCCATGGCTCACCACTCTTGTGATTAATTCTCGTTTTAATTCCATTTCTTGGGATTTATTTACCCATTTCACATATAATGCGTTTAGATCCCTTTAAACTCACGTTGTGACTATGAAACACATCACTGTCTGTCTGTCTTTCTGCCTTTCTGTCTCTTGCTCTTATCTTCGATAATGGCTCTGAGCCCAGCCTGGCCACTACACATGAATCGACTGGATGTAGACCAAGAGCCTTATGCCTTGGTAATATAGGGGGATTCTTGAATGCCGGTTTCTGAATAGAGATTTTAGGAATGTCCATTTTCAGGGACCCCATTGGAAATGCTTCTGACTTCTAAATACAAGGTGTTCAGCACTTTCTGAAAATCAAGGATCTCTTAGGTTTCTCAAGTCTGCCCCAGGTAATCAATCAACGAAAGCAGCCAGATCACTAGACAGTGTCTAAATCCAGGCATCAGTGTCTAAATCTAGTGGTATACTCCTACACTACCTCCTTCCTGGTCAGGGCCTTGGAGGTGAGTCTGGGACTTCTTCTACCTTGGAGATAATTGTTTATGGCCTAGCTGGGATTTTTTCGGAGTGGAAGCAGCTGTCAGGATGCTGTAGCCTGTGCCGAAGAGACAGGCTTGACACAGGGCGCCCCAGGATTGGTAGAGTACAGCGGGCAAATCTGTGTCTTACCATGCCCTTAGGTGTGCTTAGTGGCCACGGCTAATGGACTTCTTTGCAACTGAAGGATTGTCTCCCCTTCTGCCATGCTGTTGTGTTTCTGGGACAGAGGGCTTGCTGAAACCACTGACTTGACTTTTATAGTTTTAACTGATTCGAAAAGATCTTTCTTGATGTGAAAGCCTGTTGGTAGCATTGCAATGACCTCAGCTTGTTACGGTGACATAAAACAAATTTGGTGCCTTATTTCTAATATATCAAGAGGGCTCTCTTGACGCAAATGATTCACTCCTATGGGTTTGTTTTTGTTTTCCCAATCAAGAAATATCCAGGGATAAATCGCCCTAGTCACCTGTTGTGTTTTCCTTTTTATGTCCTAAATATCTCAATGTGCAGATGATTGATTCTAATGAGCTGGGCTTGTGCAGCTCTCATGCGTTTCGGTGGAGTCGCTCTTCGTTATTGTGATACAAGTCACGGGGAAAACAGGCCTGTTGTTTCTTAATTAATAAAGTAAAAAAAATTAATATGGGCTAGAGCGTACTCCCTCCCTTCCCCTTCACCGCCCCCCACAACACTCCCTCCCCCTAACAAACAGCTATTTATCTCCTTCCAGTGGACTTGTTTGTGTTGATTCATGCTGTAGTTTCTTCCAAGGCAGAAAGTTTTGGTCAGTGAGTGTCTTCACATCTTATTTCTTTTCCATTACCTGGATGCATACAGAGCACAAACACAGCTTCTTATCTACAGATGGCTGGGTTATTTCACCTTGGGCTGTGCCTTCCAACAGGCTAACTTGAATCACTCCTATCCTCACGCTGATTTATTCTGGGCATTCAGCAAAGCTGAAATCAGAACTTAACTTATGCTGGTTTTTTTGTTCTTTTGAATGAGAGAAATTGCAACATTTCTTACTCCCCATTAATTACCTCCTTTCAGTTATATTCCAGGAACCTCACTCACCCAGCTGATGTAATTAAGACATATTTATTTAATTGATCTCCTTTATTTCTCCAGTATTTTCTGCCCAGGAAGATTTTACCTCCAGGAGGTCTTTAAACTAGCTTCATGAGCCAAACACCTTTCACATTTATATTAGCCTTTAGAAATGCATGCAGCTGGGGAAGCTAGATCCCTGGCATCAACCCACTTCCATAAGCCAAATGGTCCCCCTCCTATCTTCAGTGATTTAAAAAAAAAAAATCATGCAGGTACTTACAGATCTGACCAATTTTTTTCAGCAAACAGTATTCCCCTTCTGCTCGAAAATTAAATGCAATGTAAGACCTGTGGCAAAGAAGGCTTTTTGTGGGGATGGGAGGGAAGAGCAAGGGAGGGGGGGACTGTGTTATCAAAATTGCAACCTATTTAAATAGGATGTGAGACCATATTGTACCTGTAAATAATGTTAGCTGCTTGAAATAATATGACCATTGAGGCATGGAATACTCTTTCTTCCATCTGTTTTGTGTTAGTGAGATTCTCAGAAGGTCTCTGATAGAAAAAAAATGGGAAAGTACATTTTCCAGCTATTACATTTTTAAGAATTGTTCAGTTGTTTTCCTGTTTTCTCTCTATGGGATGAGAAGATTCAATGGGGAAATCAAGTTGCATTTTTTTTCTTTTTTAGGAGATGCAGGTCATGGCTACAAAACTGGAACTATGGGGTATTAGAGCCAGACTGTTTTGAGCCCATGTTACGGAGATTGGTGGAGCTGTGCAGGTTGGATCTGCAACAGAGTCCTGCCAGAACGAGAGAAAGTTTCCTTTCTTGTTCCCTTCTGTGCTGACTCAGGTTCTTTGGGGCAATTTTGCATTTTAGCTTTCTTTGGCTTCTCCTTTAGCTTTAGCTTTTTCTCTCAGTTCTTTACACCTAGTTCCCTTCAGTGGCCAGCTATTTTTTTTGTGGTATTTATTATGTGCAGCCAGTACATTGCAAGACCAAGAGCTAAGAATTCCTAAAATCTGATCCTGCCTGTGCACTTACTGACTCACTAGGTAGCTGTGGATAGGTGGTTTGTGTTCTCAAAGTAACTTAATACAGGGGGGAAGAACAATTGGAAGAAGCCTGCAGTGGGGTATATTCAGTGAGACGATGCAGTTATACATGAAGGGCATGTGCAGACATTCCTAGGACCTGATCTACAATCATGCAGCTTGCTTTAAGCTGTGTGATCGTTGAGTCTCACTTGTGCACGCTTCACCAGGGCTGGGTGCCACACCAGGTACGTGATCTAAGTAAGTCGTGGTGGGTGGGGTCTGGAGGGGTTTTGATGGTATTTGTGGGGGCTGGCAGGTCTGCGGTATGGTTATGCGGCTGGGGGTGAGGGGAATCAAAGCGCCAAGAACAGCCTGGTCAAGGTGGGTAGGGGGTAGGAGAAGTGCAGCCTCAGGGTTAGGGTGAGTGGCTGGGCTTTATCAGCCATGGGGCTGTGCCCTGAACTTGTACACCCATCTGGTTAGATCAGGCAGAGATTAGCCCGATCTACATAGTTCTCGTCCTTAGGTGAAACATTCCTGGGCTATCTAAACTCCCCAAGTATGTGTACAGTTTGGCACTTAGATCCACTTAACACTACTTAGGTGTCTTTCAGTGTAACTTTTGCACGTACCCAAAGTTTCCTCTGCTCTGTACCTAGTTCTCCTTATAAAAGATTCACAGCATCATAGAAAATTAGGGCTGGAAGGGACCTCAGGAGGTCATCTAGTCCAACCCCCTACTGAGACCAGGACTATCCCCAACTAAAGCTTTGTCTAGCCGGGTCTTGAAAACCTCCAAGGATGGAGACTCCACCACCTCCCTGGGTAACCTGTTCCAGTGTTTTACTACCCTCCTAGTGAGACAATTTTTCCTAATATCTAACCTAAACTTCCCTTGCTGCAACTTGAGCCCATTGCTTCTTGTTCTGTTCATGCTTTTCCAGCTGCGGCAAGGATGTGTGCAAGGGAGGAGCCACGGTTCTCGAAGGGTAGCAACGTTAGCCAACCCTTGTGCACACGGTGACTTTTCCCGTTGGACTGGGACTAGATTCATATGTATCTGATGAAGTGTGGGCCTGGGTTTAGTTAACAGTGTTTTGTGCCACAGGTAAACTTTTTGTATGCTTAACACAGACAATGAAGATGTACTTCCCACTTCTAGCTGTTATATATTTTTTTAAACCTCTAGACATGCGTGGCCTTTTGATTCACTGTGAAATGTAGAAAAAGTTGAAGCTGCAAAGGTTGCATGAATCATTCTAATATTTTGCAGCTGGTTTTCTGGAGGGAAAAAAAATAAAAGAAATTTTAAAGTCCTTGAATGCCAATAAATTATAGAAAAATGATAAATATAGTCTTATCTCTAAAGAGCATGCAGTTGTTACAGTGCATTAAATACCGTTAATATAATGGTGACCTTTGAAAAGAAAACACATTATGTTGCTTCCATATTAACATTATAAATATAGAATGCCGTTACAAGACACTTAAGCTCAGAGGCAGTGGAAAGAAGGAAGAGTGAAAATGACTGGAGATGTAACAAGCATAGTTGGTGCTCTGGGAAGACCCTGGAGGCAAGAATGGGGAGAGCATCACTGGGGCATGGGTCTGAGAACCCAGGGCAGGTGGGTCTTATTGATACTGGGGACTCGAAAACACTCCCCTACTGCAGCTGCACGGTCTGTCCGCCCCAGCTGTTGCTCTCACAGCAGCACCACACTGCCTTGGCACCCATCTGTTGTTGCAAGAGCAATGCTATAGGGCTGCTTTTGCTGCCAGAACATGGACTCCATGGGGGTGGGGAGCGATTTCTGGTGCCTCGCCCAGGTCCGGTGCTTTGCTTGCCCACTTCTAGTTACACTACAGAAAATAACTTGCCGGGTCTTGGTTGATACCATTCGCTTGCTGGGCATATTCTCGTCTTTCCATACTGACTGGTGATTTCTTTTAGAAGTCATAAACCATAGGTTCAGGGATTGAAAATGTATGGAGTAACACTTTAACAAAGGAATTAATCTATGTCCTGTTGATTTGCAGTGAGCTGCAAAATCAGTCTGTCCTTAATTACTAAAGATAATGTTATCTGATAGCCAGTGGCTTTTATTAGTGGTTTTAATTAATTTTTTTTTTTAAAGCAAATAACTATATTCCTAGCACATGATGAGGAAAATTAGCAGTCCCAGCAGAAAGGCCTGGGCATGAAAGAGTACGTGGAAACTTAACTGTCCTATTCTAGCTAGAAGACCCATGGGGAAAGGAGGCTCCAGAAAGCAAAGCTGGTTCAGTGGGTTAGGTATTTTCTTGAGACACAGGAGAGCTAGGTTTGGTTTCCTACACTAGCACAGACTTCCTGTGTGCTCAGTCACTAAGGTCCGGATCTAGAAAGGTATTCCAGTCCAAGTTAAGTGCCTACCATTTATAGATTTGGCCCCTTAGTTTCCCTGGGTCTATCTCCCATCTGTAAAATGGAGTTACAAAGCTATTATACAACCTCTGTAATGACTCCAGTGCTTCCTCCTGACTTGCGAGTAATGACGGTAAGAGATGTGTGTTGGCCATACGTAACTGTATTTGGGGTGGGGAGAGGACCCCTAGGCACCTTAGAAGAGCATCTCACAATTCTTCTAAATAAGCAAAACTGCATCTTCCATGGCACGAAAAATGGAACTTCAGGAATTTTGCTGTAGTATGGTCTCAGGGCCTTGTTGCATGGTAATTTGGGGTGATCCCTGGAGCTCTTAACTCTTGAATTACCCGCATATTAACATCTTAAAGTGACTTGAAGCACTTGTTATACAGCTCAAAGTTGCACCACTCCAGGGCAGGATGATCTCTGATCTGCACTACCCAGCTTCTGTTCCATTAAGGTGTGGCCACTGCCTGCAGATGTGCTCCCCTAAGTTGAACTCCTCCAGTATCCCAGGATATCTCACACCCTCACCTGCACAGCAGGGATAGAAGTCTGTCCTGGCTCACCAGCCCGGCAGTGGCAACTCACAGCTATAGCTCCTAGTCCTACCCCAGCTTACCAGGCCTCTAGTGACCAGAGACAACTAGGGACAGTCAGAGGTTACCAGACTAAGAATGTGACGGCTCCAACCACCAAGCTAGCACTAACCCTGATCTACGCATGTGCGGATCAAAGCATAACGTGCAAGAAGGCCGTCAGCATCTGTCTGTGTCTATGTATCTAGAGTACATTGAGCACTCCCTTGCTTCATGTCTGTATTCAGAAATTCTGAAAGTAGTAGTGCTTATGGGGAAAAAAATAGTTTAATTGCATTTGCAAATCTTTCTCAAAACTTTAAAAGGTGAAATGCTTTAAAAAAAAAAAAATTTTTGTGTGGCGTATGGAGAGCATCTAAACCAAATGGATGTAGTTGCCTCCAACACAGGGATTATCAGTGAGGCATGTAGGCTGTGACTGCAAGAAATGAAAAAATAAATCTTGTAGTTAGTTATTTTAAAAAGATGACCATTTCTGCTAGATATGCGGTAGCATATGACCGAGTGCAAACACAAGGATACATAGGTAGTCAAGTACCTCAAGTGCTGCTTTAGGAAAGCCCTTGCAGCACGTGCCTAGCTTTCAGCTGGTTTTTAAATCTCATTGATTTCAGGGAGACTCAAGCAAGTGTTTGCTTTTGAGCTCATGCATGTAAGCTCTGTGGTTTCCATACAGGCTTGGCCGCATTCTTCTTTGTGTTACGGCTGTTTATATGGTCTTCAAGCCCACGTATCTGGGGCTACGTTATTTGTTCTGTTGGAGAGCACAGTTAGCCTTTATGCAGTGCTTACAATAACAGTCCCGTTATCTGTTAGCGAGAGAACTGAGCAACAGTTGTAGATTCCTCTCTAGGCATCCTGAGGCTTGCTTTCAATGGGAATGGAAGAATGAAGCCTTCCGAACTGCGGCTAGCACAGCTTTGTTATACCGCAGAAGCAGAGTAGGCAATGCTAGACTGTGTTTTCTGTATATTGAGAGTTAAATAAACCTGTGAAAAATGCTAGTGTAACTTTTATGGTTTTCTCTGCATGTAGAAGGCTTTTGCGTAGTTTGTCAATTAGTCTCTACTTCAGTGTTGCTAATTATTTATAACATAATTAAAGCCGTTGATGCACAGAAGTTTCAAGGAGAACAGCAGACAAGTCAAAAGGATCTAAAGCTTCTTCTTTATTTCCTAGCTGAAAATATTTGTAAAATGTCCTTTAGTCTCTTATGCTGTGGTGGATCATTTATAACGTGTATCTGCTGTTGCATTAGTTCTGAACTTTTCAATGACTATTAATCACCACTCCGGTTAGTGGTCCTTTTATTAACAAACAAACCTCCTAAAATCTTTACATTGATTTGCAATAAGTAAAACAATGAAATGGGGTGAAATTAATTTGACGTTTGCATCAAATGTTGATGTTTGCATGCTTATATTGAGCATGAATTTGACCTATTTTGCTTCCCCTCTAAAAGCGTTACAAGGGTCCTCTTGGGTGACTGATGAGACTCCAAGTTGTTGTAGTCTATGTGAATTGAAGACGTGGCTCCTTGCAGGATTGAGGCCACCGTGGTAGTTCAAGTGTAGTAAGCCACCACTTAAAAGAGATTTTCCACCTTTACCGCCACCCTTATCTATATGGGAGACTCGGACAGGACTCCATCCACACACCTTAAATTGGTTGCATGTTCCAGAGCTCTTTATAAATTAATGGAGAGTTTTGTGGATGAATTTCTTAAAGGCCTTCAAGAAACCATAAAGGCAGTCATCTTCTGATAGTCTCTGGGACTGGTGTGAATAAAATTGGTTATGAGCTAGATGCAATGAAAAAACAATATCATGTGTCATAGTTAACTGCTGAAGGTGAACAGCAAATGACAGACCCTGAAAACACTTCTTGATCTGTCAGTAGGCTGAAATATGCTCACATAGGATGTTCATAAAATGTTTGATAGTTTCAGACTGTAAAATAATGTTACAATCTGAGTCTTTTCCAGTGTCAAACTAGTCTTGTAAGACAGTGGTTTCCAACCTTTTTAGACCGCGGACCAGTATACTGCAGACTGGAAAGGATCAGCAGTAAACTGGGATCTTTTACACTCAGTATTAAAAAGGTTGGCTTCCGGTCCGCTGTATATCAGTTACTTCTGGACTTCGGCAGCCAACCCTCCTGTGGACCGGCAGCCAGCTCTTCGCGGCCCGGTGGTTGCGGACCTCTGTTGTAAAGGCGCTTCAGAATTAGCTTGGATGAGGATGGCAGCATCAGTCCCTAGACTAGAGGCTAATTTGTAATCTCTGTAAATGGCAGTTATCTCCTGTAATTGCAATGTCTGTGTCTTTTTCTGTTTCAAGACCTGCTACTGTCTCTTTGATAATCTGCACGTGGAATCTGTAATAAATGAGATTCTGGAGTGGAGGATACAAGACAGACTCAGTTACTGCCTCTGGTTTAACTATGTTTAATCAAAGAGCATGTTTAGTACTTGCATTTGCAAATTGAGTAGTGGAATGTTAGTATTTTTTTTTTAATCTCCTCTTGAGGTTCATGAGAGCTGAACCAAGTGTTGAACCGTTGCTTTGCTTTATGAATCTTGTTAGATGCATACCAGCTGTAGGACTGGGGCATCTGTAAGGGTGAGGATATAAGATCAAGGTCAGCAAAATTGACCTTGATCAAGATTTTGTAAGACTTTTTTTTTTTCTTTCTAATTTGCTGCTTATTTCAAAATCTATGTAGAAGAAGCGCTGATGTTGTTGGAAGTCCTGGAGCATTTTATAAAATTTGAAAGTTCCCAGATATGTTCTTATCCATCTTTCTTTTTCTTTAAAGAAACTATTATTGTGTCTATGCCAGACTAAGACTTTCATCTTTAGAGTATGCGTAGAGTGCAAAGGTATTTTCAGAGAGAAGAATTACACTAAGCAGAAACCCATATATGTTTTCATAATCTTAAGGTTTTTTCCCTACCAGCACTGATAGGTTTGTGATTTTTCTCTTCTGTGCAGGTACTTAATTATTGAGAGCTATTTATCCTCATTCCAAGTAGTTGGTTACAGAAGATATCATAGTATATTAAGAAAAACACTTTATATATACTGCAAACCTTTTAAGATGTACTTTATCCTCTCAAGAGAAACAGCTGTCTTCACATAGAGGGAGATTGCTTCTACACGCTCGGGCTCTGTCGCTAAGTTGTACGTTTCAGAATTGATGATGTTACAATAAATAATACATGTTTGGAGAGCAGCAGCTGTGAATAAGGTAACAAGTCAACATTTAAGATTTTTATTAGCAATGAGTTGTGTAAAGTATTCTGAGCTTGTTATGACTACCTGATTATAACCTGTAATTATTAGATTTAATGTACCTTAGAGAGCTTTCATATCGCTGAAGAATCAGAGACGGGTACAGGTAAGGTCGCCTAAGCATTTTCCTTCTAAATTGTTATCTTCGAACAAAGCAAAAATGGTTCGGCTGTTTGTGAGCGTTTTTCTTCTTCATGCACTTTCCTCATTTATAAAATATTTTTGATACCTAGGGTTCAGATAGTACGGGAAGCAGTGGTGGATCCAGCAGGGGTACATTGGTACAGCTCCGTTCCCCTTTTAATTCCTGTTCCACCCAAAGTTTAAAACAAACTTCCTGGCAATATTTCTGTTCAGACAGCAGTGAGGGAGTTGATTAACTTCATGGCTGATTAAAATCTACCTGATTCCTTTTAAACTTTTAGTCCACAGCTGTTAATGACCCTTTCTCATTTTTAATGGCCTTGATGTTCCACGAATCAAGCTAGCCTTTTTTTCCACAAATGTGTTGTCTGTTAGCTGCTCCTGGTAACATAGCTCCTATTTCACAGCCTGGCAGACTATTTTTAATTCATTACAATAGTCGCATTTGTTTTTGCATCAATCTTAGACTGAATAATACAGCCTTAGGCCTGTAGCATACTAGTGAATATATGTGTGTCTTTTATCTGAAGGAAAATATGTATTGTGTTACATGCAGTGATGCACCTCGCCATGTGCACCCCATTTTTCAATATTGTAGATCTGCCCATCATGGGAGGATAGTCAAAATTCGGTTGAGAAATATCCCCCATTGAAAAGAAATGCCTTTGGGGCAAATTGGTTCTGATTTGATGGAGCTAGCAGATTTCCTTAAATGTGTCAAACTTTGCTCACTTGCTATACATATATACTTATATCACTAAATATTATTTTAAAGCAGCGCGCATAAGGACAAGATACTTTCAGCACATGGCTGACTTTGGGCAATGCAGGTTGTAACAATGAATGCTGAAGTGCAAACTCAAAATAGATGTAGTTTTGTTTTTTCAGAAGACATGGCATCTGAATAGTGTGTGATAAAAGCTGCTGGGATAATGATTTAAACATTTAAACCTAAAAATAGCACTGAAGATATTGTATAATCGGCGAATAAGGTAAGGTAGCATGCATGAACTCAGCCTTACTTCTCTGTAAATGTGGCAGATATTTACATACTATTTCTCATTTTTCTTCCACTTGGGGTACGTAAGTTAAATTTGCGACTGCTTAGAGCTATTCTAAGAATGCTAAAGACATAACAGTCTGTGGAAAGTCATTTATACAGTATCTGCTTCTTTAAGATTGTAGATGAAAAACCTGAAACTATTTGTGAAATATCATATTTCAAAATAATTGTGGTAAATGAATTGTGTATCAAGATGCTCCAAGATGGAGGAGACTGAGGGCAAGGATGTTGGTGGCACACAACTTTTCCATTGCAATTCAATCACAGCCAGGTACAGTTAGCTGGAAGGCATCTTTTTCCATGAAACAAAAGGAGACTAAGCAACATCTCGTTAGCTGTTTTCAACTCATACTTTGAGAAGATGCCTTTTCTAAGATATGCTTTGGGGCCCTTCCTGACTAATTAATGGAATAGGAGTTCAGGGCAATACATTAAACATCTCTGGCCACGTCTAGACGAGCGCAGCCATGCAATATAACATGTCTGCGGTGCCACATACTGCACTGTGCTGCAAGGGAGCAACATGCAGGGGGAGGAGAGAGGGTTGTTGTTTTTTGCTCCATGGAGAAAAAAATCAGAGTGGTACACATGTGGGCATGTGCCACTCAAAAGCGGAGCTGGGCTGCCCAAAGCTGTACTGCAGCACAGCAGAATCAGCACTGCTGCAATCCCAGGAGTCTCCCCAGGACCCAGGTAAGGCTGCTGCTGTCCTCAACTGCCCCCGCAGTAACTTGCTGCATGCCAGAGCACTTGTGCCATGGGCATTTCCTGGGGACAACTAGTGGCGATGCAAGATGTGTCACCGCTAGTTGTCCCTGGAGAACCAAACGTCTTCATCACATATGAATGCGGCCTTACTAATTAGCACTGACACAAGATGCTCATGAAGTTTTTTACCATAAAGGTAGGACTGTTAACGTAGGTCACGCGCTTCTGGCCAGACTAACCGACTGTACAGTGCCTTTATACAGTCACACTTGTGTAGTTGGTTCTCTCTGCATGTAAGTAGCTGTGTTTTTGCACAGTGTGCCTCTGAATTTCTTGTGACAAGAATCTTAAGCTTTCACTTAGAGAATTTTTATGTGGTCAGCATGGCAACCTACATGGAAATTGGGAGGAGGAGGACCGGTTACAGGTGGAAACTAGTTAAGTCTGCGTGTACGAGCTGCATTGCTGTCCGCAGTTGCAGCACCTTTGGAAATAGCTCCGTTAATAAATAATCAATTTAGTTTTACAGACCTAGAATCCTCTTATTTCATTATCCATGCAGAAACTGAAACATGGTAGGAAAAAATCAGTCTAATACTCACAGCAAGGAAGAGGTTGTGATTAACAAGCAAACACGGTAGCATGCAGAAACAAAGCATTCAGGCACTATGAAAGGATTTGGACTATGGGGAATGCTGGATTTCAGGATAAAACCTTGCACAAACATGAGGGCAATGGAAGCTATAATTAAATTCCTATGCAGAGCTGACCATGGGAGATAAAGGTGACAAAAAGAAGATAAAGCTTTTTTTGCTTTTTTGGGGGGGGGGGAGGTTGGAGGGGAGTGTGGGGGTACTATTTCATTTTAAGGAAAAAGATGAGAAATGAATAAGGCATTGTTATAGGCATAATACCCAAAGCCCTGACGCAGTTGATGCATGTTTGTGGAGAACTGCAACCCGAGACAGAATGAGACTATAGAGAGTTCTTGGTTTCAAGTAAAAAGCAGTAAACCTGAGAGAATCGATGTGTTGCAGAACTGAGAGCTGTGGCATGGACGTTAACTTTGGAAACAAGATTTCCTACGCAGAGAAAACATTGCCCATGGGACTTGTGATCCCTGATTCCAGGGGGGGTTGTTGAGAGAAACAACTCTAAGCCAAGAGAAATGGCTACAAACTTCAAGGGCTCCAATTGTCCAGGGAAAGACTTAAAACAACGACTACAATATCTGCAAATGAATAGATCAGCCCAAGATAAAGGAATATTGGAAGTAGAATAGGGAGAGGCTGACCGAGAAGTCTAGTGGGCATGCTGTGGAAAGAAATATGGAAGGTAGACAGAAAAAAAAGTCTAGCTTATGAACAAACGTTCAAGGCATGTGAGAAGTTTTCATCCTACTTGTTGCAGAAACAAGGAAGCAGGGCATGATGAGACTGAGGATATAGATGTTTCCAGTGAACCTCAGGCAGATATCTGCAGGATGACTCTTCAACCCGAAAACTCCCCATTTTTTTTATGTGCAGTGCAGAACACTGCCAGCTGCTCTACTGCTATATTTGCAACTATGCCATTAGAGCAATGATCAACTGATTTCAGCTGGACCGTGGAACTAACTGTGTCACAACCTCAGCAACGTGGACAAGCAGCAATAGGGAAGACCAGAGAAACGTGTTAAAACTGGGCTGATGTGCTTTGAAGCCATTTTGAGCCCCGTGTCCATATGGGGGTCGATAAGGAAACGAGATGATGTTGCAATATTCATGGTGCCTGGGCATAGGGAAGCAAAGGTGGTTGATTTGATATGAACATAACACCCAAATATCCTCAGCTTGAGAGAGGTGGGAGAAGTGTAGGCATTGACCCCTCTGCAGTACAGTGAGGAGCAAGAGATGTTTCTGGACTATCTTCACTTCTCTGATGGGAGGTTTCAAGTAATAAGTATAGACTTTACCTTACTCTTCTGTAGTGATGTTGGGGCTCAAGAGCAGAAGCTTGTTTTAGGAAGTGAAAGGAAAGGATTTCTAAGCCACAAACTGAACAGATTTTTTAAGCAAGAAGACACTGAGTCAGATTTTAAGCCAGTATAAAATGTCAGAGCTTGGCTGGAGTTGCATTTGTTGAAGAACCAAACTGTATGTTTAGATGGGATTTTTTTTGGCGAAGACGCTTAACGTTTTATAATATAGTGCAGGAGGACTTGCACGATCACTGTGGTTTATTATTCAGAGCAAACGGACTGTAACAGCCAAGTCTTAACCCCAGAAAAGGTAGCTGCTGTTCAACCTGAAACAAGGATGAGAATCTGAGATGTAGTAGGGCAAGTGACAGCTTTCACAAGGCTTGACTTGCTGGAGTTAAGAGCTTAGTATATAGGGGACCTGGAGATCTTTGAGATAATCAAAGCCAGATGATATACACTGAGCTTTCAAATGTCAGCGTCGTGTATTCATAAAATATAAAACTTAATGGGGAGCCAGCATAAAGACAGTTACATTAGAGAAATTAATGGGAGATCTGAGTGCGAATCATGTTCATAATCTTCTTGGTGGCATTTCCTATTTATCTATTATCCAGGGTTCCCATCTTGTTAATCTGACCTTTAATCATTGTTTCTGAAGCACCAATGTGTGGCAGTCCACATAAATATTTTTGACATTTTTGCTTGGAATAAAAGATTGAATCTTAATTTTATATGTAATAAATGTAATGAATGCAGCGTGTTTTGTCAAAACACAGGGTTGTAAATTTTAATGCAGTGTGATGTCTCACTAATTTTTGTTGGAATTAGAAAGAATGCCTTATTTAAGAAAATATAAATTCACTCCTTAATCCCATTTTCATGGAATTAAATATTTTTCCTCTCTTTTGCAGCTTTTCCTGTTTTTTTCTGTCAGTCACCTTTTGCTGTATATCTGTGCCATACTTCTAATATTTCTGCTTAGGCTGACTCTTAGTAGTTCAAAGCAGATCTATGTGTTTTAAATTGATCAAGGCTCCCAAAGCAATTATAACAATGGCTTTAGGGTGGCACGGTTATGTTTTTTTTTTCATTTTGGTACTGTATTAAAGTACGTGTTTCTTCAAAGCTGCAAATGTAAGCCAGTAGAAGGCAGCTTGTAATTATTCTCTAATACACAGAGTAGGAGGTACATAGAAAAACCTCAGGGGCATAACTTTACTCACAGAGAGTTTTGTTTTTTTTTTTTTAAAGAATACCTAAAAGAAAGAAAAATAGCTTTTTGAATGGGCTTGGGTTCATTCTGATTTAACAGGTCTGTTGGTTTACAAACTACCCTATGCTTATTATCTTGAACAGAACATGTATTATGCCTCTCCATTGCTTTTCTTGGGGAAAACGGTTACTTTTTCCCCAAAAGAGAATAGAGCTGATAATGTTTGCAGTTTGAAGCATCTCTTTTCTGTAAGTCTACAGTAGTTGGCATTGAAGACTGGCAGTATAACTGATACTATGATTTTCATCTATAGGTCAACATTTTAGCCTGAGCTGAACCTCTATCAATACCCCTGGTTAAATATTTTCTTAATAAATTTAAAAACACAATGAAGAGAGGTGGCTGAATTTTGGCTTGTGAATGAGAGGCTTATATAAGGTTTGTGTAGATTAAAAAAAAAATATATATATATATATACTTTTCTGGTGTCTTGAAAGCATAGAATTATATCTAAAAGGTTGCTAAAGAATCGAGTAGGAAAGATGCACAATGACATAAGTATGTATTTGGGGGAGGGGAAAGGGAAGCTGTTCATTGGGCCATGCCCCTACCTGGCTGTATCCAAGTTAAAAGCAGTTCACTTCTTGCAAGGCTAAGCCTGGGAGCAAAGAAGTGTTAAACCATGACAGGACCTGGATGCTTAAAGGAGGAAGGCATAGGATAAGGAGGATTGTCCAGGGAGTGTGTAAGAGAGGGCTGACAGGCATGAAGAAGACAGGAGAGACGCAAGCTACAGCAAACGGTCTGCTTCTGCCAACCGAGAGATGGACTTGGGCTAGATGAAATGTGTATAATCTCACAAGGAAAGATTGAGCTATATAAAGGAAAGCGTGCATGTGAACCTGTTGTCTTCTCTTTTTTTTTTGCATGCTCTCTGCTGCTCTCTTGCTCTCGCAGAGCACTGATGGCAGAGATTGTTCAAAATTCATTTTGTTTGTTTATTCACCTGCTGATCTATGTGCAGATCTGGCTGTGGGGGAAGCTATCAGATCTAGACATCTGCTGAGCGGAGACAGCCTTAAAGAAATTCATACTGATGCCTCTACTATAGTGTTTTTATGGCTACCACAACACTATTGTTGAACAAAAAAATGTAAGTCATTTCAATAACATTGTTGATGGTTTTTATGGAAATGCACCATAACAATAAAAAGGAATTTGAAAAATGAGAAGTGGATCAAGAGATCAAAGGCTAGGGACAGAAATTATGGATAAACCAGTATCAGCGATCGGAATCCAGTTCAAATCTGTAATACAACAGAAGTTCAGTGCACATGGATGTAGTATCAGACTTAAGTGATTTAGTTTAAATCAGTTTATTGAACTTCTGTCCTGGATTCCCTCCAGATGTCAAGTTAACTCATAGTCCCCCAACATCTAGGATACTTTGCACTTCTTCCAAGAAGGGTGGCCACACTAGCTTTAGCAGAGCAGTGATGTGTGCTCTAGCACCCCTGCTTTTGGCCTGGGCCACTGCAGGCATGTGGCTGCCCTTCTGGAGTCAAAAGTGAATATCTGTTCACTTGCTTATCCATTCAGTCTTTGCAGCTTAGATTAACCTGTAGATCTTGAATTGGTTCAGCCTTGACCTTGGCCTTTTTTGACTGCCTGCCCTTAGCTAAAAGGGCAGGCAGTCAATTCATTGGGCCATGTTGGTTTCTCCAGTGTAAGTCATATCCTAGATGCTCATAGATTCATGTGCTATTCCTTCATGTACATTGTGATACCTAGAAAAGGTTAAATAAGAATCTCCCTATGCCTGAAGAAGGATGTTTGTGCCTAAAAGCTTGCAAAGAACAATTTTCCCAACTATTTCTTTGGTCCAATAAAAGATATCACATCTACCCAAATAAACTTGTTTGCTTTGGGAAATGAAAGCATTTGATCAGTTTGATATCCTGTTTCTCAGCTGGAAGAATGCCTTACTGACCCAGATGATATGCAAGTATGATTATGTTTTGTTGCGGGGTTTTTCCCTCCATGGAAAGTAGAAACCAAGTATAACTGCAACTTCACAAATTCTGTTAGTCCCTTGTAGGCTGCGTTTCCATATCTGAAATGAATTCAAGGTGTGGACAGAATTTCACACTTGTTGCAGTGAAAATAAGGAGTAGTTAAAATCTGTCCAAACAGCACCCAAGGCATTGTCTCATAACCTCTCAGATTGGGTAAGCCGTTTCACCGAATAGGTCTGGTCTTGAGGCACACAGACCTCTCTGAACTTCTGCTGGCTTTGCAGATTTGTGGATGCTCCCCTCTTGGCATCAGGCTATCTAAGATGATTGAATGCTGCTGGCACAGCTAGATATAAAGTAGTTTGCTAGGTCATAGCGTGTATGTACTATGCTGCGTACTGATATATTGCCCGCCATGGCCTACACCCACCATGCCTCTGTCTTTTTACCTTTTCAGTGAAAAGCACCCTGTTGTGAAATATGATGTTGCATATCATGTACTCAAGCATGTTAGCATGAAGATCAATGCAGCAGAGGCATTGCAGCCATTAATACTAAGGTTTCTGATGCTGCTCCATGACCCAGATAAATGACTGAAAAGTACTACGCGTTTTATTTAGTTTCCATTATTTTATTTTTACAAATAACTAGTATTTGAAAATAAACTGATAAAAAAGCCTGCTCCCCACTGATATGCCAGTCGCATTTGTTATTGCTTTGTTTTCTGGGTGGGGAAGGTTGCTCTTTTCCTGTGGTTTAACTCATGACTAATGCTACATGCCAACAACAGAGATACTGATTCAAATTTAAATAAACTACACAGGCAGTGTTTTACAGGATGTGTTTCTCGTTGGCAATTTGTTGTTCCTGACAGCTTCGAATCCTGAGGCCATTATAACACCAGCCACTGGGACTGGCACGTAAACAGAGCCTGTGCTTATAAATGTTTCAAAACAGTGCTCTGCGGTCATTTGGTGCAATGGAACTATTTTATAAGCAGACACTATTTTGCAAATAGGTAAGTCATAAAGCAGGGAGCTGGGTTTTAGTAGTAGTGTAGCAGAAATGTTATGTACTGTATGTTACTTGTCAGCTGTAGTAGCGTTAGGGTGTTGTGGTAACCCAGCTCTGCACCTGGTTCAATAAAAGATGGCACAAAAGAACCTTTGCCTCATACAACTCTAAGTTCAGGGTGCAAATTAAGGGGGAGCTCAGGGGGCCTGAGCCCTCTCATAAGAGATGAGAGCCCCCACTGTAAGATTTGAAAATCATAACCTTTGAAGGGTCTCTGATTGGATTGCTCCTTCACTTAGGTGGACTTGTTAATCCATGAACTGGTGTAATTTTTTTTTGCAGACCCGCCCCCAAGAGCCAAAGTGTAATTTGAACCCTAAGTTCAACCCTAAGTTCATCTCTAGGTACCAGGTCAACGCCATCCTTGGTGTAGGGGCACATAGGTACACTTCCAGTCCAGGGCATTGTTGTAAAACTGGAGCAGATGATTCCTTTTTAACACGAGCCATAGGCGACTAGTGCTGCCTTAGTCGGGGGGGGGGGCACGTGCTCAACCTGGGGGGGTCCCACTGCGGCTGATCTTTCTGCCTAGGGGGCGGGGGAAGTTCCCTTGCGGCTGATCTCACTGCCCAGGGGGACCCCCATGGTTGATCCCGTGGCGGCCAATCACTGTGGCTGCTTCCGGGAGTGGCTGCCGCCACTTCTGGGAGCAGCTGCAGCGATTGGCCAGTGCTTGCAGGGGGGGCACCAGCACTCCCACCTGCCCCACCACCCATCACCTATGTAGCGAGCATGGCCAGGCAGGGGGTGCACTGGTGCTCTCAGGGGGTGCATACACCCCTATGCACACCCTACATGTCACCACTGCCACAAGCTAACAAAAAATAGCTGTATAGCTTGAGAGCCTGTAAGACCCCAGAACTCTCCTGAAAATGCACTGCTTGCTGGAACTGTGCCCCTCTTCTCTTTAGCTCAGTTCCTAACCTTAGAGAGGAGAGGTCATCTCTTTAATTATGTCCTGGCATCTCAACCAGATCTTAAATGAAACATAGAAATCCTGACTTAGCCTTGCTGCATCACTTTCAGTGAAGTTCTTGATTTATACCAGGGACAAATCTTGTCATTTGTTTACAAAGAACTGACTCCGACCACAAATGTGTTCTTTTCCTGCCTTGCACGCATTTCTCAGGCATTGATGTTTTAGGTGCTTTTTTGTCTTAAATCTCTAGCTGGAGTTCTGCTAAACAAGAATGGATGAAGGTTTTCCAGTAATTGTTATCAACTGGAAACTGAAACTCTGTGGTCCTGGTTTTGTGTGGCAAAGGCTGACGTACGGGCTAGGGACAGACATTACACATGAACTGGTACAAGTGATTGGAAACCAGTTCAAATCTGTAACACAACAGAAGTGCAGTGAACATAAACTGCTTTCAAGATGGCCAAAACTAGTTTAAGATGAACCTGAATGGATGTAGTATCAGATTTAACTGATTTAGGTGAAGTCAGTTTATTTAACTTCTGTTCCAGACCCCCTCCAGAATCCAGGTTAACTCACAGACCCCCAGCATCTCGGAAGACTTTCCACCGTCCCTGCAAACCCCACCTTGCGAGGTGAGCGGGTTAGCCTCAGCCCAAGCTGTCTGCCCCGGCCGAGTAGAGGCGTGCTCTAGCACCCCCCGGCTTCTGGACTGGGTCACTGCAGGCATGTGGCTGCATTTCTGGAATCAAAAGTGAGTGTCTGTTCACTTGCTTATTAGCTCAACTTATGCAGCTTAGACTAACCTGAGAAGGTTGAACTGATTCAGCCTCGGGCGTCTGACTGTCTGTGCTTTAACCCAGAAGGGCTGAATTTTCTACCCTTATACTTCTGAGGCATATCATATGGAACAGACTACTGATCCTGCCTGCTTTCTATTCCATTTTCTACTACCCCCTGTGACTGACTGCAGTATATTTTGAACTTCCAGTCTTCATTTTTGGTCAGTTAGAAATTTTGCTGAAAGGAGAACAATTCTTTCTAATGAGATTAGCATATGAGATACTGTAATTTGAGATTTATTCAGTTTATGCCTTAACCTTTTAAAACACTGGTACTTTCGATGTTTGCAGTGACAGCTCTTTTGTTAAGCTGTACTTTACTTCATTTTATTTCACTGGTGACACTTTGCAAGCATCTCCAGCATGCAGTCCTACAAATTCAATGCAATTCAAAAGAACTCTAAGATAGTAGATTAGTGTTTTCTTATCTGCTGCATCTCTTCCTGAGCTGAGATGAGATAAAAAGACATCTTTTATACAAAGTGTGGTTATATTGTCATATCTTCATATCATCTAAAAATGTCACAGTTAAACTTGTCTGAGATTTGTGCTTGTTTGTACTGTAGCAAATATCTGATCAATCTCTCTAAGATTTGATTAAATCCATTGATACCTTTAATAATGCTGAATAATTTGATAATAGTTACCATTACAGATACCCAACTTGAATCCCTTCTTGTTTAGCAGAACTATGTATTTAGACATACTTCCTAAATATAATATGGGCTTTATATTAGGATTTTTTGCAGATCATAACGACTTAACTATTTTGTTATATATTTATTTAAACCTATATAATTATAGATTTGATTTAATAGTCTGGTGCTCAATGACAATATACTGTATACAAAGGCACACAGACGCACACATATATAATGCAGCCATTGCATCATGTAATTATCTTTGTTATAAATATTTGCTGTCAATTTTCCACTGCTGCTCTTGTAAAGAAGCTGTATAAAGAAATGATGGTTTGAGCTCTTGTCAGTATTAGGAAGTTACATTGCTGGGGAATACAAAATGAAAAAACGATAATGAAGGTTATGTAGTTAGTGCCATGCACTTAGTCATTGCAGCCGCTAGATTCAGAGACATGCTTTTTAGGTAATTATTGACCTTGTATTTTTGTTGTTGCTGCTGAAACACTGGGATTACATAAGGCCAAGAGTATTTGTCAGAACGTTTACCTTCCCATATGTGTGAAATGAAATTTAGAGAAGCCAAAGGTCTGCAATAAAATCACTCGCTACTGAAAGTGTTGGTATTTTTTCCCCTTTTTGAAGGGCAGAAATTTGTTTTTAACCCATAAAAATGTAGCTAGCATGAGTTGGATCCTCAACTGATATAACATTGAAGTCTGGAACTCTGAAATCGGTAAAGTTTTGCCGATTTCTCAGCAGCTGAGGCTCTTGTCCTATATTTTCAAGAGGTGTTAGGCAGCTTAAACTTCGACTTTGCCTGGTAAATTTGTTTCCAAAGGCCTGATCCTGTTCCCATGGAAGCCATGGCAAAAATCCAGTTGACTTCAATGGAAGCAAGACTATAGTCTAAAGGAGCTGTGTCAGTGCTGAGTGGCATGAAACCATTGGTTCTTTGTAGTGTGACTTCATTAGCATAGTGCCTTGAACACAGCCATCTTATCTTAGGAGAAATGCACCGAGCAATTGAAAGAAATGATTGCTTTGAGATTATTTGCATTGCAAGTAGCCAAATTAACACATTCTCAGCCATTCTTTTCGGTTACTACTGTAGCTTGCATCTATGCTCTCGAAAGTATTGAGAGAGACATAAAAGGAATATGTGGTGATTTTCCAGTGAGAACTGCTATTCTGTTCTGTCCTGTTAGTTGGTCAGCAAACGTTACCGACCCTGGACCAAATTCTGTGGGGCTTTATTTATACAAACAGCCACAACGAAGCCAAAGGGAACAGTTGGCCTTTGGAAGGAAATATTTAATATTCACCGAATTTAGAATTAGACAGCTGATCAAACCACCTTGCTACGGGGGTGCTTAGCTGGCTGAAGTTAGTTCGTCCCAAGGCAGGGCGCAGAGTAAATGGTTAAAGCTCCATGTTAAAGACTTGAATTGCATACGTTGGGTGTGTTGTAAACCGAAAGAAAAAGATGACCTTTCCATGTGTGATGCAAAAAACTCTGGCTTCAGCAGCAACCTTATGTCTGGATCTGGTGCTGTGTAGAAACTTGGAGGTACAAGTTTATTGAATTGGACCCATTGTAATTAGTAACTCTAGTCTCCTGATCCCTGAGCCTTCACAGGAAGCAAATTCATTATTTAACCAGCATTTTAATTCATTACTGGCATTAGAAGTCAGAATAATATACTTGGCGCTTTCAAAGAAGCAATGACAGTCCTTACCTTTTCTTTTTTCTAACACAATGAGGAAGTGGTGAGTCAACTGGAGGTGGTGCACTTTATCTTAATATGTAGTATCTAGCTACTTCTGCTGCATAAGGTATCTTTCTGTATAGCTTACATTGATGAATGGAGGATTATTGTACAACACGCAGTCCAGTGCTCTCTTTCACACCAGGTTCTGAAAGCCTTGCTCTCTTGAATTTTGTTTTATCTTGTAACAAAGAAACTTACCTATTCAACTATATGGTTTCATGGTAATTTTACAAGATAAAGTTTAAATTGGCTGAGCTTCCATTTGGGGCTATCTGTAATAGTTCCTTTTTTTCCCCTTTGCATATCAAGACAGTGTCTTGTGTTTTTACACTCCAAGTGCTATCTGAAATATTCACATTAATTAATTATTCGTGGCAGAGGAGTATAAGAGTCAACAAACAGCTTTTGCAGGTGATTAAGCTGCAAAACGAAGCCCAGGCGTTTGATAGCCTGCACGCATCTCTCGCTCTGACTACACTGCAACATCCCGACCATTTATTTGTATTGAATGATAATACATGGGAAGCGTTGGTGTGTTTCAAGGAAAAATCAATCAATCAATCAATTAATAAAAGATGGGGGGAAAAGTCTTTTCTCCCAGGACCATTTGCTTATTCCTCAGGCTTTCAAAAGCTGGTGGTTCAAGGGGTTTTAAAAAAATGTAGCGGCAGTGACGGGCTAGAGAACACTTCCTAGTTTTCACAAGGAGAACGTAATCACCAAAAACGGAAATGTGAATGATTTTTTCTGGTATTTGGTGAAGTTGCATTCTTGGGACGATTCAGAGATGGCAATTTCATGAAAATGAAATTATTTTTGGACCCTGAGCTTTTGGCCTTTGGATTGAATCAGAGAGCATAAAGTGCAAGGCATTTAAGCAAACAGCCAAACAGCCCAAAGAGAAGATCCCCTTGAATGGTGTCTGCCAGGTAAGGTTTCCAGTCTTTACTAAAGTGATTTGAAGTTGAAAGCTGGACTGTGCTGCCTCTGTGTAATGTATTTTTTCAGGAGCAAGCCAAGGTGTGAACCTTTCCAGCAGCAATCAGCTTCGTGTTCCTTTGCCTTACCCAGCGGCGCACTGCCTCTTGCCTTGATAATGGGTATGAGAGATCATGTGGGTTCACTTATGAAGATTACTGGGTGGATTCTCTAATTTTTCTCTTATTAAGCACTCACCCTTTATACTGGAATGGGGGGGAGGTAATCATGGTCTAAGGCAAGATAATTTTAGGAGAGCCCTCTATTTGTAAAACATTGGCAGCACTGCAGGAATTGTATTAAATGCATCAAGTATCAGACCTCTTCTTTGCAGAGGATCAAGTTTGATTTGTCAGAGCTTTGCTTGAAGTCCTTCTCTTGCTGTATAATGAAATTCAGTAATTCTTTACTACCCTTAGTCGGACCTCGAGAAAACAGGCTTTCAAGCTGAAATGCATACGCTTGCTATAATAACTAAGCCCCATGTCTTTCATGCCATGAAAACAGCAGCTGCCAGGGTGCTGTGGTCTCAGCATGTGTTGTCTTGACTCAGACCTGTGATTCTTGGCATTTTTGGGGGATGCAGAAGTTTCCTCACCTTTTTTTTTTTTAAGGTTTCATTTAGATTAGAAGTAGTTGTTTTCTTTTGTCTTTAATGGTTAACTCTTAAAAGCGAAACATGAGCCAGACCTTTTTCATGCAGATCAGCAGAATCTAGGCCCTTGAATACACTAAAGCTACTTCTACGGAGTTACCGGCCTGGCACCTGCAGTTCTTTGTGGCTTCATCATTTTCTCCTATTTCCAGGGTGCTGGTCAATGCAACACCTAAACTTGGGGTTTGGGGAGCAATTGGCATCATGCCAGGGCATGCTGAAGTTGGATGTTAAAGGTTTTGGACTTTGTTTATTGGATTCCAAGCTTTCTAAGCTCTTACGCTGAGTTTGGGTTTTTTTATTGGAGTTTCTGGGGGGTTTTCAGACTAGTTTGAAGCACAGGGAGAATAAATCTAATTTCAAGCATGCATGAGGCATTGTCTTAACTGGAGTTAGAATCCATGATACTCTTGGGTTTCAATCTTTTGCTGGAAGTGGAAGGTCACAGCTCCCTGTTTTTTCCAGTACCTTTTCAAATAGATTCAACCTCTTCTTCTCTCCGAATAGATTCCCCCTTGCAAAACCTGAATAGATTTTTAATTAGATATAGGATTGGATCCTGTGATGTCGGGTGCCCTCCAGAATGGGCTGCGCACCCTCTTTCATATTTGAGCAGCAGTGGAGGATGCTCACAAGACCTTAACACCAGCCCAAGGCATTAGAAAATCATTCGAGAGGTTTGTTTTTTCATTCTTTTTTTTTAATTGGGAGTTTTGAGTTATGAGAGAATAAATGGGACCTTGCTCTCCCTTATTACTTCTGCTCATATAATTTTTAAACGAGTAAATTGCATACTTTGACTATTTTTCACTATATATATAAAAAAAAAAATACTCAGTTCTTTACTGGCACCTTCTGTGCCAAATTTAAGACCTCAAATTAGTGTTTAAATTGCAACGTTCAGCATGCTTGGCTAAAAACAAGCTTTGAAGTAGGTAGACATCACAATGCTGTAATGAATTCACAAAAGAACAATTGAAGCTGAGGACGTTAAGTACCTCATCATTCTGCTTTCTGTTGGTATTTATAGTAATAGCATTGACCATATTCCGTTAATTTTGTGTTCATTTGGATCTTCTATGTATATTTTGTAGACGGTAATTTACTGTTTGCTGTAATTAGCATTGCTTAATGGACACAGTAAATCTTTATCGTATAATGTTTTATTAAACCCGTCTTTCATAACTTCTGTCAAAATCCAGAAAAGCAAGGAAAATTTGGGGCTTCCCAAAGGAGGCTGTTTGACTGGTTTTGATAAGGGAACATATTTTTCCTTTATTGCTTTTTATTAAGAAAAGTTCTTACTGTAGGTGAATTTGCATGAGTGGAGGCTTTACAGATGCTGGATACAGTAATAAAACAGATGTTCAGTTTAGGTTCCAACAAGATTCATAGTTTGCTCCATATATACATGTTTCCCTTGGAATCATGGGAGAGCAAGTTGGGACGCTCCGGTTAGGATGTTGGAGATGGCCTGTGCTTCCAAACCAGCTCCTAGGATCTCTCTCCTACCCTCTGCTTGTGGGAGGTGGGAGTCTGGCTCTGGTGGGCAGTCAAGACTCCTCTGCACTCGTTGGTCTAAAGCATGCAGTTGCTTGCTATCTCTCATGTGCTCTGTCCCTCTCTCATCCAGAGGTAATTATCCTTTTATATGCACTAACATCACTTACAGAGTCCCCTGCTAGGTGGAAGCCCCCTGCCCCGACCCTCTTCATGCACAGTGCAAACACAGGGTAGCTCAAAAGAGTTTACTGCCCGGCTAAGATGATGCTCAACCGTGGGAGTATTAGCATCAATTCAAAAGAGTGAGAAGCAGTAAAGAGAAGATGCATTGGCCAGCTGTGTGTACTGCTAGGCGGTTGTGAGTTGGGCGTCTAGTTTACCTAGCTTGTTGGCTATTTATCTAGTCTGTCCTTTCTACCTTTGGGGGTTTCACCTGTGCAGCTTCAACTGGCTTCTACTTACCTGGCTCTGGGAGAAGTGGACTTGGAGGTATGTTTCCTTTTCTCGGTTACTTCGGTTACCGCCCCCTGTTGGATCTTGAATCATTCCTTTCCTCTTCTACAGTTTTGCGCTCTGCAGTCATTGGTCAGTGTTTTCAGGCTCCATCCTTTGTGTTTTTGCTTAGCCAATCTTGATATATTTGGCTCTCTTAATCATTTTCATTAGATCAGTCTTTCTAGTCCCTTGATTATCCTCAGTGATTTGTCAATACCCCCTGGTCATGTGCTTCAGGAATGCAATATTTCAGGCACTATGCATCCGAGCTGTGGGGAAAAAAAAAAACCCCAAAAGAAAAGAGAATCCTCTCTCTGTATTGAGCTATCTGTAGCAGGGCCTAAATATATATTGGCTTTTTTTTTGGTATATTATGATTTGCTATATACTTCTTCCCTTCTGTCCCTGTTAGCTTTAATGCATCCAAGGCTTTCCCCCCTTGTTGAATAGACGTATGAGAAAATGTAATTATTCAGTGAGCGTTTACCTGAGGTGTGACCTGTTTTTTCTAGATACTGAGAAAACAATGCTGATTTAAAGCCTACTGAAAGGAATGGAGAAATCCTATTGACTTCAATGAGTTTATAGACAGGCCCTCACTGTGATATTTCAAAACTTCTGTCAGATAATTGTTTGTAAATGTTGTCTTTCTAATGGTAACAATCACTGTTTCATCTTGGATCAAGGCAGATATTCTGGGCCTTCCATATTAAATTTTCAAAAATGACATGCACATTAGCTACATCCATTTTTTATCTGCATTGTTGAACATAATATAGTCAAAATGAATTTACACTTTATCCTTGGAAGAAATATTTCTAGACAAAACAGTTCATTATTTCAAAGCTCTGTGAAGATCAAAGGCATAGGAAACTTTTCTGAAGTGAAGACTGTATTTTCAATAAAACATGGGTTTTTATTCTCTTTTTCTTTCTTTCTTTCGTGAAGCGTTCTTCTTTCTTTCTTCTTTCTTTCTTTCTTTCTTTCTATGCACTTCATGCAATGTGTCTTTATTGTGGAAACAAGAACATAAATATATTTCACAGGCTTGCATTGTCAAAACTAAAACTCTTTCTTTCTTTCTTTCACTCTGGTTTCTCTTCAACACGCATAAATCTTTCGCCTTTTACTAAAGATTTCCGTGGAGAGAAGCAGTAACGAGTTTACACCCAATTTTTCTTTCTTTCTTTCTTTCTTTCTTTCTTTCTTTCTTTCTTTCTTTCTTTCTTTCTTTCTTTCACTGCTTTGTTTTCTCTCTCAAACTGAGTCTTAGGCTTCATCACAAGAATTGACCACTTAGTCACCTCCAGGGATAGGGATCAGATTACTCTGACTTCTATGACAGAGCAATTGCAATAGTTTTCCTCCTTATTACAGACAGTTTTGGTGGAATAAATTCACCACCTAACTGTAACCACCTTGGAGGTTGTTTTTTTTTTTTTTTTTTTTTTTGACTTTTAAGAGACGTTTATTCCCCGGAGGGTGATGACTCGGAGCCAGTCAAAAGCATGTACAAGGATGCCCGAAGCTCTGGGCCTCATGGACAAGGCCTGGGCTCGTGGCCTGCAAGGCCTGCCCGTACACTCTAGACAAAAAAAAAAACAACCAACACAACGAACATAAGGACTATTTACAGTATTTACAGTTCTGCCAGCAGGGACACCCATGGAGGCCTCCGGGGTCGACCCGCACGAGCAAAAGTCCAGGGCCTCGGCCCGCTTGACGCGTCTCTGCGGCTTGAGCAGCCGGTGGCATCACAGAACGAGGATCAGGCGTCCCGCCTCGACCCGGCACAGCACCCCCTCGAGGGCCCAGCGCTCCTCAAAGGCGGGCACCGTCCGCCGGAGGACAGCGTGCTCAAACTCGAGCGAGAGGCGGGCCCGCACCAGCAGGCGGAAGAGCTGCAGGGCGTTGCCCATCCCGGTGCCGCTGAGCTGGTTTCGCCGGCTCTTCAGGGTGGCCATCTTGGCCTGGCCCAGCAGGAAGTTGGCCAGGCTGACCGTGGCCCGCTCGGCCGCCCGGTACGGAAAGGAGTGGACGTAGGCGTCTTCGGAGAGGTCTCGGCCCAGTACCCGAAGCAGTGCGCCCAGGGCGGCAAAGAGAGGCTGCAGCCGGGGGCAGTCGAGGAAGGCGTGGAAAATGTCCTCGTCCAGCACCCCCGGGCAGAAGGGGCAGGCCGCCGAGGCCGCTGGGTCCAAGTGACGCACAAAGGTGCCGGTGGCCAGGATGCCGTGCACGAGCCGCCACTGCAGGTCGCCGGTCTTCTTGGCGATGGGCGCCTTATACAGCGTGCACCACGCCGGGGTACTAAACTTATACAATACACAATGGTGACCTACATATTGTTGTTTATAATTGGGACTAGGCATGTGCAATGAAATCTAGAAAAAAATTGAGAAAATAAAGTGAAAGGTTTAACTGGGCAAGCGACTGTGGGTTTATGGGATGAAATGTGTCCAAACTAGATTTCCTAAATGTTAAAAGTATTGCGTGTTTAAATAATAATATGACTGGTATTGTTATTTTGAGATAATAGGCAAAAAAAACCAAAACAAGATTTGTCTATTTTTTGTCGAGAAATAACGTTTTGTGGAGCAATGGGAAATACTAAATTGGAGAATTCAGTCCTCACTGGGGCATATGTCCTCAACCTGAGGCACAGTTTAGCCAAGTGTGTAGCAAAACACCTAAAAAAGGGGTTGTAGTCTGATCGAGTTGAAGCTTTAGTTTCCTCCACTATCCTGAAGCTCTGGCTTCCCCCATGCTGCCACCAGCCAGGCTGCCAGATGTGCCAGGACCCCCTCTGGAAGTCTAGGTCTCTGTGCAGGGAAGGTCCACGGTGATAGCTGAGGGTTGGGGGCATGTACCCCACTGCCAATCAAGAATGGCCCTGGCTCCGTTAGGCTTGGCTGCCCTTAGTCTGCCCAGCAGTTTGGTGTGCTGGGAGGTATGCAGGAGTAGCCAACAGGCAAATATCTGTTCCCTCCTCTCCCCCTCCCCCCCCCACTTCCCACTGCCACCGAAGAAGAAAATTGTATTCTGTGTTTTCCTGATCCAATCTACACAGCTTAGAGAAGCCCACATAGGTTGAATCGATTCACCCTCAGGCTTTTTGACTGTTTGCACTTAGCCTTTGCGTAAGCTTCCCATTGGAATCGGTTAATACCAACTGGCAATAGCATTCCCTATGCATAGAGTACTCAATTTTGCTACTCTTATTTATGCAAGTGATCTCACAGATTCAATGTCAGGTTTTAGAAGTAAAGATAATAGACCTGGGCCTTATTATAGTAAATTATGCCTCAGTAGAAAGTATGACTTTATATTATCTGTGAAGAACTGGGTGACCTTGAGGAAAAAAAATGGCTAGATTTTCTACATGAATGGTGTATGAGGTGTAGCTATTTCTAAACTGAAGTTCTTCCTCTCTGCTGAACTTTCAGGACATTTTGGCTGAGTTATGACAGAAGAAGGGAATTGCTAGCTCAGTGGTGCTCAAGCTATTCGGCTCTGCAGGATGTATGAGTAGCACGTGGCTGGGCTGCACGCTGGATCCCAGACATGGGGTTGCTTCATGGCCCAGATCCAGTGCATTGATGGCATGCTAGCTTGGCCCAGTGAACCCAGCCATGAAATGACCCCACACACAAGCCCAACTGTACACCGGCACTATCTAATGCACTGGGGTACATCATCCAGCAGCGAATGCCACCACTCCCCTGCTGCCAAATTTCCAGATATGTGGGGATGACAGCTCCATGGGCCAGAGGTTGAGCATCATTGTGAAGCTGCTGCCCTGTATGGTTCTATGGCTCAGGGCACAGAGCTGAATACACAAGATACCATGGGCACTTTAATTAGAGTGGCTCTCGGGAGCCATTCTAATTAAGGTGCCCCCTCCCCTCCACCTTTTTGGAGCATGATTCCTCTTGAAGGCTAAAACTTTCTAGACTTAGTTTCCATCTTGAAGATTATTTATTTATTCAGTTGTGAAAGGGCAGAAAACCCCAGTTTCTTCAGCCTCTTTTGAGCACAAGGGAAATTGAAAACATAAATACACATCTATAAGGTGTGTGTGTGTGGGGGGGGGGGATTCTTGTGACTTTTTTTAATAGAGCTTTTTGGGGAGATGACTGGTGTAAGGTTATTTTGCAATTGGACAGGGGGGTGAAATCGCTATTGCAAACCTCTGGTTCTGCAGAAATGTATCTTCAGCAAGGTTATCTTTTTAAGCAGTAGCATTGGGGAAGACACTGAAATTCAGTAGCTAAATCAACTTTGGAGTACAGAGTATAACAGATTGGCAATATTGAGACGGAACAATTTTTGGTCACAAATGTATTAAACTACACATACAATTTTAATTAACCTTTCGTTGGGAAAGGGTTTTCACGTCCAGGTTAGTCTGGGCCTCTCCATAGACTGTCACTTTGATGGGTGGATAGGCTTGCATGTACTGATGACCCTAAGAGGAACACCATTGGAAGTCTTGTACTCCTGGTGGGGTCACCCATCGTGGTAAGCTCAAAGGTGAGGTATCAGATGAAGAGCAGTCCAACATAATGTAAAGACCTCAATGGTGGAGGTGGCAGACGAAGAAGGCACATTTCTCAATGGTTGTAAAGGCAGACGAAGGCTGCAGTGGAAGAGTAGCCCCAGTCATCTTTCATCTCCTTGCCACTGGGCACAGGTTTCTCCTCCACCAAGACCCATGCAGTTGCCAATGTGCAACAGCCTCCTCAAAAAAAAAAAAAAAGAAGTTACACAGGCTTCTCCAGGTGATTGTTGGGAGTCCCTAGTCATGGATCCACATGCAGGCTGTGGTCATATGTTGGCCACTTCGTCCTTGGAATGGGACAGAAGAGTGATTCAGCAGCTGTAATTGTGCCTGAACAGTTCTTTTTAGGATTTCCTCTACTTACCCTGCATGGGGAGGGAACTAGAAAAGGTGCCCCAAATATAGGGTGCTCCAAATTTAGGTTGCCCCACTGAATCTTACCTGACGGAATAGCTGCTTCCAGGGGGATCACTCAAATTGTGGTCAAAACACAAAAATGTTCTTTGCATCCTATGAACCCTACTAGATGATCCAAACTGTGACGGATAAAGAACAACAAAGCATCTGGCCCCAGTGGCATACTAGCTGATGTTTTCAAAATTGGTGGGGAAACTATGACCAACAAGCTCCATATACTGTTTCTCAAAATTAGGAACACTAAGGAAATTCCTGCAAAGGAATGCTAATATTGCCACCATTTCTTAAAATGAAGATAAGCCTGACCTGTGGAACTGAGGCATCCTCTCTATTGCTGGGAAGATCCTTGCTCGAATTCTGCTGACCAGACTGCTCCCGCTAGCTGAGGAAATCCTTCCGGAGTCTCAGTGCACCATCAGACCATTGAGTGGTACCAGGGATGTGATTTTTGTGGCCCAGCAGATCCAGGAAAAATGCTGAAAATGATACCAGGAACTGTATATGGTTTTTATCGAGTTGACCACAGCCTTTGATTCTGTTAACCATGAGGCTTTATGGAAAATCTTACTGAAGTTTGGCTGCCCAGGGAAATTTATCACCATCCTAAGACTCCTTCTTCATGACCAAATGACTGCCTCTATCCTGTGCAGTGGCTCCACTACAGAGCCCTTTCCCTTCAAACTGGTGTCGAGCAGGGCTGCATGATCACACCAGTTTGTTTTCCATGTTTCTTGTGGTCATCAAGATGTTTATGGATGACCATCTGCCATGTGGTATCAGCATCAAGTACAGGATGGGCCTGTATTCGATTGAACCTTTTTCAATCTCTCCTGCCTCTAGGCTAAAACCAAAGTTCTTGGTCTTAGATTGTGGCACTTCGGTATGCTGATGATTACACCATCATTGTACTTACTGTGATGTACCTACAAATGGCCCTTAACTGCTTCCTTCCAGCATACCAGTGTCTGGGACTGACCCTTAATATTGGAAAAATAAAGGTGCTTCACTAGCCTGCCCTGGGTCAATTAGATCCCCTGGCAAAGATCCTTTTTTATTGATAGAAGCTGGAGTGTTGAACCCTTTGCAGACCTTGGCAGCCATCTTTCAAAGAAGGCCAACATCAGTGAGGAGATCCGGTATAGGGTCCAGTGTGCCAGCTCAGCCTTCGGAAGGCTGAATCATCGTGTGTTCAACAATTGTGCCATCAAGACTTGAACAAAACTCCTACTATATAAGGCTGTGGTAATCCCAACTCTTCTCTATAGCTGTGAAGCTTGGGTGACCTACAGGAACCACCTGAAAAGCCTGGAATACCATCACCAGTACTATCGCTGAAAGATGCTTGGCATAAAGTGGGAATATCATCACACAAATACTAGTGTCCTCACCAACACTAACACCACCACTATGGAAGCATTGATTATTCAACATCAGCTGCGGTGGTCAGGGCGCTGTGTGCACGGGCCTGACATGCATTTACCAAAACAACTGCTATGCTCCCAACTCAGACAAGGACAAAAGACACATGCGAGCCAGAAGAAACACTTGGACAACAAGGTGAATGTTAAGAAGTGTGGCATTAACACCACAAATTGGAGGAAAGACTAGTCCAGGACAGGGCTACATGGCAGCATCTTGAGAGAAGGTGCATCTATGAAGAAAACTGTCTCACCCTGGAGCCAGAAAAATAACTGAAAAAGAAGGAAAGGAAACAAGGAATCCATGGTCTGACCCACCCTTTAGCCACCACCTGTGCCATATACCAGAGAGTCTGCGGCTCTACAATTGGCCACCTTAGCTATCAATGGTCGCACTTACAATACTTTCCTTGACCTATGGGAGTGATCATCCTCGATCATGAGGGATCACTGCCACCACGGAGTTTCTGGAGTAAATCAGAGAAAAGGAGGGAGACTGAAACTTATCCTGGAATAGCCAGTAGTTTGAGGTTCACCCCCACCCCAATTTCTTGACTGCAACTGAAACAGCTTTAATAGAGCTTGATGGAGATCCATCCTAGAAAACCAGTTGGCTTATAGATAAGTTACTTGTTTCGGATGTAGGGGAATAGTAAATCAGCAGCTTGAACCTGGGTCTTTCACATTCAAAATGAATGCTCTAGCCATTGGGCTGTTGACTATTCTGAGGTGTGGGTTTTAGGAAGAAAATAGCACAAGACCATACACGCCAAACAATTTTTTCAAAATCATTTCCTTTCCAGATCTATGTAGGAGTTTTGCCAACTGGTTTTGAGTTGGCAAAAGACAAATTGAAGTCATTAGGATGTCATCTTAGTGGTGGTTCTTAAAAAGTAAAGTTAGCATATAAAACGGTCATTAAGGGAGTTGGTGGTCAGGCATCTAATAGATACACTTGAGATTAGTTAGTTTATCATAAACTATCACATTTTTCAATTTATATAGCTAATTAACTCGCTAGTAACGTTTTCCTGATAATATTATAATTATCACGTTTTTCCCCATTCCAGTACTGTTGCTAAGGCCAGAGCCTGTTTTTTACACATACAGGCACACAAATTCTCACCTGCACATTGGACACGCTAAACAAAATAGATCCCCAAAGAATTTAAAATCTAAGGGCTTAGCTTAACTGTGTACTAACACATGAGACTAATTTAAATATTTTGGTATTTTAAATTTAAATATTTGAGTATTTTTACTGAATGTGACAATTTGTGCTTGTTGTGTCAGGCACGTGCTTAGATGTCTTGCTGAATCAGTCCCAGTAGAATATGATAGACTAACAATGTGGGAACTAAGTAACAAATGTATATAACTTATTAATTGTCTTTTTGTGCTTTTTTTTTTTGTTTTTGCTTTGATAACTTTACCAAACTGTTCCCCAACCAAAAGGCCCAGAAAACCTTCTCTGCAGTTACAAACTAACCATTAATATTTCATCCTGTCTAATCTACTATGAAATGATCAGGGACAGCTGCTATAAAATATGTAGCATTTTACACATATTTGAATATGTATAAATACCTTGAATATGTACCATTTTTTTCTCTGTAAATTAACCTAGGTTTAATGATAAGTTCTGTATTTTTAGATTCTAGGTATGAGGCTTTAAATATAATGCTGATAACCTTGGTCAGAATGTAAAACCTTTGGTGATTAAATCAATAATCAGTAAGCAACATCTCTTAATTCATTGCCACTCATTTCTAAATTAATGCCAGCAGTTAATACAAGGCAATTCAGCTTTCAGAGCAAGATTCAGAGTCATTTTAAATGACTTGTAAAATCACACAATGCTTTTTTAAACTTGTAATAAAATGCTTTCCAGCTTGGCGCAAAGGCTTTTTTTTTTTTCTGGGCAATTAGAAAGCTAATTCTAAGAATGGTTCCAGAGACCATTTTTTTCTTTTAATCAATATTGATCACTTTAAGGAACTGCTCATTTATTTAGACATCAAGTTGGATTCCCATTTACCACTGAGTTTTTCCTGTATGGCTTAAGATCATTTACAGGAATCGAATTGATTGTGAAATAAAAATTGATATAGATTAGATGCTTATTTTTAGTCATATCCCGTTTTCTCTAAGGTTCCTGTCTGTTCGCTGGTTGGCTATTTGCTTTGGGACATGTTCTATGAGGTATATGGAAGTCTTGAATCTGTACGTATGAATCTAAAGTTACTTTCTGTTGAATCTGCCGATGCTAATATATGTATATTGTTACTTTATTTACAGTATATCCTGTGCCTGCCCATGTGACAGCACGTTCCCACGCTCGTGCCAGAATAATTTATTTATGAACTCTTTGGACAAATGTAACGCTGTGGAGAATTGTTATGGGATATATCTAATTCAACAGCCCATGCAGAAATATCTTGCATGCCTTGGGACAGAATAGATCATTTTAACAAAAATACACCCCATGTATTTTTCAGACAAGCAGCACATAACCATACCTGCAAAGGAATTCACTTGTTAGGGAAAAGCATTTTTTGAAGACGAGCAGGAATCTGAGACTTATCTATCCATCACATATCTTACTTTTTATATAGTTATATACATTGGATTTGTACACATAATCACCTGACCCCAAGTAAATTCGTGATGATGTAGTACACATGGTAGTTTTATGTACGTTTTTCTTTGTCTCTTTAGAAAATAATGAAAAACAGAACCAGACAAAGATACAAAATAGTAGGGAAAATAGGGCCAAATTTAGGATTTAACTATACCTGTGCAGCACCACTAAAACCAAAGACAAGTGTGTGAGGGGTGGTATTTTCAAAAACATTTTTTTTTCTGGCAAGGCTTTATACTAGACAGAAGACATTTTGGCTTTTAGAATATTCCTGATACAAGTTCTCTTTAAAGTTCCCTTCCACATAAATATCTCTTATCTGATTTAATTTTAGCAGTTCATGATGTTCTCACTGCACTCTTATCATCAGATTGCTTGTCCGAAGAACAGTGTGAAAGGATGTTTCTAAGATGAAATATAGGTGCAGAATGTGTATTTTTTGGCTAAGCAAAAAATTTGAGATCTGTTCCTATCCCCTGATTAAAGCTCTTGTTATTTCTGGATTCAATTCTAGAGCTGTGGGGATCTGGGTTCTGCTATTTGAACTTCAAATTAGCATTATGGGCCTATCTGGATTTTAAAATGGAAAATACAATTTCGGCTTTTATACGTAGCATGTAAAAATTAAGTTTAAAGAAAGCATAGTACATATATATGCACAGGCAAGTACTTGCATGTATGAAGAAGCGGTTAAAGACATTAATCTCTTTATATCTCTTATTAGGATTCATATTTTAATTTGTTTTGCACTGTAGAGTGCTGTCAGCAAACACAGTTCCATTCTTGCCAATCAGACTTGAAATTGGAAGTAACTCCTGTAGATCATAGAGCCAGAAGATCGTATTGTGATCTAATCTGACCTCTTGTACAGCCCAAGCCATAGGATTTCTCTGAATTAATTCCTGTTTGAACTAGAACATTCATTTTAAAAGACTGTCCAAGTTCACTTGTAAAAATGATCAGGAATGAAGAATAAATACACCAGAAGTCTTGGCAAGCTGTTCCAGTAGTTAATTACTTTAATTGTTAAACGTTTGCCCCTATTTTTAAACTGAATTTGTCTTGACTCAACTTCTAGTCATTGACTCTTTTTATACTCTTGCCCGCTAAGCTGAACAGCCTGTTATCAAAATGTTGTTTGCAAGGCAGCGACTTGATCAAGATGCTCCTTAATCTTCTTCTTGATAAACTAAACTTCTCTTTGATCAGCTCAATCCCTAAGTATTTCTATGCAAGGCATATTTTCCAAACCAGTGATCATTCTTGTGGCTCTTCTCTGAACCCTCTCTAATTTATCAACATCCTTCCGTGAAGTCAGCATGATTACACAAGTGTAAAACTGGTATCTACTAAAATCAGAATCAGACACGAATTCTCTAGGACCACTGTCTCTTTAGTTACAGAATAGCCAAGTTGGCTCAAATGACTATGAGTCTTGAGCCTGAGCTCACTGAGGTGAGTGGAAAGATGCCCGTTACCATTAGGCATGAAAATATAATGAGACTACACCATCAATTAATTTGTTTCCTGGCCTTTCCTCTACTTGTCTCCTAAAATAATATGAATTCTTATTTTTTAGAGACCACAGAGTACATAAATAGCCATAAAAAATTGTGATAAAATGATTTTCTAAAGGGCGTGTGTACATTGTGGGGAGTTCATCCTGTTTAAGTTACGTTCTGTTGAAATGTACTTCTGGTCCTTGAAATGTTTTTTATAATCTCCTGTTAATTCTATTAGTGATGGATAAACTTGATAAATAAAAAATCTGAACATATGCTTTCTTGCCACATTGGTATTAACCAGACTTGTTACATTATATGTAGCACATGGGTAGAGAAAATCATCATATGATAAAGCAGCAGTTACAGCTGCATTTAAAATTGCATTTTTTTCAATAGTCTGTTTTGCTATGTGAAGATAAAATGTAACTGTCAATTGTAACTAATTAAGCTTAAAAGCATATCCTCAGCGGAATTTATGGTTTCACTGCTGACATTTTAATAACTTGTTCTCAGGATGTGTTTCCATTTCACATTATGCTGGGAAAGCACATACAAAAGATTTCCCCTTAGCTATGGAAGACCAGATGCTTAGCTGCAATAAGTTGGTGTAACATGAGTGAACTGGACATTGTTCAGGTTTACACCACTTGATCTGCCCCTAAATATGCTGAGGCACATAGTGTCATTGTTTTTGGAAGAACAGCAGCTTCCTTGTTGAATTAAATGGAGAATGCTACTTAGAAATCAATGGCGAAGGAGGGCTATTGATATTATTTTAACATGTAAATATTAAATCTGTACACCCAAATGGATTTTCTTTGCAATTTGTCCACTTATTTGCAACATTAATCATGCTTTACTAATATAAATGTATTGAAACACACTTAGCTCTTTTTTCAGGATTAAAGCTCTCAAAGTTTTGTAGAACATTGCTTGCTTCCCAAACTTTTAAAATGGAGCATCATAAAATCAGGGAATCCTTTGAAAGGATGACTGCCCTTCTGGAGTCAGCTTCTTCTCCTCAGGGCTGGCCCACAATTTTTTGGGGCTCCCTGCAAGATATAGTTTTGGGGCCCCATGATCCATCAGTAGAGATGACGGTAGCAGGGTGTGGGACCCCCTTTCCTGTCCCATGGCACATTTACGCCGGTAAATGAACATCTCAGCACACCGGACGTGGGGGAGGGGTGGCAGCTAAAATTTCGAGCCGGAGTAGTTAAACAAAGATCCAACCCTCCGGGCAGATGGGCAGGCTACACCACACATGCAGCAGCCACCGCCAAGTGTGAGAGGGGCCGTGGCCTCTCTGCCCAGCTCTGCGGGGCCCCTTGGCTGCAGTTCCGCAGGATCGGACAGGCCGGTTCTGCTTTTCCTCCTCTCCTGTTTGAAATGCATTAGACATGCTGCGCTGCAAACATATATTCAAATGCGTTCTCCAGCTCTAATCTAAATAAGAGCAGGGTATCGATATATCTATCTACAGAACTCATGCTTTAGAAGAGGGGTTGGCAATGTTTTTGGACAAAGTGCCAAAAACACCCGCAGCTTTGACTTGTAAGACGTTGATGCGCCAAGGGAACCATGAGAAGCCTGATCCTTGTTGTGGCAGCGCAGCCCCGTCTCCCTCCCTGCCATCCGTCCCAAGGCACGTGTGCCAGACAAAATGCCTTTGCAGGTCATGCTCTGGCACCTGTGCCAGGGGTTGCCTACCCTTGCTTTAGAAGCATGGTATTCATAGAAGTATAGGTACAGAAGCTACCGGTTGCCTGTTTAAGGCAATAAAGGACTTAATGTTTTTCCAAGCATGCTTGCTCACTTTTAATCATCTGGTATGTTAAAGGGATGTTTGAGTGTGATTGTTTTAATGGCTTCTGAGAGATCATATGTGTGTAGGTGTATGTATTAAGAGCTGGTATGGAAATAGCACAGTGGCAGAGGGAATGTTTAAGTATCAGTACAGATTTGGCAAGAAGTAAAAAAAAAAAAAAGTCATAAGGTAAATAACCCTTGTGAAAACTTATGTCAATTAAACATTGCAATAAATTACAGACGGAGGTCATGAAACATGGTTTTTAGAGGTGCTAGAGACTAGCTTACCTGTGTGGTAGCAACATTATATTCTTGTGATTGGCTAAGATTTATTGCTAGTTAATCAGTGAACAACAGAGGTTTTCTATAAATTGTCCATCCAAGTATTTAAGTGTGCCTCAGGGTTGTATCTAGTTTCCAAGTTATAAATATTTATAAAGAGCTGAGAATGCTTGGCTAAATAAAAATTATAATAGTTCTGAAAACTCAGAGTCTGTTGAATTTATCATCTACCCCATGGTAAGAACAAACAAGTCGCTGTTCAGAAAAAAAATGTCCATTTCAGAATATAGCTTACATTTTCTGCAAATTGGCCGAGTTGATATTTGACCCAGTACCAAACAATAGAGCTATGGATGCTTTCTCTTGATGCTTGAATTCTACTCTCTTCCCGGTTATGAGTACAGCTTATTATTGCTAATGGAAGTTATCCGTTTAAACCACTGAACATTTAATGGAGGATATATTGAGTGGCCTTTATGAAAGGCAACATGTACAGTGTAGGCATATCAAACAGTATAGTATTCCATTAGAATATGATTTGAAGGCCAGATCTTCAGTTGAGAAGAGAAAGTTGGAGTGGGGACTCTTGAATTTACCGTCTTGTCATATGTATTTTACACTCACAGAATATTGTGACCAGAGGCAGTAGTGGGATGGTCTGCTTTATCTGTTGATTTATCCCATTAGACTTGTGAAAACTTTTGCTGACTCCTGGTGGTACATCTAGTTTTCATTTTTACGTATTTATATGTGAGGTGGGAGTTGTTCTCTCAAAAGAAGGGCCAGGAAAGAGGAAAGTTGTAGTCCAGGAGAGAATGCCTAGGAATAGCCACATCAAGGAGGAAGTAAGACGGAGGTGTGTTTCATTTTAGCTTTTGGGTTGGTGTATTGAAGACTGAATTGGGGAGTCATCTGATTACATCCAGGGTTTGGTCAAATGGGTCCAGTGGTTGTGCTGCTCTGGTGATTTGCATAAATATGATATAAGAATTATTTCCTACAGTTTGGCTGCTCAGAGGCATTGGTACTAACTTCTGTCCATGAATCTGCAGCAGTTCAGTGGTGGAAATGGGACTAAAGCCTATGAGAACTAACAACCAGCTATTAAAAGGGTCTGAAAAGTGTTTCTGAATTCAAAAGAAGAAATAAGAAAACAATATGGAAGTAGTTTAAGCACAAAGCAGTAGGTTTAGCAGACCAAAACCAAGACAGTGACCCTTTGCGCTTTCCCCAAGAAAAAAAGGGATGTATCTTTGCTCCATTTACTCTGTACGTTACAGCTGACTTTGATTTTGTGAAAGGAACATACTGCAGCACTTTTCTTGCTGCGCAGGTTTTGACAAATAAACACTTTGCAATACCCAAGGACTGCAGAGCAAAGATATACACAAAAACTGGAGACTCTGCCAATTTTTCATTTTCAGCCAGGCTACACTTGTATAGAAAACAGTGACATACAGGGTGATGGCACTGCCTCTTTGAAATAGAAATTAAATTTTATTTAAGGGCATGTGAAGAGCCAGCACTTTTTGTAACTCACGGGTCAGTTAAGAAACTTTTGGGCTAAAATAATTCCAGTTACAAACATTCATTTCTCTTTTACAGAAAAAAGTGCTGATGTAAAAACGGTTCCTCTGCAACATTGTATAAGGCACCAGTCTTTTTAGAGCATTTCTTCCTGCTAGGATTATGCACCTAAAGCCACTGAAAGAAAAACACTTAAAGTAGGCTCATTTTATACATGATGTTAAGGCTAATTTAATTTCCACTCCTTGTGAAATGCTATTTTCCCAGTATCATAGCAAAACCAGGAGGAAATGTCATGTTTTGCCAACTTATTCTAGTTTCTGAAATATTTAGAGCATGACTTTCTTTTAGCAAGTGTTTTATTTTTTTTCCCCCCTCCACACTGATATATATTTACTGGATGCCCAGATATTTATATCTTTTTTTTTTTCTTTTTATAATGTTAGCTCAGGGGACTAATCTGTTGGGATACCTATTACCTATATCCAGTTTACATTAATTTAAATGTAAATATAGCTTTACACAACATTTTGAGCTACAGTTTTGCTAAATTGGTATTCGCCTTCCAGGTTTCTTCACCAGTGTCATTTTGTAGAATGGTTTTTCTCTATTCCAAAATGCTTTATAGAATTAAATAGATTATGGAAGCATGTGTTGCTCAGTAAATTAAAGGGGGGTTGTGATTTTAAGAGTTTGTATGGTGAATAAATTAAAGAACTCAGTGACAGGTCAGTAGGAGTGGGACAAAAATTAAAAATAGCTGACAAAAGAAAATTTTTAAAAGATCTGTATACTTAACTTGCTAGTTGATAGTCATTTAAATCAATATGTGTGCATACGTGCACAAATTATATATAAAGTATATAGATGTGAGCCTTCATCTGAAGCCTGTGTGGTTGGTCATTATCTGTAGACTATTAGACTAGATGGGCCTGGATCTGATCCATCACAGGCGACTGGTGCCTCCTGAGTCAGGGGGGCACTTGACCCACCAGCAGCCAGTCAGTGACTGGGGAAGGGGTCCTCCTGCGGCCGATTGCGCCAACCAGGGGGAGAGGCGGGGGGCAGGCTTTCCCATGGCCGGTCACGCAAACCTGGACGTGCCGGTGGCGCACCACTACCACTTCTGGATCAGCTACAGGGGAACACCTCGCCTCTGCCGTTGGCGTGATTGGCTGTGGGGGGGACCACAGGAATCGCTTCTCCTGGAGCCCCCACTCCCCAGCTGGCATTCTCAGGGGGGCATCAATGCTCCTGCCTGTCTCCCCTGCCCGATCCCTAGGCAAGGAATGCTGGCTGTCAGGGGGTGGACCAGCACTTGCAGGAGGCTACGCATCAGCACTGTGATCCATTACAGTTCCCACGTGTCCAACATAGCTGCAGACATTCCTGGCAGTGTGTTAATATATTAAGTGCAGTATAAGTGACAAGGTTGCTACACATACACCCAATTTAAGGCACCATAAAATGAAAACCCAGCTGTAAAAAACGTTCTGCATATTATGCAGAACACTTATGGCTGTTTTGTACAGTGCCTTAAAATGAACCTGTGGAATATTTGGGATTTCTCTAGGACGAGTGCCAACAATCACCTGATTGTCAGCCCAGGCCCTGGGACAGCCTGGGGTCTTGAATTCACTGAGGGCAGTCTCAGTCCTGGGACCACCCCAGTTCCCACCAGACCGAAGATACCTGGCTTTCAACTTGCTGATGCTGAAGGAGCATAGAATCATGATCTCTGATCCCAAAACTTTTGCCTCCTGCCATGCACATTGTTGGGACTGGGGCTCAGATTTCATGGCACCTTGAAATGAGTGTGTGCCAGGGACCTCAGAAAGGGAACCAAACTGACTGGTGTTTAAAACCAACACTGAAGCCTCATAAACTAGCTTCTGCAAACTTATTGAGATCCAAATGTTTAATCCTACCAGTGCTGATACTGACATTGCATTTGAGAATCCTCTTGTGTGTATTTGGCCATGTCTGTATATTCATTTTGTTTTAATCATGTAGCCTTAGAGAGGAATTGTTAGTTTAATCAGCTCCTTATACTTATAAAGACTGATTAATACCTACCCTGGTAGGTTGTTTGTATTATAATAAAGATTTTGTTCATGCTGGGGCCTCTGGAGGGGTGTCTTTAGAGATCTCCCTTTCTGGTGATAAAAGGGCCAACTGCTGAACATCTGGATTAACCATTATTCCTGATTAATGGCTTCTTCACCTTGCTGAGATAGAGTTCTAGCAATCTGCTGCAGTTGACTCTGGATCTTCTTTCTTGGCTTACAGGCAGGGCTGAGATGTGAGCCAGGGTCTTAGCTGCAAAAGACAGACCAATCCATTAATGATGTTACTGAACCAAAACCATGGCCATGACTGCTAGCCAATTCCCTGACATCTTGTGATTTTGACAATGGATAAAGATGGTCCTTTCTCATTTAGTTTGACCTAGATGACATTTTTCTTCTACTTATTTTAAAAACTCTTCTTGCTTTTAATACCAGATATATATTCTTTCTGTGTTTAGGTGGGTCTATCATTTTGAAAGTGGGGAGTGGGCACAGATGGAGCGGTGCATCTACACACATAACACAATGCGCGTTTGTCATCAGATAAAAAGCAACTAGAAGTTTGCTAAAATTCTAGGGAGCGATGGGGCTATATTATTCAGTTTAAGATTGCAGTAAAAACAAATACAACTTTATTGGAATATGCATTAATTTTGTATATCATATATTAAGTATAAAAACACAAGAAAAAATAATGAAAAGATAGTCTTTTGTTAGTCCTGTAGTCATTAGAATTAAATTCACATCTGTTTTAGATTAATAAAATGTAGCATTCTTGGGTATCTCGACAATGTATCCAGTGTTCACTGAAAGTTATTTCCACACCTGAATGAATGTTTTTAGCTAGAATTAAAAACAGCCTGCAGGGCTGTGAAATATGAATTACATTACCAGGAGCAGCTAACAGACAGCAGAATTGCAGAAGAAAAGCTTAGTGGGAGACTGAGACTCTCAAGGAAGGAAATGGTCATTAACACCTGTGGAATGAAAAGTTGAGCATCTACATGGGTAGATTACAATAAGCCATGGAGTCAGCTGACAGCCTCATTGCTGCCTGAATAGAAATGTTGCTGCCACTGCCAGGCAGTTCATTTTAATCTTTGGGTGAACCAGGCAACAAAAGTGTGTGTGTGTGGGGGGGGGGAACTGCACTACTGTACCTCCCTGCATCTGCCTCTGGTTCTGCATAGGTCTGTTTGCTGGATGGTGTATTAATGGTGTGCACAGTTTGAAGGAACTGAAAGTCCCTGGAGGAGTCTGGATGTCAGGGGTGCCTGTAGACATGTGGGGCACCTGCTCCAATGCGCTGTAATTACAGTGCGTTGGAGCAGACTCGATTAGCCGAGTCTGCTGGAGCGTGCTAATTAGCATGCTCCAGCAGCCTCAGTGTCTTGTGTATTCATGATTCCCGTGCTTTAAAATGGCAGTGGAGGCACTCAAATTAAAGCTTGTTGAACAAGTTTTAGTTAAAGCACCCCTGCTGCCATTTTGAAGCCCAGGATGCTGAGTACTTGAGAGGCGGTGGGTGCTTTAATTAGAGTGGCTCCCAAAAGCCACTCTAATTTAAGCACTCCACCATGAGAGCACGTACAGAGATGCTCCAAGGAACTGGTTAATATAAGTCAGCCCCTAGGTCTGCTTTGTGGACATAGTACCACTTGCCTGACAGGTTCTGGCTGATGGACTTGTTTGTCATGTCCCTGCCCCTTCCCTGTCCTTTCTCTGAAATACCCTTCTCTGCTTCCATGGATGTAGAGACACAGGGTATAGCTGTAGAGCCAGGGTTCCAACGTGTATGTGCCCAAGGGCACATTAGAATTTAAAAGGAAAAGCAGCAGGCGCCAATATGAATATTAAAGTTTAGAATTTGGATGAATCCGATCATCTCATCCATTACTTTAAAATTGCATTAGATCTGCAACTTTTAAATGCAGCTTCCCTTTACTTTGTATTTTTTTGAAGTTTTATCCATGGCACCATTTGGGAACCGCTGCTTTAGACTGTATAGGTGCTACAGACCCCTGTGTCTGGATTCCCTCTGTTGTGCTACCCCATGCAGAGGTTCTGGACAGTTTCCACAATTAGACTTTACAAGGCCTTGAAGAAAGGAGGAGTGGGTTGGGGATTGCACTGCCTTTAGCATCAGTTGAAGGGCAGATACAAAATGTCACATCTTTATGGTTATGAGTGATCACAGAAAGGTCAATAAGGGGCTTTCACCATTGCCTGATCATGAAGGGGCTGACCTTTAGGGTGGCTCTGGCCATAGAAAGGCACTAGTAAGGGGGTGGGGTATCAGAGAAGCACTGGTTTACATGCAGTTTGGTATATGCTTTAAGTCTATTATTATTTTATGTATGGAGTAAAGTAGCAAGGACACCTATATACAGGGATACGTGCATCACCACTAAACTGATATTGACTCACCTGTTCCAGTGCAAACCTTGACTCCCAAACAGCAGGTATTAAAGCAGTCTATGAACTGAGTGTAGGCCAGGCCTCAGCTGGGGTTGGGGTACTGTCAAAAAATGTTTTTATAAATTCAGCATGATGTACTTTAGTTTCCATGCAAGAATGTAGAAATCATCCTTTCACTGAAAAGAAATCCAAACTAGTCCCTTAAACACTTTGCCCATTATTTAGCGTCTTTGGGTCCTATAGGGGACACAGGCCAGAGTAGGTTCTAAATGAACTGTGGTGAATTATTCTGTGAATTCGTTTCCTTTTTAGGTGGTTACATCTGTATGCAATTTCTTGCAGTTATACAGTGCCTGCAATTTCAAAAGACTTGGCCTAAACTACACCTATAGCACCTTTGCTGTTGAGCTATCAGCGTTTCACATAATGATTTAGTGAGCCGAAAACCTTTGTATGAATAACAACCATATTCTAAGGTGTACTTGGGTTAAATTCGAGCAGTATTGCAAGATGTGGAAGTAACCTTATCACTTTGTCCAAGGTGAACCTGATATTTTAAAGATCAACCACTGGAGTTAGCTCATTTTGATAATGTATTGTTACTTGTGTATTCTTTCCATTTGCTGCGATCCTAAAATAGCATACTGTTAAAACCCAGGAACACCCAATGAAACAGTCATCATTAGCAGTCCCTTGATAGGAGGGTGACAATCTTCTAGTAAACAGGAAAGTCATTGGTAAGTCCGTAGATAACTGAGGAAGCTGATCTAAGATCTGCATGTTTGACTGCAAATGAACATGCAAACAATTCTTGGATTGAAGTTAAAACTCGTTCAATGGCAGTGTCATTGCGAGGCCAGACTACTAGAGTAATTTGCTGATTTAGCAGGCAGCCCTCTTCATTAAATGCTGTTCCTGCCATGAGGATATGGACAGATGTGCAAACTTGTACAGAGTGGAAATCGAGGCAGGGGGAGTGGCGGTAGTTGTTCTGCAATAAGTTTCTGTCTGCCACTACCCCACAGTGAATGCAGGTTAAACTGTTTTGTTTAATCCTGTATGTGGGAGAGGAACGGTTTATTTTTTAGTTCGTGAGATACAGGATTGGATATGCAGAACGGTTACCACAGAACAGCTATTACGCTCTAAGTGCCCCCATTATCCACTTTACCTTTACAATTTATTCATCTGTCCATAACCCAGGTTTCTGGTGAAAGAGGAGTTTGTTAAATCTGTTTGCGCTCTCTTAAAATCTTTGCATTGGTCACCATCTACTGTTTGATTTTGAGGCTTTTAGATAAATGACAAAATTGCTATCTACTCAAATGGGGCAGGCTCAAAGGTTTAGTGCCAAGTCCGGAGGTCTTTCAAAAGTATTCACTCAACTTAGGGACTACAGATTTAAGTGGAAGATGGCTTGAACACAGCTTGGAAAAGTAGCTATTATTACATGTATGGTGTCAAAGGATGCAGTCCTGTTTTTGTGGTAGAATGAATGAATTGTCAGTATTGGGATTAAGAATGAGTCCACTTTCCAGTTTGGGTTTAGCCGCTTTAACTCATTTCTTTAAAAATTTTTATCATCAAGCTGTAGGACAGACAGATGGACACTATGATTTGCAAGAGTAATAAGGTATCCTTCATGGTAGTCTTGGCCGGACTCTTTCCCAGTGGAAAGACCTAGCACAATGCCAATGCAACACTTGGCTTCTTGCTTAAAGGTGAATTTCACCGGGAGGCAGTGACAGTCTTTCCCTGGAGGTTCTCTCACATTTTCTACTTCTGGAGCTGGAAATCTATTCTTTATTTACTTTTAAATTAATTCCAGGATAGATTTCCTTTCAGCATAGGTTTATTTTTTTGTGTTGACAATTACTTTAAAAGTGCTTTGAATGCATTTCCTGAAAGGTCTTCTTGGTAAGCAATAATGTACAACAGTGTGCATTCATAAATTCATATGCACCTGTTTTAGATGTATAGCCTTGGCTAGAGCAGCGGTGATAAGATACCTTTCTACGCTATGCCAAGCTTGCATGGCTGCTGATGGCACAAATAGAGCATCCTCTTTATTATTACAGCTCTGCTGTTATCAAGCAAAAACGCCTATTTTTTTTTTTTAATTGAGACATAAAATAATACAAGCATTGGCTTTGAACCCTTCCACAAAGTAAAAAACTGGGACAGATTCACTTCACTAAAATGAAGAATTCTGTTAATTTTATGACCTTTGTGAAGCAATGGCGATGACGGGGAAAAACAATCTGATTCTCTCCTCTCATGTGAGCAGAGACTGAAAACATTTAAAAAAAAAAAAGGGACAAGCACATGGGGGGGAAGAACAGCTCTTCCCTTCTTTTTTTCCCAGCTCAGGAAGAGTGTACTCTTTTTTTCTATTTTTTTCCTACGTAAGTAAACTATACTGTCCCACACCTTCTGACCTCCGTCTAAGGGTCATGTTGCACTTAGGACATATTAACTGCACTTAAATTGTGCGTATTCATGTATTTGAGCAGTAAAACACCCAAGCGTCCAGGGTTGGACACGGGCATGGGTCAACTGGGTGGCTGCCTGGGGCCCAGGCAGAAAGGGGGCCCCAAAATGGTAATTTTATTATTATTATTATTATCATCTCTGGCAAAGGGGGGCCCAATACTAAAATTCTCCCAGGACCACCAGGATTCTAGGTCCAGTGCTGTAAATGCCATTGCACCGTAGCAAAATTATGACTTCTCGTGGGAGGAGTATCTCAAGATCATATTAAGTATCGTCTGACTGCTCCACAGAGCATTGGCAATGTGTAGGGGGTGCATGTGAACCCCCCGAGATTGGCTGTGTACCCCCTGGAAATGCCAGCTCAGCAATTGGCTGTGGAGGAACCCTCCCCACTCCCCGTCCCTTAAGCAATCTGGCACCCCCCCAGACTTGGGAGGCACCAGTTGCCCATGCCACAGAGATCATGAGTTCAAGATTGGTTCAGTGCTGGGTCTTGGGTACAACAATCAGGTGATTCAGTCCCAGCCCTAGCACCACACTGGAGCCAGTTCAAGACTGCCCAAGTCAGAGATCTATCTTGCCATGTGGATCCTGCAGTATGAGTGGCACCTTCTCCTGGGTTTGGTTTCCCATGCCTCCCTTTGCCTGCCACCAGTGGCAGAGACCTAGCTCACCTCTGTGTGCTAGGGAGAGTAGCTCCTAGGCTGGGCAGTCCCTGGCACACAGTGGGGAGGGCATAATTTCCAGGCATGGGGGTTGCGCACCCTCATGGCTGGACATATGAGTTATGGTGCCCAATGCTATGGTTAGTGTCTGGGGGGTGTTCTGTAGCAGAGAACTGGGCACTGACAAGTGATAACATTCATTGAGCACTGGGTGACAAATGTCCAGGTTTGTGCATTCAGTTCCCAGCAAACCGACTTTGCACCAACACATCAGCAAGTACACAAGAGGTTTTTGCATTCAAAATTCATTTGAGCTTTGTGCGTGAAAATGCTGTCGCTGATGCAGATGATAGTTCCAAAATCTCGCTCAGCTGAAAGCAAAGGTAGAAGGTGCATTTGGTGTATGTGCAAGCTTGTGTCTGTGGAGCAAAGTACTGCTGAAAATCAGGCTTTAAATTACTGGTTTAATGTTGCACTTTAATACAGTTTTGATCCTTTTCTGCACCTGTTGGTTATTATACCGAGGGGATTTAAATGCCTTTGTTGCTGAATTTGATGTAAGGCTGATCACAAAGTCAATGGAAAAAGTCCTATTGATTAAAGGGGATCAGGAACAGGCCCATTATCTGTTTATAGCTCTCTTTCAAAGGTGAGTTAGTCTCTAAGGCCCCTATTTTCCAAAGCTAATAATCAGCCTTTTCCCTATTAAAACATGAACAGAAATGGTACTTTTATGCACTTCAACGTTTTACTCTGTGTTTGGCAGTACTCTCTGATCAATGCACTTTAAACTTAAGCAGCTGCACTAAAAATAAAAATAGGAAGGGATAAAGACCCCTGAGTAGTTACTGGATCATTTTAGGCAGGTTGTGCTTCTTTTTGCAAGAGCACGCTGACATTTTATGCTTTCCTGTGGCAATATGTTTTATGGGATAATTGCTGTAGGCAGAGTAACATTAGCTGTTAGAATATTTGACTTTTGTTTTCTTGCCCCACTTTATGGCGTGTACCATTGCATTCTCTCTTTTCAGAATCCTTGCTTTGTAAGAACCGAATGAAAGGATTTGTTCCCAAACAAGAAAAGCTTGGAATGGAAGGAATGAAAGTTAAAATAATAATACCATAATAAAAAACAGATTGATAGGATTTTTGTAGACTATGGAAGGCCAGGGAGTCTGTGTCCAGCCCTCGATAAGTTCAGTGAAGATTTTTGTTCGATCAAGGACAGCAGGATTAGACCCTAAGGTTATTTCTCAGCCGATAAAAGTTTATTTTATTTCCTATTCTCTCTCTTAATAGCTGCTATTACTTTGAAACTATCCTGCTATTTTTGCAGTCAATAAAAAGGCCAAAAAGGGTCCTTGTCTGCAAATTGTATAAACTGTAGCATGAACTAAAGCCACTACGAAAAATGGAAACTCCAGATGCCTTCTGTTTCCCCAGCATGCTAGTGATTGGCCCAAATACATGCAAATAAGAGCTGGAGGCAACCTCTCAATGTGGCTAATGCTTAAAAGCACAACCATGTTTTGTTAATCAGCTTATTATGGATTTTTTTCTTTACTGTTTTAGAATGATTAAAGTAATAGAACAATAGGAATTGTGGGGGCTCGGTAATGTCTTTGCACTGATTTTAATAGTGTTGAAGGGGACTTTTGCTGTCACAAAGGAACTGTGTCCGAGCAGGGCTGTGGATATATCCAGGCTGATAGTTACTCTTGCTCCTGGGCATTTAGGCTGTGATCTCTAGGCAGGCAAACGGCTCTTCCTCCACCCCATTGTTTCCTCTAAAATATGACAATATGTGGTTATGTAAGTCCACACTGTGCTTGATGGTATGTATGTGAGGTGCTAGGAGTCGTGGGGTTATATCTCAAATTCTCCTAGTGGCGTAATGAGTAGAACCCTTTTGAGCCCATGGAGCATTGTGGAAAACCTTTTGCCTTAATGCCACTATGTTGGTACTGGCCACTGGTATCCTGTGTTGGCCAAGCACATCGAGGTGTATTTCGTATTTGTACCATTGGGTTGAACCATAGAACTGTTGCAGGTGCTCCTGCTTTTGGCCTGATTCTGAACTGGGGAATTCATTTGCAGAGAGGTTGCAAGACCTTTATTGAATTGCACAAATACTCAAGAACGACGAAACATGGAAACCCTGCTGTTTCTGGTGGTGGCACAAGCAATGGCGGGAAGATCAATAGTGGTTCCACAACTGCCTCATGAGGAACCAGGTCTTCTTGGACCCATGCAAGGAACCACAGGTCACAATTGAGGGATTTCATACTGGTACATAAAAAGATTGCCGTTGCTGTCTAGACATGGGATACCCTCCGATTTCATAGCCACCAGATTAGATGTTGACAAGCCAATCGTGGGTTCGGGTGAAGTGGAATATCGAGAGACTGTTATGAAGGTAACTTACCTGTGGTTTGTCAACACCAGAAACTGCCTGAATGAGCTTCAATTAAAGTGGTTCTAAACTGGGTTGAAGCAGTTGAAAGGACCCATGTGCCCACAGGTTTTTCTCCATAAAGAAACCTGTTAATGTTACTAAGGGCCTTGTTACACATGAATTGTAGGTCGCTCCTGGAGCTCTTAACCCCTGGATTGTCCATACATTAAGACCTAGCTTTAAGCACTTTTTACACAGCTTAAAGATACGCAGTTCCAGCTAGATTTATCTCTGATTCGTGTTATACAGCTCATGTTACACTAACATGTAGTCACTTTAGGCTATGTATTGGTTTGAACTCCTCCCCCCCCTCCCCACATTGACCCGGATCAGGCTTGCTGTCCCCTCTGCTCTCCCCAGCACCCCAGATCCCTGATCACTGCCCCAGTATCCTCCTGCTTACTTGTGTTTGCCCAGTGTGAGCAGGCAAGGAAGGGTTAATCTTCCCGCTTAGCTGCCACCACCACTGCTCCTGTCTGGGCTCAGCACTGGTGTGGGCTGGACAGGTAAGCTAAACCTTCCCTGCCTGCTTACTTGAGACGAACAGCATGGTCAGCCACAAGTAAGTGGTTGGGGAAGCTGGCGGGAACCCAGAGGGGCAAGTGGGGAGCCCCAGGGATGGGGCAACTAGGAGCCTCAGGGGAAAGCGATTATTATCTTTCAGTCCTCCAGGTCCCTGCTGGCCTACACGTGACTGCTCCAGACTCAAGCTTGCATTACTACCGATCACCATTTGAGACGCTCACGGTGTAACTTGTAACAAGGCCTGAATATTGTAGCACTATGAGTAATATGGGTATTACTCCCTGGTTCTGCAGGGTTTGGTGGACCACCGGGACAAGTGAATGAACAGTAGTGGGGGAGCCACTGGCAAGATGAACAGCAAGAGGTAATTAGCCATGTTAGTCAGGCAAAAGGCAGGGTACATTTGCACCTTATAGACTAACTACATGAGATTTATAGAGAGCACAAGCTGTTGTGAACGCGAGTTCACTTCATCAGATGCTGTGAAAGGACAGCATAAAAATAAGAAACCATTGATCCTCCGTATCATGGTATATGCACAAGAGGTCTGTTGCTAGTGCGTGTACTACTTTGTGCTGAAATACCACGGACCCTCTTGTAGGAAGTACCAGGGATGTAAAGTACTTGCTGTTTTTATTGCTTTAAAACATCTGGGGTGAGAGGCCTACTAATCTGCATGGGGTATTTTGCGCCTGATTAATTTTATGGATTGCATGTGGGCAGGGTTGCTTTTACTTGCCAAAGTCAATATCAATTTTAATGAAAGTCTGTGCGCTTGCTAGTTTAAGGACATAGGGTGCCATGTTATTGGCTTGTGTAGATTGCTTGCTGTTTTATGATATACTTCAATAACACCTATTGGTAGAGCTGTTGCTTACCATTTCCTTCCAATTGGACGGACAGCAAGTACTTACATATCAAACTTTACTGAACCTGCACATACTTGGAAGTAGAAGTGCAGTCAGATCAGCTCACCACTAATGATGAGTACTTTTCTTGTCTTTCCTTCCCCTTTACCCCTTTTTTTCTTTCCCCTTCCCTTCATGCTGCTCTTTGAAACACCACAGTTTGAACTAAAACAAGTTAAATGCAACTTTGCAAAGTGAGCAGATTCACCGGTAGCAGCGATCTCTGCTACCTGAGTTCCTCTACTTTCCCCAGCCCTCACCCCCTTCCTCTTCCACCTTTTCTTATACAGACATTTTTACTTGCAATGTCTTATACTGGCATAAGGACACCTTGCAGGTTGTGGCAGCGCATTGAAAAGAGAGGATGGAGAATCCTTAGGCTTGCTTAAGCAGTTGGAGAAGGACGTACGCTGTAACAGGCATGTGCGCTTGGACCTGTGCGGCACAGGAGTTTTGCTCAGCAGTCTGTAGAGGCATGGCTTGCATTTATATCACAGGTGCTTCAACTTGCTTGTTACTGTTCTGGGCAAATACTCTGTGAATTTCTGGGTTTTCTCCTTCTCCGCTGTTTTTTTTCCCCCCATGTAAACTCCAAGTTTTTCTGCTCCCATTCCTCCTGGGCCAGCAGCAACTCCCTAACTTCTGTGCCTGTCCTTTGGATCTCTGATCTGGTCATCTATCTCACCCCTTTTTTTCTTTTCTCCCTGAAGCAGCATCTGAGCCTTCAGGCTCTAGAGTGGGATGGCTGGTCCTTCACATCTAGGAAGGGAAAGCGAGAGGCAGCATATTATTTTTGCTGTTATTTTAGACATGTAAGAAATGAATCATGTTCCCCTATTTGCTGCAAGGCTATTGTTTTCCCCTAGTATCATTTTAGGTACATTGGCCTTTATCCTTTTTAATCTTGGCTGTTTGGAGGTTGCAAGTAAAAATATAGGGAGATAACTGATTGCATGGTCAAGTCCTTCCCCCATTCCCTGTTTACAGGAATAGATGGATGATCTTTCAGTGGACAGCACCGTTTTGGCCATGGGACAGTGTTTGGAGGAGAGGGAAAGTGATATGGGGCCTCCTTTCCTAGCCAGACTACACTGGCTTTTTTTTTTTTTTTTTTCAGGCTTGTTAACCAACCAAAGACTAATACTTTGGAGGTCAAAAAAGAGGAGTAACTTTTCAGGCCAGGAATTAATTTAATTCCAAATGAAATCATCTGACCCAGGATAGGATTGGTTGGTGGTGATTGACTTCTGCTTTATCCACCTATAAGTTCAAAAAGTGGATTAGACTGAATTCAAGGTCAGTCAAAGGGTTCCCTCAATACATGCAAAAAAAAAAAAAAAAAGTCTTTAGGAATCTGGCAACTACACCAAAAAAAAAAAAAAAAAAATTAAGGGAGGAGCCTTTGGACCAGCAAAAGTTGCCTTAGCAAGCAGTCTAACTGAAGAGAATCCTGCTGCATGACCAATTGCCATGTCCTGAGATGCTGCAGCCATCCAAGATGCTGTCTATGAGACCCTCTTCCTCTCTGTAACAAGGTTCTCTTCCCTTCTAGAGCAAGAGAATTATGGTAGATCCAGCCCTTCCTGTTGATTTGTAGCGGGCCATGGTTGCCAGGTTGCATAATTTTCTGTGAAAATCCCACCCTGATGTATTTTTTCCTTGAGAGGTGGAAGGAGCAGAGGTGTTACATGCAACCAATGTACCCAGGGCAGTTCTCTCCATCCCCCTTCCCGACCTTCCCCAGCCTTCTGACTTCCCCATTCATTGTCATGGTGTGCAAGGCATCCTGGGAATTGTCATTCTGTAGAGCAGCAGTAGAGCTCACTACTACTGGCAGGAAGTTTCACCCCATTTTTTGCTGCCAAAGCCTATGTCAGTAAGGGGAAAAATGTTGACTTCAGCAGCAAAAAAATGGAGTTAAGTCTCCTCTAGCAGCAATGGATTCCACTGCTGCTCTACTGAACTATGATTCCCAGAATGCCTTGCACTCCCCAACACACAATGACTATAACAGCTGCTTCCTGCAGCCAGAAGGTGCAGGTGGAGCGGAGGGTGAGGTGCCCTCCTCCCATTCTTCTGGCTCCCCACTCCTAAGGCAGCACACAAGGCACGTGCCCTTCCTGCCTACCCCACATTATGCTACTGGGGGGGTGGAGAGAGAATCCCAAAAGACCCCACAAATCTCAAGGTCTTATTCTATTGCTTTTATTGGGGTAGAATATGGTTCCAGGCAGGGATAAGGGCAATACAGTGGTAGGCACGGAGAAAGGAAGGTACATTTCTCCCAGGAGTTTACAATCTAGCGTTGTCATATTGTCACCTAATTTGCTGCAGGGCTGCTTCTCCCTCCAGCTGTATTAATCATTCCTCTTTCCTTCCAGAGCATAGGCATGTCATGCTTATGACTCGAATGCAGTAAGTATTCTGTTAAGACTTGCGGACACAATGTTGCTGCAGACAGCAAATGCTCCAAGGAGCGATTCTGAGGAGTCAGGAAGGCAAAAGGGGGAAGATTGCAGGGTAGGAGGGAGCAAGCTGGAAAAAAAAGCTGAAATTAAAGCAGGAGTGATGTGTAAGTTGGTGGAGTTCTTTTCCTCATAGTGTTTAGAGTGAGAACACATATATTAGTACAAATGGAGAGCAAATAGATAACTTTTTAGGGTTGACTCCCATGTGTTGTGGTACCTGGATGATTTTTCTTACCCACTGGGATCTCTAGAAGCCCCTCTGCGAGCCCTCATTGCACGGGCTGGGGAAACCGATCTGAGGTTAGCTCCTTGCACCCTGGGTATCAGGGTGATGGCAGTCAGAGGATGTAAGAAATGTGCCCTGTTGGCTGCCCAGCCGATAAGTAACAAACAGCTCTCTGGTTCAGAGAGAACTGGTGCATGGAGGCAGTTCAAGGTCACACACGAGGCAGAATAAGTCAAACCTGCCAACCAGCTCTGTCTCCGTAACACTCGCCCTCCCTCTGCCTATCTCTATCCTGCAGAGCATCCCTCTCCTCTGTCTTCAATGCAGCAAGGCTCTTTAACACCTGCTTAACTTTCAGCATGCACATAGGCACTTTTGAAATCTCTGGCACTAATTACATGCTTAAAATAAGGTTGTGTTTGAGTGCTTTACTGAAGGAGGAGCCTCTTCTTTAGGGGTCTTTGCTGTAGCAGGGGCCTCGTTCTGTCCTTTTTCATATTCAGTTGAGCCTTTTTTAGACATATCAGGTCCCCCCGTTCCTCTTTTTCTGTTTCAAACCAAAGACATTGCTTTTTCAGGCGTCTCTTTGCTTCTCTTTCTAAAGACAACTCAACCATCTTGCAAGAAAGGGAAATAATATTAAAAGCGAGTCCATATGAACAATACTGTGTTAAATACAGCTGTCAAGATCAGTGCAAATATAGAGTCATGAAGTTAGCATTTATATTTCTTTCCTGGATAACTCAGTTGAGCGCATGATAGCAGAATGCAGCTACTAATTGACAGCTCCGATTTGGCTTCCTTTGTTGCAGAATCATGTGATAAATGTGCAAACACGTTGTTCCTCGCTTTTCTTTGTAATCTAAGATTGAAATCAACAAGAGTTGTTTGTTCCTTTCCGTTACCATTAATTAGCTGGATTTATAGCCCCTTTTAGGAGTGTTCTTTAAGTACAGAATTAGCTCTCTTCTTCCAGATTTTACTAGCACAGGCTCCCTTGTTGACTGTGCTACATAAAGGCAGAGAGCCAATGCACCTTGAACGTTGCAAGTTAACAGCATAACTACGCTGTTGGAAGATGAGCACCATAGGGTTATTTGAAATTCAGGCAACTTACCATGTGCGACACCAGCACTTAAAATAGGGAGGAGAAAAAAAAGCTTCTTGTTTAAAATGAAATATTATTAAGACTTACAAACACTTAAGACCCAGATTCTCAGAACTGCATGCATTCATAGGCGTGTGCGCAGTTCCCAAGAGTGTATTTGCAGTTGTGGTAAATAAGGACATAAATCACCAATTAGATAGCTAACTGTTCATTTGTGCCTGCTGTTTTCAGGGGCAAGGGGGAAGGAGGGGAGAAGGTGCTATGCAGTTGCCAACATTGCTTATGCATATTAGGACTCTGCTCTAAGGCCCATTAAATTCAGTGGAAGTCTGTCCTTTGAGCTGGTGAGAGCTGTAATTTGTACGTGGAAAAATGCCCATGGAAATTTCTGAGCATGCATCTTGAGCAGTTACAAATCTGATGCATCATTTCATTGTTCCTTGAAATGTCATTCTTTCCTACATTTGCTAATGGAACCATTGAAAGCAAAGATTTTTAAAAGAAATAAATACAAAATTAGCCATCATTTTTGCAGCCACTGATAATCCAAGCATGTTTGAGTCATGTTTAGACATTCAGGCACTGGTCCAGTTGTTTTGCGGTTCTAACCAAGTGACAAGACAGATCTGTGACTACCAGTCTGTCTGACCACAAAGTCATGGAAACGGTTTACTCAAAATACATTATTTCTTAAGTGTGAGCACACATTTTGAGCGAGATGGTATTTATTGCAAATGGGATCTTTGCAAAATGCTCATAGTATTATGCATTGCACTCTATCGAGCCATTTGCGATTGTGAATTATCTGGTATTATATAGCTGTTTATTTAGTGACAGATCACAGAGATGCTACTGTATATACTAGCTCTAATAAATGCTAAATTTCCTCATTCCTTGAAGAGATTTTATAGTCTTGAAAGTGGTTTAACTAGGAGAAAAGAGGAAAAAAGAATCGCAAAAGGTGACTTCCTATGAAAATATTCAGAACGTGTAAAGTATGGTACACACTGTTTTAGAAACGTGCAGTGAGTTTCTTCTACAGACACCTGTATATCACAGTAAAAGCATAGCGATACCATCTTGCTCCTGAATCTTCTGGTTCATAGCCTCTTTGCATTTACCCAAGCAAAATGAACATGATATGATATGAAAGCACGTCAAGAAGAGCAAACGTGTGTTGCTGTCTGTACATGGAAATCTAGTCACACAAAACTCACTGCTCTTAAAGGGGTGCCCCATGATCATGGAGCTCAGTGATGAATTGGGCTGCTGCTGCCAGCTCTTTGAGCTTGAATTATTATTTCATGTTATTTTAAGGAGGGTGTAAATGTACTGCAGGCTGAGTCTCAGTATCTTCCGGGAGGTAGATGAGTGCAATTGTAAGCATCTTCTGATAAGAACACGAGTTTCACAAAAGTTAAGGACCACGTGTTTGAAACAAAGCTACAGGGTGGGTGCCCAAGTTGTGATAAGCGGGAGGAAATCCTGGCTCTGCTGAAATCCATATTAGCTCTCATCGTGCCAGGTTATCACTTCTAGTGTCTCAAAGCTAGGCATTCAGACATGCTTTTGACCATCCGGTCTTTAGCGACTTACCCAGAGTTGAAGGGCTACACGTTCTGCCCGTGGATCTTCCAGAGTGCATTTATGTTCTGCTATGGAGGCTGGTGGCCACCCCTAGTTGTGGAGCTGGCTGCAGATTCAGGACCTCACTGTAACCACATTGCACAAAGCAGTTAAAAATAATGGCCCAAGTCGCATTAAACCATTATAATCAAATAACAAGTTTCTCTGCTTCAGTTTAGCACTTTGTTAATTAGAGCCATTTTACTGCTAATTTCAACAGCATTGGAGGAAAAGCTTAAACTGATTATTACTGAGGTGATCCCCTGTTCTGTTTCAATTCCGAGTGCGAGAGGTTCGCTCCTATTTTCACGATCTGCTGCAATTGTGCATGTTTTACTGGATGCATTTCAGTATCATCACCAAGAGAGGTAGCTCTTGCGGATGAGTATTGCCTCTATAGAAGAGCTTTCTGCATCTTCACACAAGGTGTCAGACCGTTACCTCATCACACCCTCAACTTGGTAAACTGCAGAATGAGAGAATTGGCATGGAATAAAATTATAAGGTAAAAATGAAATGGGAACATCAAACAAGATATTCTGTTTCGACTATGAATTGTTTCAAAAACGGGGTGTTCCTGGCTAATTTTCTATGATTCTGTGGAGGTCCTGAAGACCTAACTAGACAGCCTTGGCTGGGATGATGTGGTTGGGGCTGGTCCTGCTCGGAGCAGGGGGTTGGACTAGATGTGACCTCCTGTGGATCCTTCCAACCCTCGTTTCTGTTACAATTCTATGAAAACACTATGAACTCACCTTTCAATCTAATGGGACCCAAATGTGGGGCCTACAATTGCCAATTCAAGGGGTGCATTCTTGAAGTGCTAACACTTATTACCTTCTAGAGTTTGAAGTTAGAAGTTTCCTTATTTCAAATATAAATAATGTACTTTCAGATTTGTATGGAATGCAGGTAACTTTGGGATTAGAAAACTTGATGGCCCTCAAACATGGCACAGCTAAGAGATGTGTAAATACAAATTATCCCAATGCTTTCCAGAAACGGGCCTTGAGCTCATCAGCCTTTTGTCTGCTGTCCCTGGCTGTTTGGAGCGCAGAGTGCTATCGTTTGTGAAGCATGTGCTTGTGAATTTTGGGAAATGGAATTTGGATTAATCCAGGATTATTTTGATCCCATCCCTCTTTGCGTTTTTGGGACATATGTGCAATACTGATGTATGTGCATAAAGAAAACAGCTTATTTTCTTTGTACTGTCAATAGCATCGACAAGCATTTATCTAAGTAAACACACAGCAGAATGATTAAGCAAGGGCGAAGCTGAATGTATGAGATACAAATTAATTTTAGCATCGTTCATAATCTGTACACCATAGAAAATACAAAATGTTTAGCACGGGGGAAATGTACCAAGCTATGTAAAAAATGCAAAATGAGATATGGGAAATTAGTTGTTATGTAATGAGTTTTGGATGGAAGCCACAGTTTCAATCAGTAAAATCATTAACAAGGCGAGTTTCTTACACTCGAATGATGCACTGCAGCCAAAGGAGACTATCATCTCACATACACTTCCATAGCACCTTGTGCAATGAGGCTCCGTTCTCATTGAGGCCTTTGGGCAAAACAATTACATCGGGCCTATTTTGGTCATAGGATAGCCAAGAATGATTATCCTTATTTTGTGGGGAAAATAGAGGCATAGATTCTCCGGTTAACAGAAAGAGGCACCAACAAAGGTGGTAACAGAGCCCAGATCTCTTGAAGCTTTACTTTCTGAAACAACCAACCAAATGAAATGGCTAACGTGCACTTTTTAGCAACGATCATTAAGGCAGAGAGATCCTGGCGAAGCTAAGCCACAAAAAGAACTTAAAAACCTCTTACAATGGCATCTAATTAAAAGGCACAACTATTTTCTGTTTTATTGTATAGTTAGTTAATGTTGTGTTCGAACTGTACTGAACACTGTGCACCATTTATATCCAAGTGATAGTTGCAAAAAAGAAGGCTGGTAGAGCTCCTTTGTATACTACTCCTCATTAAAAAGAACATCCTATATCTATTTCCAGTATGCGTGGTTTATTAGGGAAAAAATTAACAGCAAGAACAATATAAAATAAGACAGAAGAAAGGTTAAATTAATTCTCAAAGAACAGGGCAAGATTCCATATTTATAGTTTTGTAAACAGAACGTTAATCAGATGGAAAGTGTTCAGCAAAATACAAAACTGTTATGGGCCCTAGTTCAGAGAAATATACTTAGCAAAATATATCTAGCTTCCATACTTCAAAAGACAGCGCAAAGCTGCAGAACCTGTGGGAAAATCAATTTTCTGCAGCGTCAGTGGCTTGCACAGACTTTCACAGTGCAGAGCCTAGATTTTTTTTTTTTTTTTTTAATTTAACTGATTTATTTCTGGTCCTCTACTCCAAAATCTATGCTGCAAACGCATTTGAGATGATCCTCCAAAGTGCTGTTGAAATAATCAAGGAAAAACTTGATGTCCCTGGAGAAAAATGGCATCAAACAATGCTGGAGGCATATTTTCCCTCCCTTTTAGCTTCACACATTATGGGATAAATTTAGCAAGGTAGGGAGCAAGTTATTGAGAGTCTTTTTACCCTTCTTCCCCTGTTTCAAGTCCCACCATCCCCCCTTTTAAACAAATACTATAGTTTTTCATTACATCTCATGATACTGGGTATGTGGCCAGCTGATACACTGCTGGGTTGCTACATTAGGAGGTAGAGCTAGTTCCCCAGTTCATTAGTGTGTATGCTGCTGCTTGTAGGAAATACTAATTAGCAGTCAGTTGGGACTTGATCAAATACGCATTGAACTCAGTAGAAAGGCTTCCATTGACTCCAGTGAACATTGGATCAGGCCCTTGGTACACACATTGATCCTGGACAGAGGAGTGGCAAATTATGCACCCAGTACTTTTTTTTAATTATGGATTCCTGCTCTGTGCTAACAAGTTTCCTGGAGGAGATAGATTTGCGGTCTCCGTTCTCTGTTCTTCTTTGATGTGCTGGTCAGGGCAGGATTGGACTCGGTGACAACAGTGAAGTCATTAAGAATAGGGGACACCTGTTTTTAATAGGATCTGTAACCAGTTGTGTAGAAGCAAACACTAATATAGTTTTAGGCTAATCTGGAGATTAAATTGATGCTTCACTGACACTTTTTCTCTGCACCATTGTAGAGACATGCACTGCGTACAAAACTTGAGTTCTAGAAACTATCTGAACACAATACATAATCTGTCTCTCGTATTTCATGCGACGGTGTTTACTTATTTGGATCTTTTCAATTGAGTGCCTTCTCCATTACTTCCAGAGTTTATTATTCTGAATAAAAGGGAATACATTACAGTAAGCAGCATAGTTTTACTGGTTCACAAGTGTTGTTTAACCCTGCAAAGTGAGATCAGGATCCGAATGCAAAATGCATTACTGCTAGAGTCAGGAGACTCCGTTACAGACTTCCTTATCCAAGGCAGCTCTTCTGAAAAATTTGGGAGGAAGGTACTTTGGACATTTGAGGGAATATTGAACTGCAACGTGCCAACCTGCTTGTCTGTTTGCTGTTCAATTATGTCTGTTTAATCCAGCAGCATTGAAGTCATGCATCATTTATGGAGTTTAGAGGAGAATGGCCAGCAGGTTCTGGGTGGCTGCATGAAAGGAAGCAACGTCTAAAATAAAATGTTGATCTGGATGAGATTTTTCCCAAATGTGTATTTGGCCCAAGTTTGTAAACAGCCTCCCTGAGACTCACAGATATTTTGAGTGAACCTAGCCCATGTTTTGGATGAACCCCAGTAGCAGTTCAACATTTCAGACTTAAATCATTTCATCTGGGTTTTGTTTTTTTTTTCATGTGAGCCCAAAACACAACCAGGGAAGCTGAGGAGTATCTGAGAACTGGAAGTGATAAAATAACAAAGAAACAAGAGAGACCCACATTAAACTAGCCGAATGATGTGCTACCTTTTAATAATGCACTGTGTAAACTGTAATCAGGACTTGTAGTAGAGATGATATCTTTTATTAGACCAACAAGATTTTTGCAAAAAAAAATAATCTTTAATTGCAAGCTTTCGGGCACAAACGCCCTTCATCAGGCACTGGAGAAAAGATTGTAAAAGTTCTCCTGGGTAGAAATGCAAGTTCATATTTCATAGGATTTTGCAGAGGAGTCAATAGATGGAAAACTCCTCTGGGCAGAGAGTTCACAGCTGGTCTGGAGCCTCTCACCTCCTGCGAGGATCTGTGATTACCTAGAAACAAAGGCAGGAGCAGGATCTCAGGCTGCAGGTGGTCACAGTTGCTTCCTGCTTGGGAAAATATGAAGATTTCATTTTAAAAAATCGGCTAAAATTGAATATCTTCCATGTGTCAGGTATCCAGGTTGTAGCCGTTCGGGTCTAGGGGAACTGGTCTTGTTGGTCTAATAAAAGATATCATCTCTACTACGAGTCCTGATTGCCTTTTCCTCTAGACCCATACAGCTACAACCTGGATACCCGTGGAAAAGATGACACTTAACTTTGCTTCCTTTAACTGGTACCATTTCCTGATGGGTAGAGAACAGCTGAGGCTTTTCTGGGTGCTTCATCCTGGTTGTATTTGACTGTGCCTTAACATGGGGTGAATGTGCCCGGGACAAGAAAATTCTTCTTAGCAGTGTTTTCCTGATCCGTACATGCTTCCTAGGCATCCTCATGTTGAAGCTAAAAGGGATGATGGGGACCGACTGCCACTCCAGCTCCTCTCACTGCCCTTGGTCTGAGACAGAGCACCAGCACCCACACTGGAGCTCAGTTTGCTTGGCTTCTTATTGTTGCTTTCATGTAAGAGGTTTTTAGTTATTTAGAATTTAATCTGCATTAAGATACATATGGGAGCATGAGGACTTTTGTCTGCTTTTTAAATTATTTCTACTCCTACCACCTCTGCCTCTTCTTGTTTCTCCCTTATCAAAGCAGGAAGCTTCTTATTCCTAAATCTCCAGACTTCAGGAGCCGTTTGTTTTGCCAGTGCTTCTTTCTCGTAAATGGTCACCCTGCTACGGCTTTATTGTTTAGCAGAAACTTGCGTCCCTCTAAAGTGTTGCATCGGTTTGGCATTTTCTTCGAAGAACAGAAGAGTGCAGATAAGACTGAGGTTGTTATTGATGGATTAAGTCAGATCCTCCCATGCCCTTTTTCCCCCACCATGCAGCAGTCTAGCAGTCCTGAGACTTCCTTCCACCTTGATTTTTGTCAGTTTTAGGCTCCTTCTCTCTCAAGCTTTCCATGGAGTTTGGGATCTTATGGGGAAAAATGGTGAAGGATGGGCTAAAACACTTGGGAAGGAAAAGAAGAATGCATTCACTTTAAAATCCTCTGTAAGAGAGGTTGGCTTTCCCTATTCTGCTCTAGGTCTGATGAGAGCCTCCATCAGGTACTTCCTTGTCTAAATGTAACCCTGTGGAATACTCTAGGGCATTGGTTCGCAAACTTTTTTCTACCAGGACCCATTTGTATGCATCAGTGGCCAGTCCTGACCCAGTTCCCCTCACTCACGACCCGCTGCCCCCAGCCCCTTCGTGTGTGGGGCATGGGGGGGGCAGGGAGGGTATGGAGTGAAGGGGGGTGGTGTGTGGGGAATGGGGGTCCACCAAGCAGCCCCTCACAGGCTGGAACTCTGCCAGCCTGCAAGGGGAAAGCCAGTTTCCCCCACGTTTTTCTCCTTTAAAGGAAAATCCTTTTTAAAAGTTTGCTCGTGATCCTTTTGATATATTCTTGCGATACAGTTTTGTTTGGCGACTCACGGGTTGAGAAACATGGCTTCTGGGTACTGTAGCCAAGAGAATGGGGCATTCTTCATTTCATGTAAGGGCACAGCATCAGCTTATCTGCGCGTTAGGTATAAAGTATACCGTCATGGGCATTTACACATCACCATTTGCTCCCTTACTGGTTCAAAGAAACAGTAGGTCTGCCTTCTGCAGTACTGACTTGTTCTGTGGGACTGGTTGATTTAGTAGTTGTTAGTCTGCCACCTGGTGATAATTCATCAATGGGGTCCTCCATCTGAGGATGTGTATGCAACCAGAAAGAGCAGGAAATGTCAGATTTTTGCTCTAGGTCAGAAGTATGGTCCTTTGGGAGAAACCTTTCTGATTCAGTCGTCAGGTTAAGTAGCCTATGCACTTCCACCAAATCAATTCCTACCAAGAATCCTGAGAAAAATGAAGCAAGACAGAGCAGCAGTTACCTCCGTAGTCTGACTTGACAAACGTGGTTCTGATTTCTATAACTCCTGCGGCAGATACCGTGTTAAATGTGCTAATAAGCAGATACGCTTCTCTATTGTAAAGCTATGCTTAAATTAACATGGATGTTGCAAAGAAAATCAGCAAAACAAATTCTAGTGTAGACCTGTCCTGAGAAATGAATTTTGATCTGTGTACTTTACTGTAATATTTGAAATGTGCTCCAAGTTGGCAGGTTGCATCCAGTTATGGAACAAAACCAGTGCCCCCTAGAAAACTGGCATAGCAGTTGTTGAAATTTGAATATTCACAACCAAATTATAGTTACTTAAGCAGGGAGAGACGTTCATAATTTACAGCCAGGAATGTAATGGTCTGCTTGTGAATAAAATAAAATGGCAAAGTCCAGTAAACAAATGATTTGTTTCAAATGACTTGCTCCAGTCCAGTGTTTTCTAAGAATGTTTTATGTCACTTTTTATTTGAATGCCAGTGGAGAGAGAATGCTAAAACAGAGTTACTTTGGTATAGAAAAACAGTTATGTGAATATGTGAAACCACTGGTTCTATGACAAAATGTACAAAAGGGTCTTAGCATTGGTCACGGAGTAACTTCAATTGAAAAAATATGTAGCAATTATGAGAAATGTAGATGTTGTATACAACAGCAAGTTATTATATGCAGTTCATTCCAAAATGGTTCTGGGTAACATTTAAAATTTACCGAGGAGGGGATATCTGAAAAGAGAGATCCCTAATTCCTTTCTGTGCTTTTGGGACATGTGGTATTATTTTAATAAGAAGGGAACAGATTTATGTGGCACTATTACCCTTATTTCCACAGAACATAACCATGAAGTCAGCCTAAAGTAATAACTCTGGCAAATAGTTCCCCCAGTCTACATGACAAAGCATTTCAGGGTGTGGACATGTAACAAATTTACACATTTATAAAAGCCACTGGTATATGTGGCCTTTACATTACTCAAAATAAAATAATTAAGACACTCTTCTCTAGAGCAGGGCTGTCAAACTGGCAGCCAGTGGGCTGTACCTGAGGAGTTAATATGTATGCCCTGGTCCTAACATTGCTTCCCTTTTACTCTCTGGTTGCTGCTGTCAGAAAACCCAGGTTCTCCTTCCCTCTCCCACCTTCCATTGCCTGCTCCCACCCCGAGGGTGTGACTGAGCAGCGTGGCCTGTAGGGCTGAGGGTGCCCTTGCCCAAAGGGCTGAAGAGGACCCAGGGACTTTGTGTGGCATTCATGAACACAAAGGGGTAGAACTTGCTTGTCATGCAGTGGTGTTGGGGTTGGCCAACGAGGTGGGACTACACTGTTTGTTTGTCTGAGCATGCAGAGGTTGTACGTGGCGTGGCATGTCCATGTGTCAGGGCCACAGGGTGCACTGAAGCTTGTGCAGTGCTTCAGGAGCTGTGCGGTAGTTAGGGGTGGGGATCCTACGTGCTGTAGGATGTTGCAAAGAAAATCGGCAAAACAAATTCTAGCGTAGACCTGTCCTGAGAAATGAATTTTGAACTGTGTACTTTACTGTAATATTTGAAATGTGCTCCAAGTTGGCAGGTTGCATCCTGTTATGGAACAAAAACAATGGCCCCTAGGAAACTGGCATAGCCATTGTTGAAATTTGAATATTCACAACCTCTGTGCTGTAGCCGTAGAATATATGGCCTGCAGCTTGTGCGGGCCGGGAGCGGTCCCAGGTTTTCGGGGGCACGTGGCAGGCTGTGGCCAGCAGCCCTGGCACGCGGGTCGGGGAATGCAGGCCAGCGGACTAGAATTAGGCACGGACGCTTAGCGGTTGATTAAAGATTATTTTACTTACACCGAAGATGGTCGCGGTGCAGGCAGGAAAACTTGCTTGAGTTGTAGTTACAGACAGGAAAGAAGAAAAGCGGACAAGAGTTCCTTCCACATGAATCTTTAGCCCAATCCAGTTGAAGGCTCCAAACACGTGAGTCCGTCGTGTCAACCGAAGAAAACAACTCGGAGAAAGAGCTCTGGATACACTCACACAAAGTTTGCTAGGCTCCGTGGAACTTGTGCGCAGGGAAGGGGTTCATCAAGGGATCGTTCGGCGACGGGGAGAGGCCAGAGGTTGATCAGACCGCTATAGCCTTCTCAAGGTACACGCTGGGTCCGATAGGCTCCGCAGCACTTAGAGGTCTTCACGAGACGTGAAGTTCTCCTCCTCCTGATAGTCGTGGAGTCCTCCAACTTGGGCGGAAACCACTCAAGCCTCTTATACGGCTAGCAAGCCAATCACTAGCCGCCACGTGGGAATAATTTAGATCTGGCCAATAGTGGGACACAAATTTGCATGCGAGTGGCGGGAACTCCTTTGCTCCGGGGTTTTCTCTTTGCAACTGAGAAATGCACCCTGCAAAGAAAGCTCCTCATGGCGGGAAATAATTTAGCAGTGCCGAAGCGCGCGCACACAAAATCACACCCTTGGGTTGTGACACAGCTCTGAGCCACTTAGTTGAACAGCCTCACTCTAGAGCACTACAGCTGGATAGTTTGGCTGCTCTCCTGAGAGATGGAAGATGGAAGTTAAAAGCACCACAAGCAGAGGAGAGAATTGAAGTCAGATCTCTCACATTCTGGGTGAACTGTGGACACTCTAGAGGGCAGGGCTAGGATCTAGAATGACCCAGAAAGACTGGAAAAATGGTCCCACAATCAACCAGATGAAATTCAACAAGGACAAATGCAAAATCCTGCACTTGGCATGGAATAATTGCATACGCAAATACAGGCTGGGGAATGATAGGCTCAAGTGAAGTACTACAGAGAAGGACTTGGGGGTTAGAGTGTACCATAAACTGAACGTGAGGTAAAAGTGTGTTCTTGTTGCAAAAAAGGCCAATAGCATACTGGCTTGTACCAATAAGAGTGTCACCTGCAAATAAAGAGAAGCGATTCTTCCACTCTATTCAGCACTGTTGAGGCTTTACCTGGAATACTCTGTCTGGTGGACCCCAAACTTCAAGAAGGACGTGGACAGACTGGAAAGAATCCTGCAAAGAGGGAAAATAAAAATTAGGGCCTGGGAAACAGGAGTTATGAGGAAAGGCTGAAAGAACCAGGGTTATTTAGTCTGGAAAGGAGAAAACTGAGGGGGGATTTGATAACAGTCCTCAAATACCTGAAGGACTATTATAGAGAGGATGGAGAAGGTCTCTTCTTTGTGGCCAAAGGGGACAGGATTAGAACCAATGGCCTCAATAACTGTAGCAGAGGAAATTTAGGTTGGAGATTAGGAGGAATTTTGAGAATGATCAAGCAATGAAACACATTACCTAGAGAGGGTGTGGCATCTCAATCCCTGGAAATTTTCAAGAGTAGGTTAAGACGTACACTTGGCTATAGTGGTTTAGCTAGAGATGATCCTGCTTTAAGTAGGAGGCTGGAGTAGATGACCTCCTGTAGTCCCTTCCCACCCTACTTTCCTACAATCCTGCGAACCATTAAAGATCCTATGAAGCCATCTTTTTCACTTGGCATTTTGCAAATCTAGCACTAAAGAGTTTCTTGTGGGGAGCAGGGATTAGTCAGTGAATTTAGGTCAAATTTGAAAATCGTTCTGGGGTGAGCGAACCAGGATTTTCAGGTTACTTTACTATATTCTGACAAAGCTTTGCCCAGTTTTACTAACCAAGATCAGACTATTCAAGCTGATCTTTTGTTAAAATCTTTACATAGAGAAATACTTTTTAATGGACTGGAAAATTAGTCATAACAAAGAATTCTGTACTGTTTTTTCCTTTTTTAGAAACTCTAATGGCCTTTGGGGATTGCTAAACTGCTCCCTCAATCTGACAATCCTGATTTTTTTTCCCATGGAATATTTTAAAACATCTTCTGAATCATCAAGCCTGGGAAAAAAATTGTTCATGGATTTTCTGTTTAAAAAAGGCTTCTTCCTTTCATGTACTGCTGGCTAATTTATGTTCCAGTCCTGAGTACTTCTGTTGAAATGTTGCAATATTTCAAGTTTCAAACTTAAAAAAAGAAGACCCCTTAGTGCATTTTAATCCTTTCAGTTAACCAGATTGGGGGGGCAGCCCATTTTTAAATACTGGAATCTTGAAGTGTCCAAATTCCCTGTTCGGATGGATCATGCTGGCACCTGTGTATTTGAAATGGCTGTTTCTGACTGTAGAAGGGCCCTGGCTGAACAGCCCCGCTGGGGTGTGGCCCAAGTGCTGTTTGCTCCACAGGTGTCTGCTTGCCCCTTGTTTCTATAGTTTGCCTACGATGACTTGGTGTTACTGAAGGAAGTTATCAGGATGTGGTACCTACTACCTTGGGGTTTGCTGCGATAGTGTGGGTCCTGACTGGTGCGAGTCTTCTGTGTGGCTCCACCCCCCCTACACCCCATCGCTTCGCTCTTGGGTGTTATTGGTGATCAGTCTGGCCATCTAATTCCATTGAGCGTCCAGCTTTGCTTATTCAGTGCACGTCCCCAACAGAGAAAAACAAATACACAACTAAAACTTAGGTAATCTTGGTTGTGCCTGATTCAGGCTTCTTGTCAGCCCTCTAGTACACCTCAGTTGCTGCTCCTGAGGTGAGTGGCTCATTCGAGCTGATCCTTCCCCTTTTCATGAGTCAGGTACAATTGGGTTGGCCCATCTGGGGCTGAGCCCTTGGAATACAGGGCTACCACGGAATAATGAACTACCATGTGGTCCCTATGTGTACGTGACTTTGATTCGCAGGGTGACAGTCAGAGTTTTTCCTGTAGAGATGGTGAGTTGTCGGTCTTAGCTCTAGATCCAGCATTCTGGTGAGGAGACATGGCACAGGCCATTGCCAGTGCCAGCATTCACTCTTCCTTTGGGGTTGTCATCTTTTTATCCCGGAAGTTCTGGGGTGACTTGGGCCAAGCTGGATCCCTGTTTGCATCCACGTGCCCTGTGCTCACTGCCAGGTGTTACATGCTTCAACTGGGCTCGCTCGTCAGCTCCTGCACCTGTGGCTCCTGGGCTCTGGGTGTCATTGTGCACATGCACTGCCTGTCTGCTTGACTGGTTGTGCTCTGTGATTGTGTGGGACATGGGCTCTGACTTCCACTTTGGTCCAGGCAAGGGGCCAGCAGTGAGTCCACTCCCTGCCAGCTGCGTGTCCCACCCCAGGAGCAGAAAAGTGGTGGGGGGCTCTGGCATTCCTCGGGCTCGCTGTTTTCCCACCCGACTGGCTGTGAGCCTGTGCCCATGGAGCACTCCTGTGGTCATTGCACCATTAGGTACAGGGCTTGGCTGGGTTGCTGCTACATTGCCTCAAAGTACTAATTGAGAATCCCGATCTGGGATTTGAGAGCAGAGTTTCTGCTATGGTTTCTGTGGCAGTATCTATCTTTCATAGTTCCTGGTATACATCCTTTAAACAAGTTATCTGACTTTTCAGTATTAATAGACAAAAAAAATGTTTCTAAACTATTCTTGGAACCATTTCACTAGAAATAAAAAATTGACTTCTCCTGCCTAAGTAGACAACATAATAAATTTAGCGTGCCTGTGCCTATAGTGAGCACTGCTGTGTCTCAAAGTGACAGTACTATAGCACTGCCTAGTGTCAAGCAGTGTTCTCAGGAGCTAATTAATTTTTCCAACCTATCTCTGCCAATGCATATCAGATGCCCTTGCAGTCCGAGGCTTCTTTGTGAGCACAGAGTGACAGTTGAGTCAAAATAGCTTGTGTGGGCTAACTTCTTTTTACACACAGCAATCAGATGTATATAAGGGACTCCTGTCATTTGTAGCCTAAGGTCACATGATCCAATGGACAGAATGTAGGACAAGTGGCAGGATACCTAGGCTTGTTGCTGACTGTGCCACTGACTTGCTGAAGACCTTGAAGAAGCCACTTAAATCACTGTGCCTACAATACCCTGTAAAGTTGGGATGAAAATATTTGTGAAAATGCTTAATAATATTTAGTTGCTTATATCTTATTGAAGCTTAAATCTCTTGAAGTGAGAGTCTAGTGCTGTAACTTGCTATATTACCTAGTTTTCCCTATGTGATAGTTGCCTCCGATGGATCTCTCCCATGTTGAAAATGCAGGGTGACAGCAATGGAGCCAGTGGCAACATGGCAAATGAGTTAGCAATATTGAAATGGGATGAGACCTTGAAGAATGGAGGGAAGTTTTATGACTGATATGTACATATTGTGGGCCAGTTGATCAGAGTTTACTACAGATCTTCTGCCCAAAATAGAATAATCATTTGTGCACCTTTCAGTGAACATGACCAGTTTTGATCAGAATAATCCCTCCGATGAAATGAATGAATCGGCATCATGCATGGATGGATTCCTATTCCTGTTTTCTTTTAACCTATGGATTTTTCAGAAATAGTTTCAATATTAGGTTCAGGAAATCAGCTCTCCATGGTGATGGATAAAATAGTAATGTGAGGGACAGAAGTTGCACATAATGTGGTTCAAGTGATCAGAAACTGGTTCCAACCTGTAACAGAACAGAAGTTCAGTGCACATGAACCAGTTTGTTTATGCCTGAAACTGGTTTACGATGAACATGGTTGAATGTAATATCAGACTTAACTGATTTAGGTCAAACCAGTTTATGATGCTTCTGTCCCATACCCCATCATGGTTCAAGTTAAATCAGAACCCCCCACTTTCCCAGCATGTTCTGCAGCCCTGTGCTGGGCTGTGCTGTCTGGCTTCAGAGAGCAGGGGCGGCCCCTCTCTTCTGCTCTCTAGCCGGAGCCATGAGGGCTGGCTCACTCACCCCCCTGCCCAGGCAAATTCCAGCTGGGGCCGGGGAGGGGGGTTAAACTTCCCTTCCCCCGAGTACGGAGCTACCCTGCCCTGTTAAACTTGCTGCTGGCTGTGACTCTGAACTGCAAATCCCAGAGGCACCTGGAAGCAGGAAGAGGAAGTGACGAGCAACCTTGCAGAGTCCTGCTGCTTTGATCATGGACTGCAAATCCCAGAGACCTCAGGGGCAGCAGGAAGAGGAAGCAAACACACAGCCAAGCTGTGTTTAATGCTCACTTCAGAGAAAGAACTATTCTTGTTCAAGCTTTTATGAATTCAGTGACACTACCTTTTCCCCCACCCACCCCCTCCTCAGCCTGGCAGCCCCCTTCTCATGCCCAGGCAGAGCACAAGCTCTGGCCTGGTCACACCTCCTTTGCTGGAGCAGGGGCTGGGGGAAAGCCTTGGAGGGCTTCCCTCTTCCCCTTCCTTTGACAGTGGCTGGCAGGCATGCTGTAGCACCTCCTGGCTTTTGGCTTGAGCCACTGCAAGCTTGTGGCTGCATTTTCTGAATCAAAAGTGAATGTCTGTTCGTTTGCTTATTGGTTCACTCTGCTGCTTAGACTGACCTGCAAAGAATAAATCAATTCAGCCTCGGGCTTTTTGACCGTCTATACTTCACTTAAGAGACAGCCTAGGCTAAGCGGTCTGCACAGCTTGTGTTAACTCTGCATGTATTTGGTTCTGTGAGCTGTACAGTAACGAGCTCTGGCCAGCGCACTGCCTTGTCTGCTGAATTTCAACACAAATAGGAACGGGCCATGAGATACATGTGCAGAACTGTGATTCTATTTCAATAGAATCATCTGGCAGTCCTGTTGGATGGGTGCTGGGCTATTTGAAACCTGATTTTATTTTTACTTGACGCTACTTGTTACAAATTCTAGTTTGCTGTTAGACACTTCTGGTAAACAATCCCATCAGTCTCATTGTGAGGTGCTTAAGATGGTATACAGCAAGACAGATCTTTTCTCATTTGAACCATTGCCAGAGTGGCGGTGTGCAAACCACACTGATTTTATAACACAGTAGCATTTTCCAGGTTTATGCAGCTGTCATTTTGTATTCAGCATCGCCTTGTATACATGTTCTTTATATGCATTGTATGATTCTAATTTTTTCTTGGGAGCTGTAAGGAAGTGTGTAATATTTCTGCCTCCTCATTTTCCTCAAATTGCTGTCAGTTTCTGAGTGTGACCCATCTGTTAATGGGTAAACTGCAGCTCTTTGCTCCAGAGTAGACAGAAGATACTGCAGCTGGAAAGCTACTGCCTGCCAAAGAATTGAACAAAGTTTAATTAGTTGTAGGCATCATCACAACTTAAGCTACCTAGTTAACTTTCTTATTAGAAAGAGGAGGAAGAATGTACAAGAACAAATTTGTGCAGAACCTCGCAGGGAATCTTTGATAACCTTTTCGATTCTTAAACCTCAGTGTGTCTAGCACGCACGCATTATTACCAAAGATAAAGTGAGAATGATGTTATTCATTTGTTTCCTCAAGCAAATCTCAGGCAGACGGGCTACGAAGCTGCTATGAAGTCACGTATGTAAATATACCATAAAGCGTCATTTGAAAACTGCCAGCAAGTTAATATTTACCCAGTAAATGTCTCAGTTTGTCATACTTGGCCATTAGCAAGAGCAACACAAATGAGATCTCTTGGTGTACAGATGACTGCCACTTTATGATGCCACAGGAGATTACTGCTTTGGAAAGGGACGCAAGATGGAAAAAAAAAATGTGATTTATACTTTATACAAGAGGTTTATAATGTAAAGTCTGACTGATTATTACTATATCCCTTTCAAGTCCTTAAGCATGATAATCATTATAATTGTTTTAATGTGGAAGAAAAGAGGCTATTATTCAACTGGTTGCTCTAAGGTTTGTATTGTCTAATATTATAGATAAGGTCAGGTAGTTGCTCAGGAAATCTATAATGTTAATCCCCAGTGCACAGTGGGGATTATTTTTTAACGAATGGTGCCTAAAATGAATCTAAGGCATGAGAAGTGCTAGTAAGAAATCATATTTTTACATTCATTTGACTTGGAAAACAGGAAGTCTAATAAACATTGCATTACACAAATGAAGCCTCAAAAGTACCTTTGCCACTGAACTATCCTGGATCATTTGGGGGCTCGGAGCTTAGCAACTGTAGCACTACATGGTAGTTGCACACGCCTGTGGATTACTGTGTAATTTAATAGATTTTAAGAGGGCACTTAACTGTGTAATAACATTTTACTTGCACATCGATTGCCATGTCACAGCATGGTACTTATTGCCCAGTGCGGTGTGCACCCCTTGTGTGACTTTCAGATGAAAGAGAAAGATATTGGGAAGAAAAAGAAAGGGTTTAAATGGAGGAAAAAAAGGCGGTTGAAAGTTAATGGCATTCTGAATGGGAAACAGCCTGTGTGTGTCATTTCAGTATCAAACATTTAATACAAAAATTGTCCCAGTGGAGGGCTTTGGACTCAAGCGTATCTATATTGTACCTCTTTATACGGCAACAGTGTTGCAATATCAGGAGAGGTCCTTTTGCCTCCTGGCAAACACAGGTAGTTGCACTTGTGTACACTACACAGACCACGGGACCTCGATCCACAGTCTGGTGAAGTCCGTGAAAAGTTTGGGGACTAAAGACTCGCTTTGACTTCAGCAGATTTGGGGGTCAGTCCTTAGGTTGCAGTTCCACAGTGGAGACGGTGGAGAGTGAGCTGTACGCTAGGGTTAAATGAAATCGTTGGCGGTCCCATCCTGAACCTAGAGATATCCAGGCAGCTGAATGGCATTGTTAAAGATGAAAACCGACCCAAATTTTTCAGCTCTTGAATGTCAGGCCACTAAAGTCACGTTGTAATTTTGCTGTCATACAGCCTCAGTTGTTTAACTGCAAACTTCAAACTGATTTGCAACCCGAGTTAAGAGGAACAGTTGCTTAACATGAACTATATTATGCATCTTGCCTAGGCACACGTTATTTCCTTGTAACAAGTAGAGAAAAACTTTATCGGTGTGTCATTCTTTCCCTGCGTTACACGTGTAAACAGATTTCAGGCTTTTTATAAATGGTCTTGACTGACATGGCTTGCTTGCTTCCAGGGCAGCTCTTCTGTGGAAGATGCTAAAGCCTGTCTTTATGTTAAAGTACAAAAGCCTATGTTTGATGTGAGGAGAAACTGCTTTGGGAATGACTGTGTGCTGCGAGATTACATGGTACAGTTTTAATTATATTGTTCTCAGCAGTGCTGCTTGTCTGATCCTAGTATAAGAGTCAATATTCAAACCAGGGTGATTTAGTTATGTAACCATTTGTCAGGCTCTGATATAGTCTAAGAAAGATAGCAGTTAAGGAAGTTTAAAATCCAGTCGAGTTTTCTGAGAAGGTATTACTGGGGATCTCAAAAGTTCTGTACTTCAGAAGGCTGTAATTAAGTGATTTGGCTTTTGGGGTTTTTTGCTTTTTCCCCATAGCTTAACGGCTGATGTGTATATTGCTCACATGAAATCAGGGAGAATTACAAATGACGGAAAACATAAAACCAGTAACAAATGGTGCACAGGTTAAATGACAAGACATTTGCAAAAGGTGTACTTGGAGCTCTCAGATTGCCTCCAGGATAATGACTGTCTTTTCATTTAAATGGTATATTTCTCAAGGTGCATTAAGCTGTATCTGCAGTGAAGGGGTGTGTGGATTGTTTAGCCTGCTTGATTATTGGACACGGTGCAGAAGCGATCAGGTGATTCCTATAAAGGGCTGAAAGATTTCAGCAAGCGAATTACCAAAATTTAGTCTGAAAGAGAAAGGTCCCTGAATCCCTGGAGCGTTCTTCAGCCAAAGGGACCCTTTTTGAGTTCTGGAGAATAAAATTGTGTCCTAGAGATACAGCCTGAACTGGATCTGGGGCATGTTGATCCTGGACTGGGGAGACAGGCCAGCAGCCTACAGCTCCCGTTTAAAGGAAGGTAGCGGATTCATTTCCCTTTTTGCATATAAATGATGCACTATTCGCTCTTTCAAAAACAAACTCTTGCCTCTGTAATACTTTGCAAATATGTGCTGGTATTGCTTTTGCTGCAGGTAGCCAGAGCTATTGGTTGTAGTTCCCATGCGTATCCTTCAGCGTGTCTTTGCCTTTCCTCAGTTGTACCAGCTAATACTCATTAGTCTCCTTGCCAGAGCAATGGGTTTAGAGCCCGGTCTATACCTCTCTCCACTGAGTCACAGATCAGTTGTTCAACACACTGGAGACGAGAATTAGACCCAGGTTTGAGACCTTATATGTAGGGACGTACATAAATCACGGCAAGAGAGAGGTTTTTTGCGGTCCACTCTGTGCATATACTATTTTCACAGGCATTTCATGGTGGCCCTGCCCCTTGGGGCTAATTGGCGGAGAGGCCCTACTTCGCAGCACTGATTGGTGGAGAGGCCTGGAGGGGAAAGAGGCACGAAGGGCAGGGCCACCATCATGATTGTTGGCTGCCCTTCAGGCCACCCCACCAGCCAGCGCCTTCCCCTCCCAGCACCGAGGACCCCTGGCTCTCACTGGGGAGCCGGCATTTTATTTTTACGTTTTCATTGATTTCGCAGATTTTGCAGACAATCCAGGATTTTGTGGTTTCTGCAAAATCTTCAAAACTGTGAATTAAATAGGTCTGTATTATACGAAGGAGGTATTATTCCTTCAGCGTTGAGCTCCATGGATAATATATGCAAATCATTTTATCTTAGCAGCCTCATAAACAACTGAAGTTTATGCTTTGGCTTCTTGTGTCATTGAAGTCCTATGGAAAGACAAAATACTTCAACCAATTATTTTCTTCCTTGTAAAAAAGGTGTGGCCTCACGGTGGCAACTGTCTGTATGATTGCTGCATAAAACGGAAATTCTAGGTTGCTGTTTTCCTACAAGGGGAATCTTTCTCTTCTCCTTTGCTTCCTGCTCCTGTCCCTGAAATATTTTGCTTCCAACTGAGAGAGTTTTAAAGGAAATTAGTAGGTTTACTAACTCCCAGGGTGGTCTGCACACAGGCCAGGGGGAATGCTCTAAAAGTAGATCAAACATCTGCTGCCTCAAAGAGAGCGAGCATTTCATCTCTATCATATAGGCAGCTTCTGTGAATGAAGGGCTGTAGTCCTGAACTTCTTAGAGCTCAAACTCCAGCCAAATGGAAATATGAATGCCTCTTGCTTAGTGAATTCCTTCCTCATCTGACAGTATACTGAGCTTTCAAATCATTGAATTTAAAGATTATGGGGAATTAGAAGTTTAGTGTAGTGTAGAGGATTGACAGGGCTGTTTGGCATAAAATATAGAAGTGAACAAAAAGTTATGACAGATCACGTTAAAAAATGACAGATCATTCTAATTATGACAAACAGACCTTGAAGACAAACAGTTTTAATTGTGAACTTGCGGAAAACAATCCCCATGACCTGCAGCTAATTGTCTAGTTAGCTGAAAACCCTTTCTCAATTAATTTCTTATTTTGTAGACTTAAATGTTCATGCCTGTATTCCCCCCCCCGCCCCACTTCCCTTAGTGTTTGGGCCGTAATCATTTCCTGATAGAAACTGTTTGCTGTTTACAATTGCAGACAACAATTTATGTAGTTACATCTTTGGAGATCCTGGCTTCTTCTGTGGCATATAACCCAGCAGATGAATTTCTAGTTAATCATGCGTGGAAAAAAAAGAACTGGTTTGGGTTGCATTTAGGTGACACACGTGCAGCATTTAGGAAATTCAGTGCTAAGGTTCAGATCCTGAATTGTATTTGTCCCCCTGTTCAGCTGGAGCTCTCTTTTAAATCCCAGTGAGAATTCTTTTGTAATTACAGACAAGGTTCCTTGGGTGAATTTGATATCTTTTATTAGACCAACCCAAATGGTTGGAGAATAGTTATTAAGCAAGCTTTCGGGTTCAAAAACCCTTCGTCAGGCTGAGGAAGTTTCAGCAGTTGGTATGTGCTCTTCCTGGATGGAATGAAATTTGAAATTATAAGCCTTTGGTTTTTTCCTTTGTAGCTAATGATGCTCTAGAACTTATACTACAATTAGTAGTTCTCAAGTTTTTTTAATGATTTGCGGGAACACTAAATTGATTTAAATTTCATATGTTCTTCCAGACAGCCTATTAACATGTTAAAGCAATTTTAAGTCTTCATTTCTTGTCATGTTCTCTTAAAGTTGCTAGTAAAAGTGTATGCATGTAAACCCATTCAGACAGAACAGTATTGACCAGGTGTTGTCAACCAGGGATACGCTTACCCCCCAGGGTACTTGGGAAGGCCCTAGGGGGCATGCATGGGTGGGTGGGGACAGAGTGCCACCATCCTGCACCGCTGCCTTCAAGGAACAGGGCCTGGGTGGGGCAAGGGCAGTGGCACTCCTCTGCAGACTGCACAGGTGCCACCCTGCTGGCTAGATGTTGCAGGGGGGCATGGGAGGGAGGAAGCTTGTATGTGGTGGTGGCCACCACCACCCAGCACTGCTGCCATTCTGTATCTGGCCGTGCACCCTCCCCCCTGCTCTGAGCCTGGCCATGTGCCACCTCCCTCCCCCCACATTTGGCCGGACGCCAACTCCCCCATCCCCTTCCTTGTGTCTTGCTGCTGGGGTACACTTATTAAAAAAGGTTGAAAAAGCCTGGTATCGACCATTTGCATTCTAATGGAACCGGCTTTCATCGAAACAAACACGGTTAAGAAAAAAACCCTTTCTTGCCATCGCTCCAGGTTTGTGGGTCACAAAGGCCATCAAGATCCAATCCAATATTGTATTCATAGCAAAATTTCATGTTCTTCAACCGAGATAGCAGTTCCCGTGAAGTGAAATCCAACCCAGTAATAATTCAGACACAATATCAGTGCAAGTGTCTTCTATGCATTCACTGACATGATGACTCCTTTTAAATTGTACTGTGCATTGTGCTCAGAAGTTCAGTGACTGTGACAGAATGCCATTAAAACTTTCCAGACCCTTTGCCTGATATCACGTTTTTACTGAAACCATATTTGTGTTCAGGACTAAGGATACCACTAAAATTTGTGTGCTACTTTGGGGCTAGGGACAGAAGTTGCATTTGTCCCGGTGTCAGTTATGCCTGTGTTTATCCCAGAACAGAAAAGTCTGGGGGTTGGCATGTACACACATCACCCTCCCAACCAGGGTTTAATGAGAGGCTGAATGCACTTCTGTTTTTGTGCAGTTGATTCAATAGCGAAGTCCTGAGACAACCATTCAGATGAGCTTTATGATTTCCCAGGACAAACTGTTAGCACTTCCTGTCATAGATGTCATAGACCTTAGGGCTGGAAGGGACCTTGTAAGATCATCGGGTCCAGCCCCCTGCCCAAGGGGCAGGAAGTCCGCTAAGGTCAAAGGATCCCGGCAAGATAAATATCCAAATGTCCTGTACATCATTTTAGTGTTTGTTCCGGGACAACAGACATGGACCTCTGAACTTTGTCCTGGAACAATTTCTTTTTTTCCTCTCAGGACAATTGGGACATTTGTTCGTAGCCTTAGTCAGCTGCTGACTATCTAGGAGATTGGTCTGACATGTAATACTAGCCAAGGTGACTTCCAGGTGAGAGAAGTCATTGTAATTCCTTCTACTTGAGAAGATTGAGCCCTAGGTTAAACAAGAGACAAAATAAGTGGTAGAAAGATGGGTTAAAAACAAGTAATTTTGTGCTAGTAAGGTCTGGCTTGAAATGTCATTGTTCTTTTTAAATTTAATTTTAATGTTTGAGATTTTTTGGTAATCTAAAACAAGAGATTTAATGGAAGACTATCAGAAGTGATATTTTCAGGAAGTACTCAGAAGTTGTGACTGTGGAATCATTAGTAGACTCAATAGAAAAAAGGACACCCCAGATTGACATGGAAAGGTTGTAGAATTGCTGTCATGGGAAGTTTTATGTACAAGCTTTACAAACCTTGGTCTGGTATGCCTTAGGCAGAAAATTAACTCCTGCCCTTGGCTTGGAATTAGACATGTTGAGGTCCCAGCCCTATGTTTCTATGACTTTATGGAGGAGTAACAGACATGGAAGGCAGGGAAAGAATGGGACGGCTCGGTGAGGTAAGAGAGGATAACAGAAGGCAGAATATTAGCAGTGATATAGCAGGAGACTAGGAAAGAGATGGTGTTGGGCCTTCACTGGGAATTGAAAGTTAAATTGAAATTTGCACTTTACAGTTAGTAGTGATTCAACCGTAACACCCATCACTCAAGGGCAGTGGAAAACTTCAGTCATTAGTATCTGTAAAATGCTTTAAGGGCTTCAGATGAAAGATACTGGAGGAGTGCAAAAAGTTATTAATTTGCCAAGTCTGTTAGGGTTGTCTGTCCACTGTCAGCTAGCTAACATACAATAATAACAAGCATGGTGTTATTTTAGAGAGATTCACACCTTGTATCAGCTGTAGTTGGAGTCCACATAACAGAACATTGTATAACCTCTCTTCTTTTAATATCTATGGCAAGCTCATTTCCTTTCTTTTAAGCTCTGGATTTTATTATGTGATACAGAGTAGAAAAAATTGCTCAGGTTAATAACTCTGCCGAGCTTCTCACATATTTTGTCATACAAAATGAGTGCGTGCTAACATATCTCATTTGTGAACAGACTTAACAAGGTACAAAGTCAGGTCAGATGAGCCCATGTTGATTTTGTAATTAACCAGTTTCTACGTGTAATTGCTGTAAGAAAAGTGTGCATAAATTGACTGTGTTCTTGTCATGATATTGAAGGGCTAATTTGTTTGGAAATTTGGCTTTTTTTTATTTTTTCCAGTGCATTTAAATATCAATTACTTTTTTCAGTTATTCTGATTTTATTTTGATGAAAATTCTGCTTTCATTCATGTTTTCTCTGTTCTTGACTATCTATATACTAAGGAGCAGTTTTGGCATTTATTTTAACATATACATAGACAAATTTCACGTCAGCAAATGGTAGATTCCTAACGAGTATGAAATAGTGATAATCTTTCTATTACTTTAAAAAAAATCCTAAAGAAATTCCATTGCAGAGCTAGAATTTTCCACTAAATTCTTCAGGATTCTATAAATTCTTAAAGGAATACAAGGAAAGTTTATAGACAATTTCTACCGCAAAGATACTTCAGTCTTGCTTCTAGTCTTTTGTGGCTACAAATGATCATTTCCATAGGACTTACTGATTCGTAGTAATTTTTTTTGTACCATGTACCCTTTACAGACCTTCACAAGTCATTACATCTATCAGTTGATCGTGTTGCATATCCCACCCCCAAAACCTCCACCAATTTCAAAAGCCCCTCAAGAGTCAGGGGGAAATTGATAATGTCATTTAACTTTATTGCCTTCCTATTATGATATAAACCAGAATCCAGGAGGGGTCGCCTATATGACATAAGGGGCAGGAAGAAATCAGCAGTTATTCAGAGGCAATTTTCTGTTCCCTTGCAGGGAACCTGCTTTAGTGAGCATAATCACTCCTTCCTCTGAACATCTACCAGGAAAGAGTGGGTCCTACCAGCTTGTGAGTAAGCAAGAACTCAGTGCATGTCCCAGCACGAGTATGGAGGAAGCAGAAACAGAATCATGCTAGGAACTTGTTAAGATGAGGATCTTGTTTGGATCTTGATCTCACCCAGGGTGCAAACAAAAGTTATATTTTTTTACCTGATTGGGCCCAGGAAAGTGCTCTACAGCTGTGCCATTCTACACAAAAGCAGGGCACTTCTAAAGTGGCTGATCACACAGAAAATTAACCTGTCTCAAATAAGTTATTACGTGTGGGTGCTCTGCTTTAGAGTGCCTTAGGGAACTTGGGTTGCCTGTGGTAAATTTTTTGTGCAGCCCCCACCCCCGGGGCTGACAGCAGGGAGGGAGGGGGAGGAGGGAAGAGGAAGCTAGTAGTAATGAGCTGTTCCTTTCTAAAGTTCCTGGTTTGCCCAGTGTGAGCTGGATGGGGGTGAAATGAGGTCCCCCCCTGCCTTGTGGGCCAGGCCCAGCTCCCCCAGTACCCCAGCCAGGGGACCTGTGGTGGGGTGGCATGAAGTGGGGGTGGGGGGCGCTCCAGTCCACCTTTCCAGCCCTTCTAGCTGAGGCTAGGCATAGACTAGCCAGAAGCTTGGTGCTGGTGCCTTTCCTCTCACTTCTCCTCTCTGCTGACAGCCCCTCCCTGCTAACAGGAACTGGGAGGAGGTGGTGGAGCTGGGGAGAGGGACAGCTCTTGGGCTCACTGTTTGCCTGGAGGCAGGCTCAATTCCTCCCTCCCTTTCCCGCCCCCAACCCAACAGGTGGACTGTTGGATTGTGGGGGCACTCTAACTCATGGTGCTTTTATGTAAAGCACTATGAGTTAGAGTGGGGAGCCTGAATGTCTGTCAACACCCTCAGCAATGGCAGGTGATAGGCTTCTCCTTCTGTTCTGTGCCTGCACGTACTAGCAGAAGAGCAGCACAAATAGGTAGATTTTAGGTTCCTCACCACAACCCCTTCCCTCTGAGCGGCAGTTGAGGACAACTGAAAGGAAGGGAGAAGAGGAGTTTCTTCTGTTCATGCTGCGTATGTTTGCCTTTGTTCCCAAATGCCTTTGCCATTTGCGATGTGCAGCCTTGGTTCGAGAGTGCCTTAGCTGGCCTATTCCAGATGAATATGATCCCGCCTCGGTTCTGGGAGATGGGCTATTTTAGCCTCGTCTGATACTTTTTAATAATGCCATTGTGTTGTCTCCTACATATGTTGTTATGCTGCATTCCTCACCCATAGGTTTTGAGCATCCTCCAGGTACACATTCAGCAACATGACTAACATCTGTCATATGTTGCCCTGTTGTGATCTCCCCAGCTGCTTGGCTGTTGTCTTCACCCAGCCTCATTCTTTAATGCTCATTGGAGCCTTGGTGGGTGATGGTATTTTATGAATCATTACAAACATCCCAGAATAAGTGCTCTCAGTAGCTTGTGCTGTCTTGTCTACCCTCCTCCCTTTTTTTCCTTTTGCTAATAAGGCTCAGGATTCCCAGCCCCCTCAGATTTGCTGAATTCTCTGAGCAGGGAGGGAATTTATCACAGCAACAGGCTCCCTGCTGGGCAGCTGGAAATTAATTAACAAGAGCTGTCCGTGTGGCAGCTATATACCCAACTTGCATCACCTAGACTCATCCCAGAACTTATTCTCACTTCTGGAAGTAAGATCAGGCCCCATTATTACTGAAACATGATTTACAGTTAACTCCTAAACCGAATGAATAAATTTACTATGTAAAATCCTAGCCTAATTGACACTGATGCAAGGCTTCCACTAACTTCAGCAGAGCAAAAAATTTCCATTCTCAAAATGGAACTTGACCTCAGCTTGAACAAGGTGTGGTCCTTGTTTTCCCTCAATTTGCATTGCTTAACAGCTGCCTCCTGGTTAAATTGGCAGAGATGTATGGAACAGAGGCTTAGATAACACTCCCACTTTTAAAGAACTCTGATTTTTTGAGTACATTTTACTCAGTGTGCTCTGTCTTTCCCAGTGAAGATAGAAGAGAGTAGGTTGATATACACTCATGAGCACAATAACATTTCAGTGGAAGTATCTCTTATTTAATTGCAGACGGTCTTAAGAACTTGGGTAGGGGGTGTATTACAGACAGACTATTTCAGTATAAGCAGAATTTTCCATTGGTACTGATTTTAAAAACCAAACCAAACCAAGCTCTCACCCCCCAACTGAAAGAACCAATGGGACAGAGCTGGTTTTCAGGCTTTTCTTTATTGTTCATGATTTATTTAGGCTCTAGCTACTCCAGCCTGTGATATTTCATAGACATTAGATTTCATAGACATTAGGGCTGGAAGGGACCTCGGAAGATCGAGTCCAGCCCCCTGCCCCAGGGGCAGAAAGTCAGCAGGGATCATAGGATCCCAGCAAGATAAACATCCAAATGTCTCTTGAAGGCATGGCAGTCTATTCCAGACCCTGGGGGCTTGGACAGTAAAGAAGTTCTTCCTTGTGTCCAGCCTGAAACGGTCTTGGAAGAGTTTGTGACCATTCGATCTTGTCATCCCTTGGGGCGCTCTGGTGAACAGACGTTCCCCCAGCTCCTGGTGAACACCCCTGATAAACTTATAGGTAGCCACCAGATCACCCCTGAGCCTGCACTTTTCCAACCTGAAGAGTCCCATAGCTCTCAGCCTCTCATCATAAGGTCTGTTTTCCTGACCTCTGATCATGCGCGTGGCTCTCCTCTGCACTCTTTCAAGCTTCTCCATGTCCTTTTGAATTATGGAGCCCAAAACTGGACACAGTACTCCGGCTGCGGCCTCACCAAGGCCAAAAACAACAGGAGAATGACGTCCCGGGATTTGCTCGAGAAGCATCTATGGATGCAAGCCAGCGTTTTGCTCGCTTTACTAGCTGCAGCATTACATTGAAGGCTCATGTTCTTCTTGTGGTCAATCATGACCCCCAAGTCCCTTTCATCTGTAGTGCTAACCAGCGTAGCACTGCCAGGCCTATAGACATGCTGCAGGTTTTTCTTTCCAAGGTGGAGATCCTTGCATTTTTCGGTGTTAAACACCATCAGGTTCTTGTCCGCCCATTTCCTAAGCCTGTCAAGGTCAGTTTGGATCGCCCTTCTGTCACCATTAATAAGCCAATCCCCTACCCTGGTGATAGGCGACACTGTGGAGTTATTGGAGGTGCTGTCTTTCAGGTGAGATTGGGGTTGGGTTCCCTCATCACTTACAATATTAACAATGGCACTATTTGCAAGAGTAGGTGTGTGAGCTTCAGGCCAGAATCCAGTTGGATGGTTACTTTTTGCCAGGTCAGATTTTTCCCTGCACTTTCAGTCAAGTACACTATCTTTCAGTCCCCATTGTGACCCATTGCGGTGTACTCTTTAAGCAGCTGTTTTTCCACCCAAGATGCGGGCTCGCTGGTGTCTGCATGAGCGATTCATAGATTGTGTATAATGGGTTATTATAATGATATGACCTTATGGTTATTAATGCTGCCTCCTTTCCCTAGCTAGTTCTTGTAATTATGTTTACACCCTTCCCCCCACCCACCCACACATACAGCGAGACTATGCACATATATGTTATACCTTTTTAATTATCCAAAATACTTTTCTTAATGTTGCATGAAGATGAACTGGCAGGCTCAGGGCTCAGAGCAAATTAAAGCTTTAGAATGTTAAACCCTTGAAAAATGAGCCTTTGAAATAGAAACACCTCAACATAATGAGCTCTAGAAAGTAGGAACGTACATTATCCTATTGTATTATACCTCGTGTTCCCTCTTTGTACAGCTTACAGGAGGGATCCAGCAGTTCAGCATTTACTGTTTTTAAAATTAGATTCATTAAAACATCTTTGGTTCATTATCATAAATTTCACAGTTGTGGGGTAATGTTACATATGTTGCACATCATAATGTGGGGGAGCTCTGAAATAATGAGTCCCAGGAACCTGAGAGTTCTCACTGAGATCTATAAAAAGGTAACATTGCCAATCACCTCTTCAGCTTCCTATCATTACAGTAATGGGCTTGGGATCCTACGCAGGCAACTTTCAGTTTGGAAGAGTTGCCTTGGTGGCGGCGATGAAAGGCTATGATTTAAAGCTGTAGCATATGCACGCATACTGACAATGATGAATCCAGTTGGGGTGGGGTGGGGCAAAAGTATTCCATAAAATACATCTGTAAAAACAATTTTTCCTAAGAAATGATGGAGAGCGTAATCCAGCAGGCAGAGAAATGAACAGGGGGTGATAAGTGACATACATGTTATTTTTCATTGGGAGATGGTTGGCAGTGCTTTAGTGCTGCCTGCTCAGAGTTTTGGAGACTGTTTCGTACCATATGGCATATTAAACACAATAAAGATGTTCACTTGGCAGCTGGAGCTTGACTAGGAACATCAGAGGAGTCATAGGCATCAATAAATGGGTAACTTTGCCTTTGTGTAAATAAATGTTAGATCATTGTTTTAATTCTCTGGAAAGGGTTCTTCAACTGGACATGACTTCTTTGTAATTGTGACTGGCATGTACTCATGCGGTACAGGTGAATGATTAATATTTGCAGTATAGTCGCACTTCTGAGCCTCAGCCATAGGCCCTTTTGAAAGGTGCTAAAGAAATGTGGAATGAAAAAGCAGTGTTTGCCCTAAACAGCTTGCTTTTTATTGCATTCCTTAAACACTAGCAGAAGTTATTTTTTTTGAAGCATATGAGAGCACCCTTTCTGCAGGTTGCCATTTATTTAATCTAATATAGTTTTGCTATATGCTATGAATGTCTGTTGTATGCCAGGGATTATATTGCAGCTTCTTGCCTTGCGACATTCACTGTGTGTCTCTTACCTTTCTGTTTGTGCTGGCACGCGCCATCAAACACCAAACTTTCAGATAACGGGCCAAATTCCCTGCTGTTGGAAATGGACTACTGGAAGTTCCCTCCCCTTTCCCAAAGAAAACCCCTTTGGCTATTTAAAATTGACACCGTTCTGCGTGCATCCACCGATTCTTGGGTCATTTGTGGAATGTTCTTTTTTTACTTAAGCATTTGTGTTTGTAACAAAAGAAGGAAAAAAGGAGTAAGCTTAAATTAGTAAAAAGAAGGCTTTAAAGAAGAAAAGAGTCTCCTAATTGCCCTTTAATGATAATATGTCTGTAAGTATGTGGGACATCCTAAAATCCCAATTTTATCTTCATCCTGAAGCTTGACTGCTCTTGCCCAGTCAAATAACAGTCAAATACAAAACTCGCCATGTGTTTGGTGATCAGTTTTGGTTGTTTGTAGGGCTTTCTGTTCTACAGCCTTCGTGTCCTGGACTCAAATTTCCTTTATTCCTTAGAGGGACTTCAAATTCTTCAGTGTCTAAGGTGACGCTAACTGAATCAGTCCTCTAGTGTGACCAGGCAATTACTCCTGTGCACTTTTCATTGTTTTCCTTTCTCTTTCTCAATTAAGGCCTATTTGTGAAGGCAGAGAAAGGAATAGAGTCATAGATATGTAGGGCTGAAGCTTATTTCCTTGCTCCCAAGTAGGTTCAAGCATACTTAGGCTATCCATGAGAGCTGTTTGTCTAACCTATTCTTAAACGCTTCCAAATTTGGAGACTCCACATCTTCCTTAGAAACTTGTTAACAGTGCTTATACCTAGAATATTTTTCTAATATCTGGCCTAAAATCCCCCAAATAAACCTCTCTTGCTGAAGATGACTCCTACTTGTTTCTACCCTCAGTGGAGATTGTTGCCTTTCTTCTTAAGATGAAGTGTCCCAAAGTGGGCATTGTACTCCAGTTGAGGCCTCGTGAATGTCTGAACAGAATAATTACCTCCCAAGTCTTACATAAGAGATTTCTGTTACTACATCCCAGAATGACGTTTGCCTTTTTTGTGATGGCACCACATTGCTGAGCTATAGCTGGTTAGTTTTGCATTGTAACTACCAGATCCTATCTGCATGATGGTGCTCAGCTGTTTGCTCCCCATCTTACATTTGTAAATTTGACTTTTCCTTCCTAAGTGTAAATCTGATTGCACAAGTCAGTAATGAATCTACCTGATCCTGGAAGGCTCATTGTCCTTGCATAGTTAAAGTCTGCCAGCTTCCATAGCCAATGGCGCACACAAATGCAATTTTGACTACCGTTCATTTCTGTCTGCCTCTGATTCCCCCTGACTGAATGACCAGGTACTCGCATTTAAGCCATGTTAATTGTGGGCAGTCTTTAACACACATCAGGAGCTCAGTGTGATGCCTCTGGGTCTTAAACCACTCTGCCACCACACTTCTTTGTGGTGGTAAGTATTCCCATCTCTTGAATATCATGTCACTGATTTCAGACTATTTCTCCCACTTATCCAGATCAATTTGAATTCTGATCCTGTTCTCCAGCAGATACTCCCTATCCCATCATTCAAACCAGTAATGAAAATGAATTGGAGCTGACACAGGGGCACCCCCATTTAATATAATCTCCTGGTTTGACAGCAGACTAGCAATAAGAGCTCTTTTTGTGTATTTTTTTCAGTCAGTAGCATATTTACTTTACAGTCATTTAATCTAGACCACATTTCCCTAATTTACTGATCACATATGGGAATGCATCAAAGAGCCTTGCTAAACTCAAGATATATTATATCTACTAAGTCCCCAGTCTACTAAGAAATCAGATTGGCTTGCCTTGACTTGTTTTTATCACCCTGCTGTCTTTTATGTACTTTCAAATGAATGCTTGACAGTTGGTTCCAATATCTTTCCAGATATGGATTTGGCAGACGTGTATAAGTCCCTGGATCCTCCTCATCCTTTTCTTTTAGTTAAGACAGGTACTATGTCTGCCTTTTCCAGTCTTTCCAAATCTCCACGATCCTTCGTGAGATGATCACTAATTGTTCCGAAATTGCTTTGGGAACAACTGGATTGCCTTATGTACTCGAGGGCAGATTTTATCAGTCCTTTCTGACTTGAACATATTTAACTCATTTAAACTTTTTTCCTTATTCTGGTCTGCACTCCTGTCCTTCTGATAAAATTCATTTTGTAGAACGCCTAGTCATAATTAACCCATTTTGTCAATATTGAAGCAAAATGTGCATTGTTTTTTCCATTATTTGTTCTCCTTCCCCATTAAGAAATGGAGCTATACTTTCCTATGCCGCTGTCTTCCTTGTAATGCATATATGGAAACATATCTTTTTGTTGCGGGTACTGTTTCCTGGCCTCTTTCACCTAAATAGACGTCCAGCTTCAGATTTTTAATAATTTTTTTTTTCTGTTGGTATGAACCAAATCCAAAATAGTACCTACCATGAATGAATTCTTCCACTTAATGGAACAAAACATTGCCCCTTACACATTTGAGGGAGATGCTGGACAGTGCATCCTGCCCTATTGCTTTCCAACAAAGCTTAAGTTCTCCATTGCAAACTTTTGATTTTTCTTTTACTTTTTAATTATCCTCTTCACTTAGTTTAGTGGTTTACTTAGAAATCTGTTAAGATATGGGTCCAGCTTCCCTACCATTTTATTCTCACCCACCAATGTTCAACTTCTTTCCAGGCTTTAGAGCAAATGCCTACATTCTTGATATACAATAGGGCTGTGCGAAATTTTGCCGGCTATTTAAGTTCAACACCGTTGTGACTCATTTTGAGCTTGACACAGCGAAATTGAAATGAAACGAAGGGCTTCGAAACAGCCTCGAAACAAGACGAGGGCAGTCAAAACGTTTCGAGTTTTGAAGTGGCCCAGCTGAGTTCCCCTCCCCAGCGCTAGGATTGGGCTGGGGAAGGGAACTCGGCTGAGCTCAGCTGAGTTCCCCTCCACAGAGCTTCTATTGCAGCACTGGGGAGGGGAACTGAGCAGTGGGGCTCTGTTCCCTTCCCGAGCTTAATCAGGCTGGGGAAAGGAACTGAGCCCAATCGTGCAGCCCCACAGCCCTGCCAGGGTTGCGGCCCCTGATCTGCCTGCTGGATGAGAGGAGCCGGTTGCTGCTGCTTGGGACCCACGGCATGCTGGCGCCGGTCCGAGGTGGCAACACCCATCTTCCCTCCCTCATCTGGCAGGCAGATCGGGGGCCCGCAACCCCAGGAAGACTGGCATAGCCTTCGCAGCCCTCCCAGGATTGTGGGCTCCTGATCTGCCTGCCTGATGAGAGAGGCTGTTTCGAGCTCCCCATTATGGCCTATGGGCAAAACTTTGAAACGGCATCACAGTTTCAATGAAATGAAATGGAACAACAGTTTTGAATCATAATGAAATTCGAAACGAAACGCTGTTCCACTGAAACGTTGAAACACAAGTCGAAACAGAGCAGTGCCATTTTGCACAGCCCTAATATGCAAGACTTCCTTTGCTCCACCTGCTTCCATTAGCCTGTAGTTTCCCATATACTTTGTTCTTTTGTTTTATCCCACTGGTTTTGCTCCTGCACACACACACCTTCTTGCTGCCCTTCTCCTTCTCCTTCATAGCCCTTCTCAAAACACATTCTATTTTCTTCCCTCTCTACTTGCTTGTAGCATCTTCACAACTGAAGGAGTGCAGTGCCATTGGGGGTTCAAGGCATCAGTACTTTTGGATGAAAGGTGGTTAGGACTCGGCATTCCACTTTTCATAGAGCCCTACTTTTCTGCCAGCTGGGGGGAGAAACCCATCAGTTTCCTAAGAGCTTGAATAAACAGATGGGCAGGATATAAGGGAGAATTAAGTTGCCAGATGTACAACTCTGAGCAAATGGAAAGCATATCTCCAAGCATTTCTCCTGATTCCTTGTGTCAAACCTTTCACGAGCTCTTAACATTTCTGCAGTGCACACAGATGGCAGCAATGCAGGAAATGTAGACGCTTGTGAATGCTGAATTGCACTGTTGGAGAAATGTGCTGCTGGAAAGTCCATACCTTTTTTTTTGAAGCACAGTGAAGTGTAGCCACTTTTTGAATGTAGTTTATAGTGCTCTGCTTGGTGGCATTACTGCTTTGAAGTGCAGTCTCAGTTTTTCAAGAGAAAACTTTGCCCTATTTGTTCAGGGTTGCTCTGTATTCTTGCTTGCTTCATTCAGTCGTTCCTTCCTTCCTTCCTCTGTCTTCAGTACAAGGTCTGATGTCATGACCGATCTGGGAGAACGGGCAGGCTTGGTGGCGGACTGCACCTCCATGCCTGTGTCACGCCCTGGGCCCTCACCAGGCTGCTTTTTGCTGCTTTTTTTTTTCTTTGTGTGGGAAGTTGAAGGTTTTGTCATGTGTAGGATTGGATAGAGCAGGGTAGAAACCATTTGTTTATAGAGGGCTTTGGTTTATACGACCGTGTGGCTGAGTGTCTGGACTGCACAACGGCATGTTAGGCACAGTGTGTAATACTGTGAAGGTGTCTGTCACGGTGTGATGTTATGAATGTAATGGCAGGGTGATTTTGGTTTGATGGCAATTTGTCTGTCTTTGCTTTGTATACTGGACCTGGATCCCAAAGAGGTCAAATTTTATACCTTAAGCCCCTAAATAAAGTAGCTAAAAAGTCAAAGTCCTGCCTTCCTTGCTTGCTTGCTTGCTGCCTTCCTTCCTTCACACTCAACTTGCCAAAGCAGCAGCCGCCAAATTTTACCAGAAGCAAACTATTAATAGACTAGTACATCACTAGAAGCCTTTTTTTTTTATCATGAGAGGGGCACTTTTATACAATGTAACATGTAATTTTAAGTTGATTGTCACAAGGAAATAAAAACGATTTCAAAGAGAATCTACTCAGATTGCCTCTATCAGGATGGGATCTACATAGCACATCTGGCTGAAGAATGTCAGCCTTTTATTCCCGATGAAGAATGTCTTGCATTTGAGGGCTTGTCTAACCTTATTCTTAACTGTACAGCTGGACCAATAAAATATATCACCTCCCCAAAATCCTGATCTGGATTATTCCCATGTTGGTATGTGTTTGGAAGCAGAGGGGGGGATTGTTGTTTATTTTAAGTGGATTGGATGATAAGACTTCTGTGCACCTATTAAAATGCCTATCTTATCATTGACATGAGCTGCATATGATAGTTTTAAACTGGGGCAGGCTGCTAATAAAGAGCCTTACATCCAGATCTTTCTGTGATTTATGTGAATCTTGCCATGAGTGTGGCACGATCTCAATTAACATGCTGAGTTCTATGACAGCCCTGGCACCGATGTGCCTCACATGCAAATTTGATGCCGCAGCACCTACCTTTTTAGACGCCTGCTCCCTGAACAGCAATCCAGAATCCTGAATGAGGCACCCAAGTTCTCCCTGTACGGTGCTTATGAGTGGGAGGTACCTAAAAGCACGAAGAAGATAGCTGAATTTTAGCACATGTACCATGTAACAGTCTAAAGCAACCCAAGAGGGAAACACTGAAGACAGGGGTGAGTCTTAAATCCCTCCATGCTTACCCCCAAGATGGAGGTTTCTTTTCACTCAGGATTTAGGAGCCTGGCCTGGGTTCTAAAAGGCACCTGTGACCTACCATCTCCTCCCCAAAATTAAGCAGGGCTCACTCCTTTTAGAGAAGGGGAAGATGGCATGCTAGTGGTATGTAATACCCTGCTGTGTAATAGCCTCATGATTAGCTTATCCCAGCTCACTTGGGGATCACTTCCCTTCGTTAACTGAGCGATTCAAAGCTGCATCTCCCACCTCCCCAGGTGACCACCCTAGCTACCAGATTATAGGCTAGATTGGTTGGGAGTACTCTCAGCCTCTCCTGCTGAAGAAATGCCACTTTACAGAAGTCCGGATTAATTGGGCCAAACAGAGAGTGCAGAAGAGTCTGATTCTGACTCTAGGGGTAAAGGCACTCGAAGGGAGGAAAGAGGAAGTACTCAGCTCTGGTTCCTGCTCTAAGGATTGTCCTTTATGTTTTACACCCAGCAATGAATGGATGAAATATAAAGGGACTTGCGAGAATGGATCAGAACCACGGGCTCCCTCCCAGATGCATGCCTGGCCATGTATGCATGCATAGCCATGCTGTCTCTTGTCTTCTCTTTCTGCACATGTGCAGAAGTACAACTTTTCAGTTGCCTACAGAAAGTAAAATACAAGAAAATCCTGATAAATGTAGTCACCCCCGGGTGAAGATGGCAATTGAATAGGGGTTTTCAGGTTCACAACCTTGGACTTAGACACCTAGATGCCACCTAAGTTTCACTTAAATGCTGCTTTAAGCACTGGATCTGCCCTTTAGGGCTTAGCCTGCCCCTATGCTATCTGCTTCCCTTTGCTGCTGCATTTACATGAATGTATCGCCCTATGTAAGACCAACTGTAAATAGGTGCTGAGTACATGCAGCTCCCAGCTAGAACTGTCGTTTTCCAATGCGCCTGTTGGAGCATTAAGCCATATCACACAAGATATGACATGGGTGTCCTTTACACTTACACTCAGGAATCAGTAAAGGGCTACAGATATCTTTCTCTCCACAGTTTTTCTGCAATGGAGGCAGTCCCTGTGGTTCTGCAGAAGAGTGCAGTTGGACTCTGGGACCCCTGCAAGCTCAGTCCTCAAAACTGTGGTGCCCTAAATATATGCTTAATCCACTAGAGCTTGTAGGGATCCTGGTGGAGAAGGGCCTTGCAGGAACTTTCCCAGCAGCACTGTGTTCCCAGTCTGTTCAAGAATTTCTCTATGACATATGTCTAGTTATGGTGATTACGTGCTTCTGAGACCAGGGTTTTGGCTCCAGAGTTGGCCAAGCTGTGATTGAATCTAGGAGTGTCATGACTTTGAAAACAGCAACCGAACCTAACGTGATAATTCTGGCAGTGGATTTAACCAATTAGTCGCTTAGAAACTACTTTATTTTCAATGACAGCCTAATGTCTTTGATCTTCTGTAATCTGTTTGCCTGTCTGTCCCCGCTTCCAAAACTGTAACACAGTTTTTAAAGAACCTATAATGAGAGGAATACAAAATCAAAGCAACACATAGTAAAGGCAAGTCTACTGTACCAGCGACTCAGGGAAGCAATTCAGGAAGTCTGGACCAGATCCTTTGCAAAAAAAAGGACTCATGCAGTAGGTCTTCCTCATATGGCGATACCCAAAAGGCTTATGTAGTTATTGCAAATTTGTGGTGGAGACGTCTTAATCGTATGGTTTATTATGAAGTGTAAAGCTGACGTGATGTAACAGAGATTCTCTTTTAATGAAGTGTGTAATTACTGCAAGCAGTGGCATTCACAGTATTTAAGAGCCAGGAGCACCTGTTAAACCTGCAATGTCTTTGGGGGCAAACGCAGCAATAGAATAAATCTATAATGGTTAAGAAATCTAACAGCGCTGCAAGAAAAGGTTCAAGTTCAGGGTATGTACATGATAGGTATGTGATCGGAATAAGATTAAGTTAAGAGCAAAGATACATTTTCAGCATACAGTTCAATAAGACTGATTAAAAGAACGGTGACTGATATTTGCTCGTAAAACCTCTTGCTGTGGCTTGCTGGTTGTGTGGCTGGAAATTAATATAGTTAAGCATAGAATCTTTCTTAGTTACAATCTGCCTGCTATTTCCATGCACGCATGTGCACACGTGTATGTGTGTGCAGAGATCTTTTTACAGAGCAGTTGTTTGTGCTCGATCGATTCATAGATTCATAGAAGTTAGGGTTGGAAGGGACCTCAATAGATCATCAAGTCCGACCCCCTGCATAAGCAGGAAAGCGTGCTGGGTCTAGATGACCCCAGCTAGATACTCATCTAACCTCCTCTTGAAGACCCCCAGGGTAGGGGAGAGCACCACCTCCCTTGGGAGCCCTTTCCAGACCTTGGCCACTCGAACTGTGAAGAAGTTCTTCCTGATGTCCAGTCTAAATCTGCTCTCTGCTAGCTTGTGGCCATTATTTCTTGTAACCCCCTCAGTAACCCCCTCTTGTAACCCCATCAGTTATTACTGATTCCTCAGTAATAACAGTGCAATAAAAATATAAAGTAGAGTAAAGGCAGAATCCTGAAGATCGAGCGATCAGGGTGCCCAGCAATAGCAAATCTGTGTAAATGGGGATTCTTAAAAGCTTTTGGGAAACCTTTTCCAGCAAGTAAACTGTTCACCTAAACTATTCACGTGGTGGATGAATTCCCCAAATAGTTTTAATTGTTGGGGGGGGAGGTTGCATTCACAAACCAGTGAAGAGGACCTGCTGGTATTACCCAGAAGTCCAGTGACCTGAGGCAGTGGCTCAAGAACTGGAAGAAATGGGTTCGCTGCTTTTGATATTTTTTTTTTTATTTTTATTTTTCCAGGAGAGTGTCAAAACCGCCATGTTTAAAGGTATTTGAGAGTATATCACTGTTGATATCTTATGGTGATGCTGTTCCTTTTGGTATGGCGTATTTAAATATTTATTGAGCCAGTGAGAGTGAAACAGGTGACTGGGGCACTCTAGGATCAAGAATTGCTCCAGTGAATTTTTAAGGATATTTTACATAAAGTGGATTGGTTCCAGCGGGATGATTAAGGGAGAGGCCACCTAAAAATACCCTATAACCTAGTGGGGGAGACATGAGTACTGGTCCACTCCCTGCCTAATTCTGTGCCGGGGATTTAAACCACAAGGCTATGGAGCCTTTCTTTCTGTCTGCCTCAATGAATATTTTAAATATTGCCAGCAGAACGGGACAGCATTGACAAGAGAGATTTGAGAACATCATTTAAGGTGGAATTCATCTAGTCAGCCAAATATATTGATAATAAAGAAAATCAAATGATAGCATTTTTCTGGCAGAATTTTCTGTCGCATATTGTTTTGACAATACACTATGAAACAAAGGATTTTGAAAGCAGCCAATTTTAGCTGTAAAGGAAATGTACATTTTTGTTATTTGCTCCCAAAATGTTTGTGTCTGCAATGTTCAGTTCATTTCCTAAGCCCTCCAACAGCCTGGCCAACATTTCTGAACCACCCTTCTCATAAGCGTGTCCGTGAAGCTGTGATTGATTGTGCAAATATAAAGATAAACACTGATTTGAAGTTTCTTGAAAAAGCAAGTTGGTTGTAGCAGTCTGAAACCGGAGTTATAAATTCATATTTCTTCTCTTATTTCTTGCTCTTTTCCAGTGGCGTTTGATGACTGCAAGGGAAATGACAAATTGAACTTCAAAGTTTCTAACCCAGACTTCAAGGTGGAACCTGATGGGTCTTTAGTGGCTCGGAAAAATGTAACAGAAGCTGGTCGAGCATTGTTCATCCACGCACGGTCTTCTCAGACTGAAGATATGGCAGAAATTGTGATTCTTGGAGGGAAGGAGAAGCACGGCTCTTTAAAGGTAACACAAATACATATGTTCAGACGAGACTGCCAGAAAAGAGCAGTGGCATGTAAAAAAAAAAAAAATTGTCCTGTCAAGAGACTCTAATGATCAGAAGAGTTGAAATCAGAGATGTTACCAATGCAGTAGCACAATATCATTCGTATTTCCTAGGCATCCACAGTGAATTGTTAACTCCATGAATGGAGGCCAGATGTTCATAGAGAGGCTATTCCAAGTGCAGCTACAGTCAGGATAATACATGAAGGGTTAAACAGTGATAACCTTACCAGGGCAAATAGTTCTCGGGATTTACAAGCCAATGGGACTACTCGTCGTATTGAGGATGCCATTTAGATCTGACACTTAATCTAATCAGAAAGCACTCTAAGCTATGGATTGTCATTGTTTTTTCAACGTGGGTCTTCTTTCTGCTATCTTCTGTCATATTTTGCAGCCTTTCCGTACAGAAGGGATGACTTTGTTTTCAGTTTCAGTTTGTGTGTGAATCTTTTTTTGTCCGTCCTTTGTTTATTTTCCATATTCACTGTAATCCTAACCCGATTAAGGGGGCCAGGGAAGTGATTTGCAACATGATTGAAATGTTTACTTCACAAACCACAAAGAAACAGAAGAAAAAGTGAGATAGCCTTCATTTCTGTGCCATGGCATTTAGCAAGGAGGCAGGCATGACAGTGACTTACAAGACAATTAGGCCCAATACCTTTACAGACCTATAATTTAAAGGAAGTACAAAGAAGCCATAATGAGACTGACTGATCTATTGTCTTATTTCAGTATTTAGGCTTTGGGGTTTGCAGCACTTTCATTATATTTCCAGAATAGCTATAGTAGTTTAGCTTAAATCTTCAATTAAAGAAAAAAAGAAGGAGGTCGTTGCTTTAAGGGAAAGGCTGAACAAACTTCTAAAATCCCATTGCTGAGGAATAGGTTTTGATTTTTCACTCTTAAACTGTACAGAATGTGAATATAGATGGTTAGTGGATTGTGCAATGTAGATCGTGTAGAGGGAAGAATTAAAGCCCCAGAATACCTGAGCAGACCTGGTTAGGATCTTTTTAATGACATTTTATTTGGTCTAAAAATGCTGTTTCTTTGAAAGCTGAGTTTCAACCGTCTCTGTTGTTGACCCCTCGCACTCTATATCAGTGGCTCCCAACCTTTTTTTGCAACGACCCTAAATCTGGGTTGTGATGCCCACCTTCGCCGCCGACTCACTTATGCCCGGCGGTGCCAGCAGAGCCTGGGCCAAGCTGGGATCATGGGGGGCAGCGGCAGTGAGACCCGTGCAGACCGTGTACTGGGAGGGGTGGAGCAAGGAGCAGACCCCCTTCAACCCTGATTTGGGTCGTGCATAGTGGTTGGGAGTCACTGCTTTATATGAAGGGTATTAGGGCACAGGCTCGGGTGTGGAGGACCTAACTTTTAGTCCTTGCTCTACTTGACTCACAGTGGGTAACCCTAAATCAGCCCTTTCTCTGCCTTTCAGGCTCTCACCCCCAGGCTGATTCTCATTAGTCTGTTTTTGCAAACAGATTTTAAAATATTGTGTTTTAGCTCCAATAAAGGGCAGAACATGGTTTCCACGTGGCTTGAAAGCCATCAACCTCATTCAGTTAATTAACCAAGTCTGACTTGAACTCTGGCCTCAGTCCTGGGCTCTGCTCCGGTCACTTCGTGCTGGTGGGAAAACACCAGCTGAAATCAAGCAGATTCAGCCGCTGGCTTGTCCTCTCTGCATAGCTGAATTCTCAGAAAGGGAAGAGGTTCCATGGTGCCTGTCCTACTCGCCCTCCTCCTCCTCTTGTGGATGTTGATATAGACAGCTTGACTAAGAGAAGAGGCTGCAACCAGGCTCCCCTTGACCCCCAGACCGCTGCAGCGGTGTTGAAACCTGATGGTTGCTTTAACCTGGCCTTGGAATCCAGGCCAGGATGCAGCTTGCCCAGGACTGGGGAGTTTTTGAAGAGCATCTTTGCAGGCCCTGCACAAAGCATTCTCTCAGTTTGTCTTGGGGTTTGGGTGTTAATTCACTCCTTAAAAAAAAACCCAACCAAAAAACACGTATGTGCCTGCTTCAAGTACAACCCAACCTGCCTCGTCCTTCATTTTGTCAAACTCAAGTCGAATCTGCAGATCCCAGTGTTCTGCCCCAGGTGATTTTCTTTTTGGATACGTTTGAACGTAATTCTTCTTTTTACATTGACATATTCAGACGGTAACAACAGCAAAACGGCTCCATCTGTGTGTGAGATGAGACTTGGCTAAGAAAAGCCCAGATTGGAACCTCAGCATTGTCGTGTAATTCTGTAGGGTTAAGATAAGCGTTTGCTGGAGCACTGCTTAGCATGCAGCACTTAGAGTACAGTACCTTGTTTAATTAGGGGATAAGTAGTCCTTAAATATTTCCCCACTGTCTGTGACTGCTGTTTCTTTTTTGAAAGCTTGTAACCTACATCTGTGAAATCCCATTGTTAATGGTTCTAATTGCAGAAGCCAAACATGTTTGGAAATAACTGACAACAATGGTCTATAATGGGATGACTTGCAGCCTGGATAACCTCAGCTCTGAGCCCGGAGAGCACTGCAATATTCTCTAAACCTTAGAAATGGTGATCGCTCCCAACCGGATTGTAGATGGCTGTTGGAAAGATTTAGAGTAGGAGCATGGAGGGTACACAACAGCTTTTTGGCTTTGCTTCTAGTGATACCAGGACTTGATTCAATTCCCACCGAAGAGAGGAGACTCCAACAGATTTGGTGCAAGGTGAATTGGGATCTTAGTGACAGAGTGTCTCCAGAGCCAGAACACAGTGATTGTTAGAATAGCACTTTCTTAGCTAACAGTAAGAGCAGTAACATAACTTAACTATTCTCCTCTTTGAGACGTATCTCCCTACTTTCCTGACTCTTTAGATATAGGTATCTTGGAAAGCTGAGTTTCAACAGTCTCTGTTATTGACCCCTCGCACTATATATCAGTGGCTCCCAACCTTTTTTTGCTGCAACCCTAAATCTGGGTCATGAACCTCACCCCTGCTGCTGACTCGCTCATGCCTGGTAGCTATATAGTTATAGCTATATAGTTATAGCTGTACATAGATAGATATACAGCTGACCCTTGCCATTCATGGGACATACGTTCTAGAGATCCCCGCAAATGGGGAGATCTGTGAATACTGTGCTGTACTGATAATAGGCTAGGATAAACGGGCTGGATCCTCGCTGCACTGTCATTTGCTTTTTTTTTTTAGGTGCCAGTATTAAGGGTATGGATTAATGCTGAAATACAGTACTGCAATGTACTGAATGTAAAAGTATCACCAGAGCGCAGTAACAGTGTCATCACGCTGCACGGGGAGAGAGCGTTGGTTGGTGCGGCGCGCCATGAATATTCAAAACTGAAAATCGCAAATCCGCGAATGGCGAGGGTCTCCTGTATATCAACCTCATATATAATATAATTTTTCACTCTTCTTAGCTCTTCAGAAACTCCTGCTTCAGATTATTAAGATGGCTATTACTTTGTCTCCAGCATCATCAACAAAATTGTCTATTAGGTTCTGCTTACAAAATCTTTATTGATGACTACCAATGGAGGAGGCAAAAATCATGCAGTTGTGATTTTCAGATGTTAGGTTGTCCCTGCAACATACTTAAGGCAGGGCGGGTGGGTGTATGTATATGTATGTAATATATGTATGTATATATTGCATGTTTATTGCTGACAACCTGTAATCCCTCCATGGTTAAAGCTGTAACCAGGTTCCATTCGAACTCGTGGGTTAGTTTCCCCACCCCTATAGCCATACTGCTTTCTGTCTCTCCTAACTTTTTGAGTATAAAGATAGGGCACTACCATCACTATTGTCTTTTTAATGTTATTTAGCTCCCCTTGTGAATCTAGCTCTTTGCTTGTATTAAAAATGCCTGGAAATGAAACGAATTGTTTCATTTTGCCTCCTATTCTGAGACATTCTGGCTTGGGGTCGACTCAGAACAATATTCTTGAATTGGCCAGTTATTCACGTAGCACTAATGGCAGGTCAGCTAGGAAGCAGTGAGGTCTAAACAGGAGGCAGGCAAAACGCATTGCTTATAAATGTCACATTTCAGGAACTTAGCTGGGGACACTGGACAACTATGCCTTAGGCTCCTCATCTTTCAAAAACACGGAAGCTGTAATATGCAGTAACAAAATGTCGCTATGGTGTCGTTGGCCACGGGGAATCTTTGTTTAAACGTGGCTCATTCAGTCCATAGCCCGAGAACAGCAGGAGTGCCAATTTTTATGTTTTAGTATTTCTAATTCATACCACAATATCTGAGCAAGGTTCTGATGACAAGGGACATTTAAAATCAGAACAACTCTGTAAAGAAGGAAAGGTATTATCAACCTTTTACAGATGGGAAACTGAGCCACAGAACAGCTTAAGGGATGTGCCTAAAGTCTCTGTGTGATATGCTGAGGTTGAGCCAGGAAATTAGCCCATATCCTGTGGGTCTAAGCTCAATGCCCTTTGTCGAGACAGCCCTTCTCCTAAGCTGATGGTGGTTTTAGTGAGAAAGATACTTGTATGTTAGAAACTGAGCTGAAACTTAAGTGAAATTTTTTTTTTTTTTTTTTTTGGAAACCTGCTCTTCTGTATTGGCAAATTTAGATTTATTGTAGCAAATGGAAGTAGTTGGAATGTATTGCTGCAACACACAGACAGACAGAAAGAAAGAAAGCAAGATACCTGGACTCTGGCTCCAAAGCCAGTAAGGGAGCAGACTGATGTTCCCAAATGCCAGCCCTGTAGTAGCTGCACTTTATGGTACTCAGCCGACTTCCATATGCACGGACAAATGATTAAATAGCAAGTGTCAAACGTTGTTCTGGCACCAGATGGAAAAGGTAGAATGGAAAAGAAAGGGAGAAATAAAAGGAAGGAGAGCTCCCCGAGACAGCACGCAGACAGGAGCAAAGTTAAAACTTTCTGGTACTAGCCCAGAATGAAGGAAACGAAATTGCTGTGTTCGGACTACTCTGCAGAATCTAATTTATAATCCCGAGAGGTTAGTCAGGGACATAGCTCATGGTTTTCTGCTTTAAAGGCTGGCATTTCATTTCTGGTGATGTTTATTGCATCGTTGTCGTTATTGGGTGTGCATCACCTTTGGTGATGGAAGAGGCCCTATGGCTAGAGGACTCGAGAGATCTGGGTCCTGTTTCCAGCTTGACTGCAGGCGGCTGAGTCTGCTCATTCAGATCAGTTCACTGCTTCCTGCCTCAATTTCCTCTTCTGCCAGATGGAAATGGTGATGCTTGCACCTCTAATAAATAGCCTGGAGATCTGCGTAAATGAACATTGGTCCACACAATTATCATCACAGGTTGAAATTCCAGCAGGTTTTTATTTGTGATTTCACTTTTTGTTCTGTCTATGCAATATTTTCCTCTGCTATAGATCCTAAGCATTTGGTGCTTTATCTCAGCATTGATGGTAAAAGATCAGAATTCTGTAGGTTAATTGTGATTCCATGATAAAAAAAAAATAAAAAAATTCTGAAATAGAAAAGCAAATCCTTAAATGTATCCATTTAGCAGTTCGAGCACTATAGGCTATTTTGAAAACACTATAAAGTACCAGGCTCTTTGATATAACCAGCAGTTGTTCCCATCAGAGAAGATTACCATTTTTCTGCATATTATTAGTTTGGAGTTAAATTCCAAATGGTCTAAAAATGACTGTACAAGCGTCTGAAACTGGACTCTCACATGAAGCATCGTCAAATAGACTGGAAGATTTTTATCTTACTAAATTTTATACGAAGCAATTGCTTAAAGAAGAAGAGTGCGCTGCATACATAAAATCCTGTATTTTGCATATCATTTCCAGACCCTTGGAAAATATACCAAAAATCATAGGATTGCACTAATACATGCATTACAGTTGTTATGCTCATCAAAATGATGTACAATGCTCCTTCTTACAAAAAAACCTTGGAGATGTATTCCTTTAAAACATAAGGATTTTCCCTTTAGGTTTTCAGAAACCAATTTTTAAATTTTTTTTTTTTTAAACCTTAATGAAGATTAGCTTTACAGAAAGCAGTCTTACCAGAAGGCTTACCAGCTCTTACCAAAAAGCTCAGAGGCAGAACCATCTGGAGGAGATCCAGCGCATGATGTTTCCCACTCTTAAAATAGAAAGCTTGTCCTGTTCTTCCACTAATATTTTAAACCGTGTATGGGATATTTGTGGATTCAAGCTATATATATTTGAAACCAAGATCTAGGTTTAGGTTGGTGTAGAATTTGGTGTCTGTCTACGGATGGTATTTGAATAAACACATTTTAGGCTGTAATGCACGCCGCGTGAATGATTCGGGTGAAAAAATACTTTTTATCTGAGATAAAATACTAATTTGAAACAGCCATAATGAATGCAATATTCTTTTATACACAATGATAACATTTATATCGTCATGTATAAAAGTCTCCATAATAGATCTCTGGGTGTTGTGACATTTTATTGTACGATTTAGAGACCACAGCATATAAAAAAAAAAAACCTCCTGAGCTTCTCAGACTGTTTCCCACCAACATTTTAATTGACTGTTGTCTCTTGGGTCTGATACAAAGTCCAGAGGTAAATAGATTCCTTCAGGTTTTGAATTAAGCCATCTAAACAGGAATTTGGGCTGCTAGCCCCATCTTAGTGTGGTTCCCAGTACTACTTACTTATGCAGCTAGCTGACATAGAGACCCTATTTGAAGCATGCAAGGACTATGAGGACTCCCCAGGTAACTTCCCCATCACTGTATTCTTCTTAATTCAGATGGGGTTTCACTGGCGCCGACAGTTTTGTGTAGAGCCACAGGATGTGAGGGATTTTACTGCTCAAATTTTTCAATCTGCAAATTTCCACCGCCAAACAATTCCAGATTTCACACGTGCTGGCTCTGGAATATGCTTTAACCAAGTACCATTTATCTAAGAATTATCCTGGTGCCAAGGGATGTGCCAGTTGCCATAGAAACAATTGCACATTGTATTGAATAACAGAATAAATGTGGTAAAGAACATGATCCACTGGTGGCTCTGATTAGCTGACGTTCCCTACTTGAACAAAATATTTCAAGTAGCATCATTCATTATGGGTGCAAAAAACGTAAACCAGAAGTGGGCTCGCTTTGCTCCTTTTCCCCTGAACGAACAACTTCAGGATGTAAATAAGAAGTTCTCAGCTGCGAGAAACAATGGTCTTGTAGATTAGAAAGACAAATAATTGACATGGGAACAATTAGATGTTATCTATTCTGTGTGTTCTGTGCCGTTTCCAATGAATAGCCCATATTAACATTTTATATGAATGATGGGGGTATTTATCTAAGGAAAGTGATGTTGCGCTTGTCACTAGCGCATACATTTAAGACAGATACAGAAAATATATTAACAGTGTTTGAAAAGGTGACATCAAATGAGGCGGAAGCAGCACAAATGACTGTTTAAGGTTCCACATCAGTAACAAAAATTAGCCTCAAAATAACCAGCTAATCCCGTTCGTAATAAAATGTTTAAAATCTAAAATCCACTTACTCGTTAACAAGAAACTGAGCTTAGGGTGTTGTATCTGCCATGAAAGAATGAACATCATCCAGGTCCCTTTTTCACTGTTAAATGGGCAACAGCTCTCTGTGCTGCAGGTATGGACTTCAGATTGATGTCAAAGAACCACAGAACCCAAAAGTAGGTTCCTGGAATGCACCCAAAGACATTGTTTTAAAAAAGTATTTAGGTTTGACACTGTGTCGTTGGAGTTAATGGCAAAGCTTTCCTTTTACTGTAGCGAGTGCAGGATTGTTCAAGTAGTCCATCTCGATAAAATTCAGTCCTATGAAGAGGGCCAGAAAAACACTGGCGCATCACTTTGTTCTGCTAGAATGTTGTTACCAGGGATTATACGCATTGCTGAGTGATCCATAAGCCCTTTGTCAGCCCTTTGCACATGGATTAATTTGACCCCTTATGATCTGACATAACAAGTGAGTTTTCTTCTTTTTAAACTTCAGTAGAATAGTGATAAATTAGTCTATGTTGAGACCAGACTTTTTCAGGCTAATGCTGTGAACCCCACCTTGAAGGTATTCCACTGATACGAGGAAGGCAGCATCACTCTAATGTGTTGAGTACCAGAGATTAATAATGGCATTTTAAAGAAATCTGCTCCAGAGACATGGCGAATATATGAAGGAACCATTTGGAAAAAGGCTTAAATTGTAAATTAATTCTAGTAAGTGGGGATGTGGGAAGGAAAGCAACAAGCTGAATGTGATTTAATAGGATGTAAAAAAAAATCATAAAGGGTAAGTAGGCATCTCTTAGGATTTGTAATATCCTGTTTGTAAAGCAACTTTCATCCTGTAAGAGCCTGAAAACATTTCAATTAAGCATGCGTATACATTTAGATATAGATGAAGTTTGTGTGTATATGTGTACACATAAAAATAAAATGCGTGGGGGTATGTGTTGGTGCAATTTACATTAAATTTATGACTTGAATCATACAGTCACTTAAAAAATAAGACAGAGGCCCTGGCTCAGTATTAAAAACCCCTGTGAAATCCAGGAAGCAGAGAGAGTTTTCTAAAGCCCCCTCTCAATACCATACAAGAGATGTAAAGGAATTGAACAGTGCAGAACCCATCGGAGAACCCCGGAGCCGCAGTAGAAGTGTCCAGTTCTCTCCTCTTGGTCCTTTCAGGTAATCCCACAGTCCCATTCATGGGACCTCATAAGACCCAGGCAAACTGACATAAACATCAGTGTTGGGAGGAGACCAACACTGTTTATTAGGTTCAGACTTCAAGCCAAATTTTCTGGTATCAGAGAGCCCTGATGGATGTTGAATGTCCGGAACCGTCTTTGTCCCATTTCAAATGTCTCACGTTTGTCATAGTTTATGGAGAATGATAGTCACGGGAGAGATGATTCATGTCAAAGGATGATATCTTAAGCAAGCATGTTCTCATTTTTCTTTCTAATGGTTACCCCAACAATTCCATGCTGGCTTCTTTGGAGCCAAAAGGGCTATTCATTATTGCAATTACAGCCATCATGTCAACAGCAATCCCTTGCAGTCGAGAATGATCGCCTTCCGTGATTGCTTTATCTGTGGGTTGGAAGATGGCTGTTGAGGCTGATCCAGGATTGACAGACTCTGTTGCAACTTGGGCACATTTCCTTGTGGCATGGGTGGCTCTGGATTCTTGATTCAGTCTGCAACATGCTGCTTCTGCAACTCCCACTTTTCCATCTCCTTTTTGTCAGCATAAGGTTTTGAAGTACTGAGATCCTTGCAACAGACTCTTCCTCCATTTGGGGCAGTTCTGGGTGATAGTCTCCCATGAGTTGATAAAGTAATACTACATTTTTCCAAGCTGGCCTTGAGGACATTCTTGAAGTGCTTTCTCTGCCCTCCTCTTGAGCATACACCTTGACTGAGCTAGGAAAATCAAACTTGCTTCGAGAGTGTGGAGCCAGATATCTGGATGATATAGTCAGCCCAGCAAAGTTGATGTTGGATGATCATTGCTCGTGGTGTTTACGTGCAAGAGGATGCTAATGTTGCATCTGTCTTCCCACTGCATTTGAAGGACCTTCCACGGGCAGCGCTGATGGTTCTTCTCCAGCGACTTGAGGTGTCTTCTGTATATTGTCCACGTTTCTGCTCCATACTCACTTTACTTTGGAGATTAAAACATCACAATATTGCACAGAAGCTACGTAGTCACAAGTAGCCCCATCATGTTGCCACCAGGCCCTCCAGAGAGAAGCAGTTTTCAGTCATACTCAGGGATCATAGAGGTAGTGTAGACATGCCCTAAAAGCTGGATGAACTTGTAATTGCTTAGCTGCAGATCAGCGATCACAACCCGTCAGAGCTAAGGGAGATGCTTGTTAAAAACTCAAGAGGCAAAGACTCGGGTTGTTGGGTCAGGAGACCCTGTCTTTAATTCCTGCTACCAGAATGAAGTTACAAGAAACCACGGTTTGCTGCCCTAAGAAACGAGAAGCTTGTTGATGACAATAGATCTGTTGAATATTTTTGTTTACTGACACGACAAATGGATTGAAGCTTTAGCAGGATCCAAGCTTTAACAACACAAATCACTTTCTGTCAGCAACTACTCAGACTACTGTAGGCAGAAATGTTTTAATTTACCTGCAAGTCAGCAGGCACTCTTGGGATTAGTGGTGCCCAATTTTTGCTGAACTGTTTGGCATGTGTTAGATCTCAGCAGAAATTATCTTTAAGTCATTTTGCTTTCATTTCTTTTCTATCTCTAGAATTACATTGTGGTTCAGGGAGAAATGAATCCCGGATATAGTATGCACAGCTTTTTAAGATAACAGCTACACTGTAATCCTTTTAAAATGAGACCTGGATCTTGGACTTAATGCATTGCCTTCTCCTGGACTGCACTGTATGATCTCAGCATGATACGATAGTTCTTGCTACTTTTATAAAGGTTATGCTCTGAATCACCAATCAAAACTGGCCTAAATGTTTGACTGTGTTGAGACAAATGCATTTCAAATAATGGTACTAATCACAGTAGAGAACTGTTAAATATTTTATGTGTCCAAGGATCCAGCTCTACAGCGAATGTCAAGACAGTATTGATAAAGACAATTTTTGAATGTTTTCAGTCAGACAGGTTGTGTAATGGCCCGTGTATTCACAAATGGAAGCAGTGAGTCTGCTGTTATTTTTCTGAACTCTCTCACCAAATTATTTATATTGCTATATAAATTACATGACTTGCTAGAGCTTTAAGGACTTTGCTAATAAAAGAGAGTACAGTTTTATGCATTTTGCATGTGCCCCCAATGTGTGCCCTTGATGTTTTGTTAGAGTTGAAAGATATGCTTTTGCATGCTAGTCCTATCAATTGGGAAAGACTTGTACATTTTGCCGAAGATTCCCTGATAATAGTCTACATACCATTAAAAGAATTTTAAAAAATCCAATTTTTTCTAATATAGATATACCTTTGATATTGAAAGTTAACATCTTGGTTGAACTTTCATTCATTCTTTGATGGCTTTTATTTATAAAGTTCAAAGCTAATATGCTGCAAAAAATCTATCAAGAAATCACGTGGAAGAAAATGTGAAATTGGCCTTTTATTTATTTATTTATTTTTTTTTGCCTGTGGAAACCTGTTCTTTTCCTCTGTTCATTAATGGGTGTTTAAGGCTTGTGATCATCTGAAGTACAATCTTGTTCCTGCGCCCATTGACTTGAGCACAGAAGTCACTCATAACCATTACCTTCTGTATTGATATCTGACAAGAAAAGGGGCCTCAAATCAACTCTTTGCTCTCCTAGTATAGAGGGTAACTCCTTTGACTTCACTAAGGTCACCCTTGATTTACTATGGTGTCGGTGGCTAACCAGGGTTGGAGAAATTGCCTTTGTAACTTTATTTGCAAACACGGCTATAGTATTTTAAAAGGGACTATCAACATGCAAAGGATTTCTTCTAAGATAATTAAGGTAATAATGAATTAGAGCATTATCTCCCCTTGTGAAGTATGTTACTTGAATGCTGTCATCATGTCCTGTGTCAGTACAATTCCACTGTCATTGAATTGAAAGAAAACCTCCAGTAACTTCATGGTTCATATCTGGAATCACAAACACTAGGCTTGAAAGCAGTCCATATAGAATAACAAGGCTCTCATGCCATGGTGAGAACATTCTTACTTTGGCAAAGTTTTCTTCAGTGGAGCAATATTCAGCCATATATATTTTCGGGAAAATGCCTGACTAATGTGAAAGACGTTATGACTAAGCAGGTGGTGCCCAATAGGGCTGTGCAAAACGGCACTGTTCTGTTCCAACTTGAGTTTCGAGGTCTGGACAGGACAGTGTTTTGTATCGAATATGATTCGGAGTCAAAACAGCCTCACTGTTTCGCTTCATCAAAACAGTGAGGCTGTTTTGATCCTGATTCGACCATTTCAACCATGACTCCCCAGATTGCATAGGGGGTGGGGAGGCAACCCATCTGGGCTGCCTCTCCATCCCCCACACTAGATCACATGGCAGGGGGTGGGGAGCAGCCCAGCTTGGCTGTTTTGCCACCCCCCATGCTAGATTGCACATAGAAGCAGCCCAGCTGGGCTGCCTCTCCATTCCCCGCAGCTGGGCTACCTCACCATCACCCTGGGCTATATCACACGGGGGACAGGGAGTCAGCCTGGCTGGATTGACTTCCCATCCCCAGTGCTATGGTCAAAACGTTTAGACTAGCCTCGTTTTGTTCTGCGGCTATTTCAATGGCCTTTGTTTCATTTTGATTTTGCTGTTGTGATCTCAAAATGAGTTGACACAGTATTGAAATGAAACAGCGGTTGAAATTTTGCACAGCCGCAGTGTCCAGACCATAATGGTCAAACATGGCCTATCTCCACAAGTATTTGAAAGAGGATATTCTGTTTTTCTCTGTTGCTGATAACCATTTGTGTTCTGTAAACTAGGATGAATGTGTCTTGGTATTCCCAGTTTGATCTGGAATGGCTGAAATCATACGTGATCTAACCAAAATTTTGCAGCAGAGGCACTGAATAAAATAAATTCTATCCACCCTTACCCCACCTCTGGATTTGATGCAGTTGTTTTTGTTTTAGAACTTCAGATTAGATTATGTCTAAGAAAGGGGACTGATAGAATCATAGAGAAGTAAGATGACCCATAGGTCATTTAGTGCAAACCCCCACCTGAGAACATCCCACAGGAGTGCAGCAGGGCTCTCCACGTGCTAGGCAGTGAATCTGGAAGTGGACTGTAACTACTTTCGGTCCTCTGCCGGGGAGTGCATGGGGAGGCCCTCTCTGCACCCCCCTGGCTCAGCAATCGGCCACAGGGGGACCCCAGGTGCCCCGCCCCCCAGACCCGGAAGGCACCAGTCGCTGAGCTGGGGGGCATGGGGGAGAGGCCTTGTGCACTCCCTAGCGGACCTGGAAGTGGACCAGAAGTGCGGGTCAGCTGCTGAGTGCACTGGGGAGCCCCCCCCGGCTGCTGCAGGCCACTCTATCTGCCTCAGCATCACAACATTCATGAGCCCCATTACCTAGGGGTATGTAGAAAAACATTTAATGCTATGGCTGTCTGAATCTTTCTGAATCTCTCCAAATCAGTTCAGAGGGTTCCAATTTGATTCAGAGAGATTAAAGGGTCCCCTGATTGGATTCAGATTTGGAGATTCAGCCACTGAATCGGGCCGAATCTCTGCCAAATTGAATCAGGGACCAAAGCTTCGCACAGCCCTATTATTTGTCTCAGTTCCGACTCAGACAACAAATGGGTAATACAGTTTGGATTACTTGACCCTTGCGTGCCATGAATTGCATCTAGTTTGTCAGAGTTGATCTTCTGTAGTGGGCTGGGTTGATAGTAATGGGAAATCTTCCCTGGATTTAATTTCTTACTACTCAGAATGAAAAAAAAATGGAAGATAGAAACCTTCTTGTTGATAAATAATGCCATGCAGTATATAGAAATGTTTTCCAGGATAAACTTTTAAACACATATTGTGAACACATACCTTCAAATTCTGATTTTGTCAGGGTTCTGCAATAACCAGAAGCAAAAATGTTACATGAGAAGTTGTGCTATTCCATGTTATTAAAGTAGGTAGTAGAGTAATATGTACGCGGTAAACAGCAATGAATAATTTAGGACTAGATTGTTACTTTCCTCCTACTCTTTAAAAAGAAGTGATGCTTTGCTGATTGGCTCTAGGAGCAAGTGAAGGAAGGAATTTTGATATGTGCTAGCCAATAAATGTGAGCATGTATGGGGGATGGGAGGGGGGGGAGGGTGTTGGGAAGCAGAGAGGAACAAGGTTTTATCTATTTGCCTATCCCTTTATGCCTCCCCAGTAAACATGAAATGAGTGGGAAAGGGGTTTCTTGGCTCTGAGAAACCAGTTCTTCCTCCTGTATACTGAGATTAATAGCGTAGGTTCTTCACACTATCTCTGTAATTCCTTTTGTGGCCACATATGGCAGGAGGCCTTAATGAGGATAAGATCAGTTTACTCTCATTTTTACTTAATTTTCAACCTTCCTCCAGTTCCTTTCACTGATTTCTGCTCCTGTAGCTGTGTATGTTGCCCCCCTGGTAATCAGTAAGGTCCTAGATGACAAATGTGCCTCAAAGATTCAGTCTTGGCCAACACACTGGGCATGTCTTCACATGCATTTACGCCGGCTTAAATTTTCTGCACAATAGGTTACTGCACATCTGGTGTGTTAAGGGCAGGGTATGGGGGTGGTGGAGCCCTGAGAAGAGAAGCCGACTTCTTGAGCCTATAACTGACTCTTTTTGTCTCCCAAAAGTGTTTTGGCACCTCTCTCTCTAACATCAAGGCATGGCAGGAGATTATTCGAAGGACAGAACACTACTATTCCAGCAGAGGCTCCAGGCAGCATGCCACCACCCTCTTACAGACTCATTCCATTGACTTTAATGAGCTTTGAAACTGGTCATAAATCCTCTATCAGAAGTGCCCAAATCAAAATGTCTTTGTGAGTGACCTTGGTGTTAACTGTACACTGATCATATTGTGTTTCTAAAGCACAAAAATTGCTGCTTTAGTTAGTCAAAATTATTTTATGACTTTTGACAGAATTCCTGAAAAAGGCTTTTTTCAGAAATATTTTTAAGGAATTGGAGAGTAATTTCCAGCTTTACTGGATTTGTTTTGTTTTAGTATACTCAGAGATTCAGATTGAATGCCTGTCGAATGTGCCAGCTATGACTGTGTAAAAATAATGTAATAATGAATTATATAAACACAATAACGTGGTCTCTTACAAACTCTTGAAATGTAAATATCAGTCTAAAAACCTTCAATCATCTATACTTCCCTTTCACTCCCAATGCTTCCTGATTTAGGGATAAGATCAGCTATAATTAAATTAGGGAGTAAAAGTAGTGGGAAATACCTGTGTAGTACAGAGACGAAAACTGTGTTGAAGTTTGCTGGTTCTCTTAATGGGCCATTCTCTTCTCATGATCCAAATGATCTCCCTTCCCTTTTAGTTTATTGGTTTTCTTGAATCAAACTGACTGTTTGTAATTATCGTTCCTTTTTCTTCAAGTCAGCATTCACTGCATTAGGCTGCATTCTGGATTTTATTAATTGAAATGCATTTCAGGGCAATCATGAATTAGATAAGTGACTTGATTAAACCTTTGTCTTTAATAATATGAATGGTAAAACAAGGCAAGCAAATTAATCAGGGCCCTGGACAACACATGGCTATTCAAGGATGGCATGTAATTGTTTATGAGACCATTGCCAAGCAGACAGTTTAAATTCACATTGAAATTATAAAAAAAAGGAAAAATAATATTTTTGAATAAATATTGATTATTTTCTAGAATGGGTAAAAATTTCGTATGAAATGCACAGAGATTATGAAGACTGCAAACACTTCCTCTTCCTGAAGGGGGGTGTTTGTACCCAAAAACTTGCAAAGATTTTTTTTTTCCAACTATTTGAGTTGGCTTAATAAAAGATATCAGATTTATCTTGTCTGCCCAGAGCTTATGAATGTACAAACGCAGTGAGTTTCAGTATAGCACAGAGGGGGTAACTAGACTAATTCAGGGGAATCACAAGGGAAGACAGCAGGGGCATATAGCATTATCATTATTATTTATCATTTTTATTACTGTAATATAGAGGCATCAACAAAGAACAGGTCCCCTTCGGCTCTCTATAAACACACAGTAAAACACAGAGCCTTCTCTGGAAGTCTTAGCATCTAAATGGAGGAGAGATGCAAAGGGGTGGTAGGAGATGGCACTATCTCCAGTACTAATGCTGTAGAGCAAAGAGTCTAACCAGCTGGAAAGACTGTAACATGTCTGCCGTCTGAACCTAAATCTTCCAAGTGTCAGACCTGAATCCAGTGTCTTTACATGCAGGAGCATCCTCCTTCTTTAAGCACTAGAAATGCCATTCATGGTCTAACCTCCTGTCAGGGGCAAGGATAATAATTACTTACTGCAGTTTCCACTTCACTCGCAATCATTCTGTGTTTCTTCATTTCATGCCCCTGACAAATGCTGCTTATATGTGTGTGGCTGGTACCCTCCCAAAGTCACTGAAGTTATACAAGGGATGGCTGTCACATTGACTCTGAGGAGCCAAGCAGAGAGCTCTAAAATTAAGATTACCTCTTCCGTCTTGAGCTGCAGCAGCCTGTGCTTTCCAGTGTAGGCTACAAAGCCACTGGCTTCCAAAGACCCTCAACCTAACTGGGTTTTGACAACAGTCTGAAGGCTCAACCTGAACTCGTCTCCTTTCTCAGTCTGAACTCTTTCATTTCTTGAAGACTTAGAAAAATGGAGACTCCCCATGCCTGAAGAAGGGTGATTGCACCCGAAAGCTTGCCAAGAACTTTTTCCCAACTACTCAGTTGGTTCAATAAAAGATATTACATCTACCCAAAGAACCTTGCCTACCTACTAGGCCTGTGTGAGTGGGCAGCTATTCAATCTGGCTTTGGATCTGGCCGCTTCAGATGCCAGGGATCCGATCCGGGGCTCCGGACCAGGTTCCCGCTTTGATCAGGCCAAAGTGACTCTGAAGCTTCGGAGCTGCCTTGGAGATCCGGCCATAGGGTATAATGGGGAATCAATGAAATATCTATAACTTTGGTGTTTTTGTCTGATTTGGATGAAGCTTGCAGGGGTGGTGTCCCCTGCTGAGGCCACAAAGCTTGCTAAGTTTCAAGAAAATCAGTGCAGGGGTTTGGGAGGAACTACACCTCAAGATGTGGACAAGCAACACTCATGACATGGGTGACACTGTGTGTGTTAAGGTGCAGCAGGGTGAAAGCTGCAGGGATGCTAGCCCCTGCCGAGGTCACAAAGCCTGCCAGCTGTCGAGGAGATCGGTGCAGGGCTTCTGGGTTCTGGGGCCCTGCACCTCTGGCTGCTGACAGACAAAACTCGTGTCATGGGTGCTTGTGCAACTGACTGTCTCTGTCTTGAGACAGTTGATTGTCTGTATCAAGTCTTTCCTCTCCTTAGTCTGTGGTTTTATAGGTGCTAATTGTTGCTAATTAACTGGTTACATGGCTAGCAACTGTGTATTGAGCTGGTCCCTGAGTGAATCACGATTGGTTGGTAACTGGTAACACAGTAGCTTAGCAGCGAGGCCTGCAGTAGTTCCCCCCGCCCCAAGACAGACACAGTTGCACAAGTACCCATGGCATGAGTTTTGCCTGTCAGCATGTAGAGGTCCAGGCCCCAGAACCCAGAAGCCCTGCACCAATCTCCTCGACAGCTGGCAGGCTTCGTGGCCTTAGCAGGGGCTAGCAAACCTGCAGCTTTCACTCAGCTGTGCCTTAACACACAGTGTCACCCATGTCACGAGTTTTGCTTGTCCGCATCTTGAGGTGCAGTTTCCCCCAAACCTCTGCACTTATCTCCTTGAAACTTGGCAGGCTTTGTGGCCTCAGCAGGGACCACCACCCCTGCAGTTTTCAGCCTACTGCACCTTAACACATACAAGGTCGTCTGTCACGAGTTTTGCCTGTCAGCAGCTTGAGGTGCAGTTCCTTCCAAGCCCCTGCACTGATTTTGAAATTTGGCAGACTTTGTGGCCTCACCAGGGGCCACCATCCCTGCAGTTTTCATCCCCCTGTGGTGTAACACATAGATGTGACATGAGCTTTGCTTTCAAGAATTTGGGGTGCAGTTCCCCCCCAAACCCCTTCACCAATCTTCTTGAAACTTGGCAGGCTTCATGCTCTCGTAGAGGCTACCACCCCTGCAAATTTCATCCATATCAGACAAAAAACAACAAAGTTATAGTTATTTCATTGATTCCCCATTATACTCTATGGCCGGATCTCCGAAGTGGCTCTGAATATTTTCCGAAGTGCTTCGGACGCTCTGAACCACTTCGGAAAGCCTAAAGAAGCCAGTGCTTCGATCTGGATGTGCTGCTTTGGACGCTGAAGTGTCTGAAGCTTCTCTGGATCCGAAGCACGGTCCAAAGCCTCACACAGCTCTACTACCTATGTCCTTAGACCAACACAGCTACAACCAAAAACCCAGTCTCCATTCTTGTACCACTCAGTTTGGCTCCTTGACATGCACGTGTGACCCAGTCCAGAGAATTAGCAAAGGGCCATCACTGCTCCCCTATTGGCATGTTGTTATTGGGAAAGCTGTAGAATAATCCTCCGGGGACACTAGAAAATGACTAAACTTCATTCTGTTCTATTCAGCTTCTTACACCAAACCTATCACTTTGAAGTCTGAACAGGACAAAAGAGTACATAAAAAGAACCAAGAAGTGGGGGTCAGAGATACCATGCCCTGAAAAGGCAGTTTCACTTGAAGAAGAGGGAGAAAAGAACAGAGGATGAGTGTCCTCATAAGTGAGTCATGACAACACAATTGTGAATAAAGACTTCTTTACCACCCTGATTTTTATCTTGGCAGTACAACAAACTCAGACCAATCAGTCCATTTGTATCGTGGCTGCTTCTGTTTGGGCACATGAGCGGAGATCAGTTTTGATACAGCAAGGTCTTTTGAGAATCCTAATTCAGAACATGCTTGCTTTGATGAATTGTCATTGTTTAATAGAGACAGGTAAATAACTTGCAATGTATAATTTATCTCATAAACGTTGCCATTTTTTTTCAGTTTAAAAATGCCCATAAACAGACCTTGACATTTTGTGAATGTGTGTGTTTATGCACAATTATATATGAATTTCTCAGATGAGTAATTCTTGATCTGCAGATTGTACATGCAGTTCTCTGGAAACATCTGCCTGTATTAGTTACACAAGTCACATGATAATATTTTTACTTCCAGATTGGATGGCTTACATAAATAAGCAACAGAGCATGAAATGCAAATCCTATGACAGACTATTCAATTCAAAACTTGCTTTCGGCAAGTAGCTAATTTATTATATTTGCAGAGGAAGAAGAAAACAAAATGGTCTTCTCATGATCCAAATGATCTGAGAGAGGGAAATAGTATCTATGCAGCTTGGAAAACCAATAACATAAATACTCTATAAAGGGAAAGAGAAGTTGAGGGCACATGGGATCGGTGGAGAATTTGACCTAGGGTCTTTTTTCTGACTGAAAAGAGCCCTCGCCACAATATGAAGGTATTAAAGAATAGGTTGGACATTTTGAGCATGTAGCAATTCTGCTGTTGGCCTTGGGCATGAGCTAATGCTTGTAGAATAAGCTACCTGCATGCTGTCTACAACACCTGTCTTCCACTGCTAATATTTATTATGTTGTTTCTACAGTAAGATGAGACAGTCAGATCGGGAGGAGATGGCTTTTGTGGTTTTCAGATTTTTTTGAGTGAGGCCAAGTGAACAACAAGAAAAAGTTTTGTTCACCCCAGCCATTGTGGCATGGTCTTAGCCAAGTCAGTAGGACCGCTCATCTGAGGAGTATAAGAAGGAATTGGTCAGTATACATGATATACAGTTGAACACTTATAAAACCAGATAGAGAATGCTTACCTAGTTCAAACTGACAGTATGAAAAGTATTTTAATTCCCTCTTTTTTTTTCTAACTTTATAAACATTGCTGGGAAAACAGAACGGGCATATTTACCTAAGTGTTTCTGCACTGGTTATAAATATTTTCCTCCTCTGTTGAAAGCAGTGATTTATAAATGCAAGATCATTGCTCGGAACTAAATAGAGTTTCACTAGCAAAGGTTGCGTCTTTCAGCGAGAGAACACCAAATATGGTGGAACTGCAATACTGGGAGCAGCCTAAAGCGGCCTTCCAGGCTACTTATATAAAATGACAAAACCAAGCGATTTCTGAGTATGCAGACCAAATGCAAAATCCATAAATCTAAAAGAGGGACAACTATGAAATGAACACTGCTGTGAAAAAATAGCTTTGGGAGAGACTTTTTGTACAAATATTAACTATTTAATCAGATGGCAAAGGCTCATGGCTGGTGAGCCTGTTCACAGAGTATAGCACTAAATGCAAACCTAAGTCATCTTTGCAAGATTGAGTTCTTACAATGGAAGAGAGAGAGAGGGCCTGATTCTCAGGACCCTTGGGATAGTTGACGCAGATATGTCTCCTTTTGCTAAAATAACGTAAAACCCCAGGCTGAACCTTCCTGCAGCATATTACTGAGGCCGTTTGTAGCTAAGAGTGGAAATTTTGGTGAGCCCCAAGTAATAGTGGATGCAGAATTACCTGAGGTCTGACATCAGAGCAAACAATTATATTGGAAATGATTTAAAACCAGTTCAGAACTGGATGGGCCTACATGCAGATTAGGGAGGTGATGGTCCTAATGCTCCTGCTTCAAGATCACATCTTTCTGATAGCTGGAACAGGGTTAAATAGATGTGAAAACCATGAGCTACAACATTCATAGCAGCTCATCACTAGATATGTAAATAGTATGGTTACTTTGCTAATGTTTCTAATAATAAATCCAGTGGAGGCATCTTACAAGAAATGACATCAGTATTCTCCATGAAGAGCTGCAGATATTGTGACACGGACTTGAAGCAGTTTCCTCAGTTCGGTTCGAGTTCTGCCATGTTTTTAAGCTTATGAAATACCAGTTTGATTAGAAAGAAGAGGATGATTTCTGCTTTTAGGATAAAACTTGAAAATCTAAAATAAACCCAAGATAAAAAATTGCCATCGTAAATAAGTCAAAAGGTAGTTTTAATATTTTAGCATGATTTTGAATAGTGTCCACTTGTCCTTAATACTATATTGTGTTTCCCCCAATTCTGCACCACAGAATATGTTTTTCTAAATTGCCATTTCCCCCCTGTATTTTTAATGCTAAAGAAGTCCAGAATTGGGACCAAATGTTGGGCTCGTAATAGGAAGCACAGTCTCTTGCTTCGCAAAACGGAGGCTGCAGATTATTCTGTGCTGCCTACTATTTAATGTGGGCAATGAACTTTCTCATTATGAATGCTGCTCTCAAACGATCAATCTACAAGAAAAGCAGCCACTTTGCATAATCCATTTATGGTCAATTCAGTTTTAGAGGCAGTTGCTTTATATCTTATACAGAAAACTGTTTTGCCAAAATAGCTAACTAATGAAAATATTTAAGCAATTTGGCATCTTGATAATTAATAGGATTATTCAGACTCATAATGTGAGATGACATCTTCCCCTGCAAATTAACTGCCTTACCATTCAACAGGCAAATCGTGGCTGATTCAAAGAGTCCAATGTGTCACAAAGTGAAAAATGAATTAAGAAATCCTAATTCTAGCAAAAATGCCAACCTAAAGTGATATAGTTTAACTGTGATCATCATTTGCTTTGTGGTTGTTTCTTCACAAAACAATAGTGCCTCAGTAATTATCACTTTTAAGAAATATTAATTAATAGTTCATCCATTTTCCACTGGCTTTTCTAATATTCTGGTATCATGCTGAAGTGTTTGACTAAACATAATGAAGGACCATTATGTTATTATACACTTTGCTAGCAATTGCACGCCATGCCTTAAGTTTAGGTGTCAATATTAAATCATCAAGAAAAATTACCCCAGGTAACTCTTTCACAGTCTCATCAATAATGCCTTGCCAAGTACAATCCTTTAGAGACTTAAAATTTACAGTGAACCTACCATGCTTTTGTGGTCACATAATTATTTTTATTATGCTTTGTGGTGGCATTGGCTGCCAAAAGAGGTTGTCCTAAAATCCCAATGTGACAAAAATCAATTTTCAGATGCAAATTAGGGTGCCATAGGTGACATTTTTCATACCCAATAAATTGCTTGTCTTTGGCTTTGAACTAATGGCCGCATAAACAAGAGAGATTGGTGCCAAGGTATTGCATTATAATCTCAGTGAAGTTTTATGTGATTCATGCTACATTGTGTAAAGAGAAACGTAGAGGAGAAGGAACCTTGCAAAAGTGGATATATCCTTATTCTTGCCCTCGTCTCCCAGTTTTATGTTATTCATCTCATGTTTCCTAAGCCCCTGACTACCCGGCCTGTCTGTTCCTTTTTTCTTATTATTTCTAGTGTTCTCAGTGACCTTTTCTGTCTGCAGCAATTTTTTGCTATATTGCAAACAGACCCCTTCTTTTCTATCTCCCTTGGGAAATCTGACTGAAGAGTAGCCCTTACTACTCGTCCGACTAAATTCTGGAAACTTTGCTTCTACTATGGTTATTATGATCCTTGAAATGATGAGCAGTGGCAGGAATTCATTCAGAGCCTCTTAAGTGCATCTGACTTGCCACACCAGTGTGCTGAGCCACCTCGCTAGCCCAAATGACTTTGCTTTGAATTTCTCATGTAGCCAGTTGAGATGGCAGTAGGAAGTACAATTTGTCAGTAATAAGAGGTCAAAGCACATGAAGGCCTAAATCAAAATGTCTTACTTCTTTGGGAATGATTGAAACCAGAAACTAGATTTGAATTTGGTAAATAACCTCTACCTGAATAATGAACAGATGCAATATTCTGACACCCATCCCTCCAAGGCATTCAGAAACTGGAACTAGTTGAGACGTCAGTTGAGAATTCTCTGTATAAACTCTTGTCCATTGCAAACTAAAGGCATCATCTGAGATTATAAACTACTTCAGCAGTTTTATTTTTCTATATTACAGAAACAGCCATTTAGATGGTTATTCTGTAAGGGTGTTGACTATTTCTGTGGTAGATACAAAAAAGGTTTTTTTCCCCCTATTTACATGATGCAAAAAATTCACTTAATTTTTCAAGAAGTATGGGGTTTTTTTGTTTTCATCTCTCCTCTCCATTTTAAGCGTAGAGATTATCACTAGCACCAGGAGTAGGTCTTAAATCGGAACAAACTTTTATGCATCAGTGGGCGTGCCTACACACATGCTTTACTGTGCATGAGACTAATTTAATGTGCAGTAAAGCATCACCATCTACACGTGCACTGCACTTAGTGTGCAGTAGATTAATTTGCTCCGGCATAGGATAGTCCTGTCAAACACGGGTACTATCCTATGCCACAGTAAATTACTGTCCTTAAACGCACGTGTAGACAGTGATGTTGGGATTAGTTTTACTCTGGTTCAATTTGAGTATATTCAGTGCATTAATTGCACATGTAGATGTTCCCAGTGACATCCAGACTTCAGGAAATGTGGAGATTTTCTTTGGATAGAGCACTTTCAGTTTTTAGAGGCTTACTCAAACATCAATAATCTAAATCCTTTGAGCCTGCAAATTTAGACTGGAAATCCTGGGCAGCGTCTCCTGTTTGTGATACAAACAGAAGTATAGTAGAAACAGCATTGCTTACTTACTGCATTGAGACTTCCCCCCCCTCCCAAGTCATGTCATGAAAGGTACTGTTAAACTAATTGCCCTAAAATGTTCCAAGCCTTTTAAAAAGGTTCACAAATTATTTTTTGCATGAAGATTCAGAACAATCTCACTCTCATTTCAGTCATTTCTCCTTTCCAGTCCCCTTCTCCCCTTTATTGATGTAGTTAAATGCTGGTTGGAAAGTGTGGTTGTGGTTAAAATACCTAAATCCTCAATCATGTCTTACCCCGTAGGATTGGGGTCCCTGAAGTTTGAAAGAAAATGTATTGAACAGCAAGAGCTCTTTTGAATTTATCAGGCTTGTGGATTTCAGTACATGATATTTGACTTGCTGCTCTTGATTAGATACAATTAGGTTTTCGTTTCTCTCAAATTTGCATCTTTTACCCAACCCTCTTCTTTGAAAATACCCAGAACCTGGTACTGGGTTTATAGAGCACAGAGCAAATGACTGCATGTCAGAGTTGTCAGTACAACAGTGGAGAATAACAGTGCAGGCAGAGTTTACAAAACCCATTTTTAAACTTCTGTTTGTGCCGCTTTGCTGGCCGAATGCCACCTGCATAGCCCTTAGTTTACTCGTACTGCCTTGGCAATGCCTGGTGACAAGTAGCATATGGAATTCAGGGCAGTGTGCCACCTTGGACTCCACCCTGTACTTTTGGAAAGGGAAATTATGATGGAAAGTATGGAAAGTGCAGTTCTTTTCCTTTTAAGGGCAGCATAGCTGTTCCCTTCTCCAGCTCTCTATTCTATCCTCCTCATTGCTTATACACCCCCTCCTCACTAAACTAATGCTTCCCCATGAAGGGACATGAATCTTTAACTAGAGCTGAGACTTTAAAGGCTTTTTAAACTTCTTTTAAGAAGTTAAAAATGATTTAGATATCCAGATTCTCAAGCTGGTTTTGGATACTGCCACTCTTGGGATACAATTCCAGATACAGCAGCAGAATATTCTCCTGCTGACACAGAACTATGTATTAATGCATCTGCGTTTTGCTTTTGTCTGCCTTGCCCTGATTCAGAGGTGGGGCAGGACATATTCTACATTGGAAAGGGTGTGGCGGAGGTCCAATTTACCACCACGTTCTTCCTTTCTGGGAGCAGGAGTTTAAAGCTAGCTCTAAGACTCAGGGAAAGGAAAACGATTACTGACACCTCCATTCTTTACCATGCTGCTCAAGTGTAGCCCATATTGATCAGAGAAGGACTTGGAAGAGTAGATGTCAGATAAGGTAGTGAATGTATCCAGTAGATCAGTTTGATTGTCGTACCAAAAAAAATAAATAAATAAAAGAAGTAAGTAGAATGATTTTAAGAAAGCATCTAGGACAGAAATGAAATAGGCTTCTGAGCCAGAAAATATATTCAGTGACAGAGCACAAATGCACATTAGTATTATACAGGATCTCCTGCAAGGGTTTAAGTGAGGGATTTGATGAACAGGTAGTTCAACTAGCCTCACCTCATCCTCTGCTGTTTGAAATTAGCAGTTATTTGCACAAGAAAATTCATTTTAGAACAGAACTGTAAAGCAACATAGTTATGTAAACTCTCCTAAAGGTACCATTCCAGAAAACCTAGGACCCAGTGTAATTTCAGCATGGATGATTACATCCCACAGGTAAATATTAAAGGCTTAAATGTGCAAGGATGGATTCATTTAGATGAGGTGATAGGTTTTTATAAGCAGCCACCCAATACGTGACGACTCCTGATAGCGTCTGCACCGTTGATGGCTTCTATAAGAAAAGAGTGTTATAGTTTTCCTGCAGTAGTCGAGAAACATTCACCTAAGCAAGACCCAACATGATGAGAACAAAGCAGACGATAAACCCATCCTGTGGCTTATCTATGTCCTATGTATTTGTACCTGGAGTTCATTAACTTGTCAGCACTGATTCCTTTTGAGTAGCATAGTGAAATGAGAAAACATATGCAAGTCCAGCACTAAACTTTTATAGCAGTCTCGTTTAATACTATGTTAGGTATGAGACAATGTAGATTTGAAAAGGGAAACTTTTTTGATGAGAGAATAACGCTAATATTCTCAAAAATGTAGTCCACTGGTGAATCGGGCGAATCCACTAAAATGCGTATCCTGCCTTGAAAGCTAAACCTATTTTAATGGGGTTAGAGGATGTCTAAAGACTAGTTTTGTTTTCAAACATGCTGTTTTAAAAATAGAATTGGGTTTAATGACAAATGTGGCAACAGTTTAACAACCTTTACTTGTTGCTCATTAACTGACACTAGATCTATATAACTTCACATTCGGTTCTTAAAAGGACTTTTGTATCATCCTAGCATAGTACTGTGCCCCCTTTCCTCCCCCATAGAGATCTCTGTGGCAGATAATGTGCGCCATGCAGGTGAAGAATGAGACGTTTTGCACCTGTTCCAAGTGGCAAATTCTTGAGGGCCCCCAATTAGTTAGATACATCAAGACCAAAGTGGACACTGAGTAAATCCTCAAGCATCTATGAACCCAGATAATTGGGTAAAGTTGATAGCAGATGAATTTCATGGTCGACAAGCACAAGGTAAAGGTAGTGCTCACTCTGAAGAACAATTTGAACTAGTCAAACACATTAGTAGATCCTGAATTGCTTATTACTTTTCAAGGAAAAATGATCTATGTCATGTTGTGCATAACCCAGAGAAGAAAATGGTCAGTAAAGGGGAAAATTCACTTAGATTCCTGAATCCATACTTATATAGGGCCATGTTTTCAAAATTTCTGGGTGCCATCATGCTGTCCTTATTACCATGATGCCTGAACACCTTACAGGCTTGTTCCCTCACAACAGCCCTATAGTACCATAATTTCCATTCTGCAGATGAGAAACTGAAGCACAGAGTGACTAGAATTAGATGCTGAAACATATTTAGACATGCAGCTCTTAATGAACTAATGAAGTGCCTACATACGTTAGGTAGCTACCTAAATGCCTTTGAAAATTTGAGTCCAAAGTCATCCAGGAAACCTTGGCGGAACAGAGAATTGAGTGTGTTTTCCCACAAATACTGAGTTATTATCCTAGCCCCTCAACCATCCTTGCCCTCCAAACAAGCCACAAAGGTCAGTAGAAACACCAGACACTCTGTACTTTTGAAACTTCTACCTCCTCTTAAATCTTGGCTATAATGAGCAAACCCAATGAAGATGTCACACCATCTGCTACAGGCCAGAGGTATTAGGAGCAACTATAGGTAGTAGGCAGATCCATTGGGATCTCGTAATCTGAGGCTACTTCTTCTCCTCACAGCTGCCACTACTGAATAGATAGCACTTGCACAAAACAGTGCTGTTACATTATACCTACAGGAAAAGATGAAGCCAGAGGTAAAATTGAACATCAATTAATCTCAACTGTGAGGGGTAATAAAGTGCTCTCAGGTACCACAATGACCATGGTTATTACTGGGGTGGCCTTCTGAATATGAATTTTAGACGGCTCTCAGCTAAATTAGGAATCTACATGCAAACTCTTACTTTCAGGAAGGTTGCATGGCTGTTTGATATTCTGTCTGAGACCTTTCCATCCACAGAGCGGTGAAAGGTTTATAAGCCTAGAGGGCTTGATTCTCCACCATGCTGCATTAGCTTTATGCTGGTTTTGTGCCTCTGAGTTCAAATGAGTCACTGCAGTATAAAACTAACGTAACGCAATGGAGAGTTGGGCCAGGTATTTTAATTTTTTGCAGGTACAGCTTGACTCCAGTATTATTCAGCCTGTAAGAAGAACCTGTAGACAAGACACTTGGCAAGACTGTCACTTGTTTGTATTTCAGAACAAAATTAAGCTTGTAGTATCAGGCAGTTAATGCCTGTTAATTAATTTGGATTGAAGCGGAAAAATAAGGACCAAGCGGTGAAGTGGATTAATGCACTAACATTTCAGCTCTTTAGACTCAGTTAATGCCTGTTAATTAATTTGGACTGAGTAGTTGGACGAAGGACCAAGTTGTGAAGTGGATTAATGCACTAACATTTCAACTCTTTAGACCCAGTTTCAAATCTAGCTTGGTAAATGAGGAGTTTGGCCTCAGCCTAGTTCTAAGTGGGCATTTTGTCTTCATCATTGACCGTTGCATCATTTGTCAGCGCTGGCAGTCTCTGCATAAGAAAAGCACAGGACTGCCATAGCGGAGGGAACTCTTACTCTTTAGACCATCATTCATGTAGAGTAAAGACTACGGGAAAGCCTCTTTCCTTTGTGACATTCCAGGCAGTTCACAGCAAATCTATGTGAAATACAACTAGGCGCGTTGCAGCCCTGCACTCTAACGCACCACTGTCGCAGCATCAAGAACGGGTAGCCTTCCTAATGCACTTTGTACAGGGTAGGATAACTGGCAAGTTTTGTACATGAACACCCAGGCAGCCATTCCCGGGGAAAGGGGAAGGGAAACAAGTGCTAATTTGAATTGGCTTTTATCTTTAAACTAGTCTGCTTGATTTCAGAATTTAAAAATTACAAAACTTAGGTATGGAATAGCTTAAGGGACTGGAAAGAAATGCAGCCTGGTTTTCTGCTACCTTCCTTCATGTGTAGCTACTTACAGCATACTCATGGGGTATTTTGGGGCTAGCATTAAGATGCACCTTGCAGAACAACAGAAAATAGGCCCTACTAGGATGTTATCGAGCTGAAGTCTCTTCTAAATTGGTTTATATGCAAAGAGTAAAAAGTTCAGAACAGTTCCAAATGGATGTCATGTCCACACCAGAAGTTCATGGCTTAAAAGACAAGCTGACTGTGAGGAAATGCATGCTAAAGGAAAAGCAGACTTGTAGGAAGAGGAGTCAGTTCAATGAATAAAGAGCAAGGGGTACCTGGGAAGTTCGAGGGCATGCTCAAGGGGGAAGGTGGACTGGGTCGATGGCAGTCCCTCAGAGCTGAGGATGACGTCCATCAGGCTTGATGGGTCCTCAGGTGACTGAGAAGCCTGATTCTGGATACACAAGTTCTTTGGCAATGGAGGCATGTTGTTGCGTGGGGGAGTGGGATTCGCAGCCCTGAGTTGGTCGTCTCCTCCTTCTGCCACCGCCGCTGTTCCGCCTCAGTATCGAGTTGTTGGGCCTCTAAGTGGTGTGCACCTTGGTGGACCAGGTGGCCACCCATGCCTTGGTGGAATGGGTACAGGGCTTAGGAAAGAGTGGTAAGGAGAAATGAGGCTTGCTTGACTGGGGAGCTTGGAGAACCAGACCTGTTTATAGAGGGAGAAGGAAGAAGATGAGGGACTTGAAGGAATGGGAGGAAGAATTGAACATTTGATAGAAGGTCTGGCAGCAATGGAGGGAAATTTGCAATAGAGCCTTATAGAAAATAAGAAGGATGGAAGGAGCTGGCAAACACAGGAGCACGGGAATAGGACTGTACAGACTTGATGTATTAAACTGTATGGGTGGTGTCTGCATACAGTGTTAGTGCTTTAGGGTAACATGTAATAGCTTTTGTGTAGCCTTCTCATCATGCAACGAGCTTCGTCGGATTTGCGCATTCCAGAGCATAGATATAAACGTGTTCGTATTCTCCCTGATCCCTTTGCTACCTGCAGCCAAGGTTGAAGCAAGCTGCTTTACAAACAGCAGAGAACAGCCTCTTTCTGAAACAACAGGCAATAAAACATGACGCCAGATCTTTAAGATCCACAAAGAATTGAGTTTTCCGATTGTCCCTACAACCCACAGGCGAGGCATGGATCACCAGAATGCCTTGCTCCTGGCTGCTTTTTTTCCATCTGGTCAACTGTACTTGTGTCACGAGTGTAGTTGCAGATCCACTGAACCTGTGAGCCCATTCGCCTGTCCAAAGATTTTCCATTCTCCTTTGGAAAAAGGTAGCTTTGTAACGCGTGAAACTACAAAGAGTTCTCTGTGCAGCAGCAACCTGTTTCATGCTGGAAAGGGGGAGCTGTTTCCAACATGTTTGGGATTTCCTTTGTTTAAGGAGAAGCTGGAGGAATTAATCCTCACAGTGTATATGCGAACAGGCAGAAAGGAATGATGGCTCAGTCGTTGTGGGCAGTAGCGTGCAGCTCTTGGAAGAAAACACGTTTGCTTCTGTGCTTTGTTATAGGCTTCCCTGATGGGTCATGTAGGGCCAAGCTGTTAAAGGTATTTAGCTGCTTAAAAAATCAAATGGGTTTCTTATGGTATGTTAATAATAGCTTCCATTGAAATGAGGAGTTAAATACCTATGCACTTTGAAATATTATTATTATGTACACATTTAACATTTCAGGACTCCTCTATTGTGCGGGGGTCTACCATATATGATATTTAAACAGAAGATTCAGGTTTTTAACAATTGCTGACATATAATACAAGAACTGACAATTGCCCTAGGCTATTTTAGTCTTCCTTTTGAAAGTAGATTGCCTGCTTTATATGATCTTTATGTGAGTCTCCCAACTTCACTGAATGGGGCCAACCTCAGATAGAAATACAGACCTGAGATGAGAAGGGGAGTGGAAGGGGAAGTCCTTCTGTCTAAGTAATTGAAGGCAGTAACCTGCAGAAATATTGGTGATTAAAAGACAAGTATAGATGAAGGTTTGGCTCAGACCCGCTGCAACTCACTGGAATAATATAAGAAAGAAAATGGAAACTCATTTGCTCCAACTTTCTTGAAACTGCAGATATCTCAGATTTAATCCATGTCAATGGTGGAGACATCTGTGAGCACAACTATGGTAGTCGAGGTGTGAAGAAGATCCTAGCTATATGTGCAGAGTCTCTAGTGTAAATGCTACTTTACTGACACAATTGCAGTTGTAAAGACGGCTGTTTTCACCCATGAACAGTGTTTTTTACTGCATTGGTACAAAGCACAAATCTGCCATTAAAGCTCCATCTCTGCTTGAAGTGCTTTTCTGATAAAATACCCTGGTATTATACCAATAAAGGTTTCCTTGTTTGGATATAGCCTGGTGTCACCCTTAAGATGATAAGTACCTGGAAGTAGAGTAATATACTTGCTCACCTAGATTAACCCCTAGTTTTCAGATATGTAGTCATTTTAACCAATGCACCCATTACTATAACTTTCAAATACAAGGGTCGTTTGTTTTTGTTTTTTTTTAATAAATTACCTAAACTGCGTACCAGAAGTGACTCAGGCAAAATATACTCAAATCTAAAAATGAATTGCAGTAATTTAAAATAGCAGATAGAACTCTAAAAGACAAATGTGTGTATTCCTTTCAGCTCTCAGGTAAGTTCAAATATGAAAAGGAAAAAAAAAAATTAAGACCCAATGATAGAGATGCTTTAGAACATGTTTATTCAGAACAGATCTTTAAAAATGCATTTGGCATCACCTTTTTTACCGTTGTGGATGGAGACCAAAAAAATGTAGTCAAACAAACTATCTCATCTGCTAAAGATGTGTAGTGATAAAGCAAGTCGCAGCAAGCACATTTGCTGGGACCTCTTAGAGACCCAAGCATTTCTGTTTGAAAATAATCCCATATACTTTCCCTACACTTTTTTTTCCCCAGGCAGCGTTTTCCCCATATTGATGAAGAGAGCAAAGAGATAAATCTAACAATCACAGCAAGAGAATACACTGACACAGTACGGCTCCTATGAAAATGATCGACAATTACAAATTAGCTGAGCAAAATACAAATTATTCTATCAGAGATCATGTTAGGTACTTGTAAAACCTGGCTTGTGTATGGCATTAGTCATATAGTTGCTGGTAGATTTAAAAACACAGCAACCTCAAGTGTAAACTAAAATTATTGTTATTGAAGTGGGGTGTTTAAGGGAGTTTTCCCCCCCACCCCCGATGTAGAGCAACCTTTGGGTTTCTGTATCATACGGCAGAGTTCAGCAGCCCCCAGTGAACCACTGTTGCTGCGGAAGATAGCCAGAATGCTCCATTAAGATTATTTTTCTTTAACTCTTTATGTACACCCTCATGCTCAGAATTAAAAGCAGCTGCCTACATAACCATTAGATCAATTAATAAAATGAAGACTTTTGAAGATCAGCACTAAACGCCCAGACCCCCCTACCCCCCCCCAAAAAAAGGGTCTGAGAAAGGGTGATATGAGGCCATCCGTGACATTTCCATGCTTCTCAGGAATTCTGCTATGCCAGGGGCAACTTAGCATAATAATGTGTAGATGAAACAGGGGCCCTAAATGGAAGCAGTGGGTTTTAAAAAACACCACTTCAGTTCAGGGCTGATTAAACCCCTGTGTTGTGCACACACCCTGCTGACTTATCTGCCTCTCTGGCGGAGAGGGGAGGGTGGGCTGCTGGCGGGCAGAGCAGTCCCTAGGCTGCAGTGGGGGGGCTGGTGCTTCCCTCCATGGCAGTGGCGGCCCCCCACCCTGAGGCAGCACCTGCCCACAGGCACTCAGCTTGGGTGCTCCCAGGGGGCACTACAGCCACAGAGAAAAGCACTGGGCCCCTGTGCAGCGCAGGCAGACTCAGGAGGATGGTAGGCAAGGGGTCAGGCTTGCTGATTTTCTTGGGTGAAGCCTGCTTTCCCAGGCTGCTGCCAGGCTGCCTGCAGGGCTTCCTGCGGAGCTGCACGGAGCCCAGTGCTTCATTCCACAGCTGTTCGTTTGCTGCGCCCCAAATCATTTAAGGCGCATTATGCCGCCGAATTTCCTACAGCGACTGGAATTAATGCGCAATACACCACCGAGTCATGCAAACGCCAACACCATTAGAGCGGCACAAAAGCATTTAGCCCGCTTTAAAGTGTTGCGCACACATGCCCCTCATTTTGTCTACACATGGTAGGCACCAAAGATATGGCCCAACATGCAATTTTACACTCATTGATTATGTGCTCAGAGCATACCCAGTGTCAGGCCACACATGGTTTAAAACATGAAAAACACGATGCTGTTTTGCTGATAAATCTCCCTTGTCTTAAGCGCAAATGTTCTTCTTCATAAATCCATGCTCCATAGTTTAAATGTGTTCGAGCAGGAAGTGAAAAGAAAGTCACACTATTTATTCACAGTGTCTTCGAATTTGCTGAGGCTCTGAAGATTTGAGAGGAGTTTTTATTAGTACTCAATTATCCAGGACATCAGAACCATCATCTGTGGTTAAGTAGATTTTCCTTCTTATGTTACAAAAAGCAACATGTTTCTGTCTGCTTCACAGCAGGGAAAGTAGCGGTGTTTTTTTGCCTTATGGTGATAAGTAATACGAGTTGTTAGTATATCCAGGTGAAGATTGAGACATAAGGTCAAAACCATATTTTTTTCCCCCCTAAGTCCATATTTGCAATGCTATCTGACAGGTGCAGTCGCGCAGAGTTTGCTCTGTTGTTTGTATATGAAGGGATACCTCATTATATTTAATGAGCAGTGTGCAGCCAATGTGAGTGCTCCTGCTAGAGGGGTGATTCACATGTGGTTCAAATGAAAACGCACTCGCCAAAGTAAATAATGATGGGGAAAAGTCCAGGCTGATCATTTAAAGCAGTGTTTCTTTGTCGTTTCTGGATTACTCCCAGAATAAGTAACTCTCGTGGTTAACGTATGTGGAAAGGGAATGTTAATGGCATTCGGTCTATTATCGACTTTGACTTGGAAAGACTTTTTGCTGACATATAGAGTAAGGCAAGTCTGCAGATAAATGAAAGTTATACTTGAGTATAGACAAAAAACTCTTCCATCATAGCAGACAGAGCACAAGCCCAAGATGATAATAGAACAAATCATTCTACTTTGCAAAAATGAAGGTTTTCCTCCAGAATAGTCAGAGGTATTTCATATATATATGCCATATAACAACTTTTTAAAGTAAGGATGTTGTTGTTTTTTTTTCCATCTTTAATGAATCTAAAAATAGTGTTTTTTTTAAATTATGACTAATAATACCATAATGCTAAAGAATAAAGCCTGTTGGTTATTGTTATGCTCTCAGAAGTTAAAACATAATGCACACGAACACCCCCCTTCCCCCAAGTCCTTAAAAATATCCATTAATTAAATGATGCCTTGGTAAAGCAATCTGATACTACCGTGAATAGGTATGAAGTCAATGAATCCGTCAGTTATAGAATCTAAGGATTTGTCTTTTTATGTAACAGTTCCAAAAGAAATATCATTCCTACAATTAAAGCCACTTTCCTATAGCAATTTCCATTACCCAGATACAGTCAGTTTTGAGCATACCTCAGAAACCTTGAAGCTTCTATTTTCCAAGGTAGTCAGTTCTCCATAGGATACTGAATTCTAGTGGAAGTTATTCTTTTAAAGAATAAAGTGCTATTTGCAAGGTGGGAATTAAAGGGACTGAAGAGAGACATTTTTTAGAGGAGGGTGTGGCAGGGCACTGTGTGTGCCTGCCACTTTAAGGGCCTGGAGCTGGCAGCCACCAGGTGCCTGACGAGGGCAGCCATTTTAGAGGCAAGGGCTGCCTATATAAACAGGCCAGTTTGGCTGCTGGAGAGCAGGCAGCAACATCGCCTGGCCGGAGGGCTGCTGAGAACAACCTGGAGGTAAGGGAGGAGCTGAAGGGGGTGGTAAGGAGGCTCCTGGTCCTGGGCATGACCTAAAACTGCACCCTGCCGGGAGTGGGTGGCCTGGTGGGGCTCTCAGTGGTGTGGGAGCCCCCAAGAAATGCCAGGCCAGTTACCACCCCGGTGAAAGGCGGATCAGGGCGCCTTAACCCCTTGCCGCCACCACCGGGTGGGTAACCCTGTGTTTGTTTGAGGGGCCCAGAGGGCGGACCCTGAGAGAGAGCGAGGGGCTAGAGACCCGACCCGAATGAGAGAGTACCCTCGACTGGCCCAGGCTGGGGCCAGGACCAGGAGGGTCAGAAGGGCCAGGGGCCCACCGCGAAGGACGCCCAAGAGCCGGAGGCCTGGGGTCCCGACTGGCCTGGAGGTGGGCCAGGGCTGGTAGCCGAAGGTCCTGGGGGGGACCACACCCGAGAGGGGAAAATGGCTTCGGGGGGCTAGGTAGCCCAGATGAAGGCAGAGAGGCTGCCTGATTGGAGGGGTCCTGTTTGGAAGATTCTGGGGCCTAGCGTGGGGGCCAGTGAGGATATGAATATCAAGATGCCATCTGTGAGGCTTGGACTGTGGTATTGGGGAGGATAGGAGCCGCAGAGAGCGCCCCCTGGCATCGGAGCACTAAAATGGGCAGCCTCCCGCTTGAGTGACATCTGTAAATAAACCAATTAACACCAAGGCGTGGCGGGCGAGAAAGCGGGCATTTGGCCCAAGAACAGGTGGGTGGGCCACGGAGATCGGCCCCACGGAGGCCCCCTGTTACAGAGGCGTTTGTGTGTTTAGTGCTGATGATCTTCAAAAATCTTCATTTTATTCATTGGTCTAATGGTTATTTAGGCAGCTGCTTTTAATTCATAGGTAAATCTGAGTTTTTCAGAGTAATAATAATTAACGAAAGTGGGCATTTGGCAAACATTATGAATACTGTTAACTGTCCATATTGTTGAGGCTTACAATGAGGTGATGATTATGACAACTTGTACATAAACATTTGATAAACTTGAACGACCTGTAATTCTGTGAAACTTGGTTAAAGTGATGTATGGAAACAATTTCTCCTCCCATTGACATGCAGTCCTCTCTGGGTGCTTTTTAACATTGACAGTAATGCCTCAGAGCAGTGAGGAAGAAGAATACCATATCCAATTGCAATTTGAGAGGAATTTTGCTTGCAGTAAAAAATAAATTAATTTAACTGTTCGTAATGGGGCAGGCTATTGACCCTGTTTTATACCATCAAACCTGGTTTATGAAAACAGCTAAATGACAAGAAACACAACTGCTTTCTTGGTCTGCTATATGGGTTACAGATTGCCAGTCCAACAATACTTCCAACCTTATTGTGACAAATCAATAAGTGTTCAGCCATCTTATTCCCATGACGAGTTCTAATGACGTTTTCTTTGCCAAGACTAATGGTGCCTGTTACCGAATACTGGCTAGGCCATTCATTCAAATTTTCAAGAGGTGTTAGATCCTCAAAGAAACCTTTACAACAAGAAAAAATAAATAAACCTAATGGAGAATTCTCAAGGAACTAGGGAAGCTTGGGCCTTGTAGTAATCGTGATTGAATAGATCCGACTTCTTTCTTTTCAATATTGTTGCAGTTCAAGACAAGACTTCAATACAGTCTTGTTGCAGTTATCCAGATTAGCCTCTTTGGCCAGGTACAGGCATCACACTTTTACCAGTATAAGCGATCAGAAATCGGTCTACAGCCATAACAGAAGTTCGGCATACATGGACTGGTTTAAAAATGGCGGAACCTGGTCTAAAATCCACCCCCCTCCACCAGAGAGGGTGTTTTCTTTCTGCTACTGATCTAATCTAGGCTGCTTACAGAAAACTGCATAACTTAGATTGATTTCCGCCTTGGGCTTTTTGAACGTCTGTACCTAGCCTTTGTTATCTGATGCCTAAATATTACAAAAATGAACAGGCAGTCCTCATCCCATTCCTCAGATCTGTTAGTTTGTGGGAAAAGGGGAACCTTATAATAAAAGATGAATATATTGCAGTGCTAAGTCTTTGGCACCAGCAGCCCAAGGTCTGATCCAACTCCCACGGAAGTCGGTGTCGTTCCTTCTCCATTGGCTTTAATGAAGCTGAATTAAGTCTCTAGAGTTTCCCAACTAAATCATACTAATGTGTTCCTCACAGGCAGTCTAAAAGTAGGCCAGGTTTCTATTGTTCAAATGGTAACACTGGATAAGGCTGTTGGAAGGTTTTGCTTCTGTCATTTTGATAGCAAAGTATTACTGCTGAGACCCTTTGTATTTTGGGTGCAGCCTTCTCAGAACAGCTAATATTGTAATAATCTAATATGTAATTATAACCTAATACCAAAACAATAGCTTACAAAATTGTTGCAAGTTGTAAACTCCCCTCACCATTTGGAGCCATCTTATAAATCAGAAAGTGAAATAGATGGACCCGTTATCATGATTTATATTTGCAAACTAGAAGTCTGATCTACCAGGCATTGAAATCAATAGGAATACTTTCAGTGACTTCAGTATTCATTGCAGGTCCTACAGCGAGCATATAATTCCCAAATCCTTGGCTTTTGTGTTTGTGTTTTTGGCCTATTATTGGGTCATCATTTGTTAATTGTTCCGATTATATGAGATACCAGTTATTTGTTGCTGTAAGAAAAGAATATTCTCCACAAAATTGCTACAGTTATTGGTTGGTAAAGGCCTAATTCTTAATGGAAGCTAGTACAGAGGTCCCGGCTTCCCTTTTTCTTTTTGTGTACCTGGCCTTGATTGTCATGTGTCTAAGCCTTTTATTTTATACAATGTAGGTGGAATGTAGTCCTCTGGAGAGGTCACAGCATTACCTATAAGAAAAATCCAGTCGGCACTGCTAAAAAGTCAGCATTGATGAATCAACAGTGAGATGGAAGTGATACACAGAGATTGAATTTACTCCATTGGAGTATTCGGACATCTCTGGCTGAACTATCAAAGCCTTGTCCTATCTTGCAGTGGACTCGTATTAAAAACTTCACCTCGATCGAAGAATTCACCTCCTTTGTTGTTCCTTTGAAATCTGGGAGAAGGGCTTCCAGTCCTCCTACCTTCCTGGTTTCCTTTGGGACCTTCGGTTCTTTGTGATCACAAACATGACCTGAATTCAAGACCAATTGCACACAGTTTCTTTTTTTTAAACAGTTGCGGAGGTCTCTGGAAAAGTTTAAGGATAATAAATTGTGGGAAAATGTCTGGATTAATTCTCTGAGCCATGTCTTCCAGCACAAATAATAATTCCAAGGAAAGCTAGGTATAAGTAGGATAATTTACATTTGTATTTGTCAGGAGACACAGCAGTGCCTGCTGAAATCTAGCCCCAGCTATTTCCCAGCTATTGGTGGAGGACTGATGATGCCTGTTGGTGGTCTGCATCTGATTACTGCTCCGGTGACTCGAGCAAGTACAAAGAAATCCAGGCTACAAGCAAGGAAGAATTTGAATTAGCTTTTGCTACCTTGCTCATTTGCTGAGATTAAAGGCATTTGGTAGATCCTCCTATGTTAATAGTCTAGCCTTTTCATGAGCTCATGGGCATTTGCAAGTGTGGGAGTCAGCTGGAGGCAGAGATGTTAGCACTCCAGTTGGGCTTCTGCTAAAGGATCTGTTTCCTTTTAGACATACTGATGTTCAGGGCTTGTCACTCTCCTTAACAATGTCAAAGACACATGGCAGCCTAAGCTTCTGTGTGTGTTTACAGTGTAAGTGAATTTGAAAGCTTACTGTATTGTACATTTGCCTTTGGATAGAATTCAGCTCTTTCTATTTTATTTGACACTTCAAATGGGGTTGTTTTTTTAAACTTTTTCATGAATTTTTATTAGGCAAAATTCTTTCGGGAGAGAAATTGAAAGACAAAAGCAGGGACCCAAGTGGCCTGCAGCCTGAAAGAGTAGAGTGATGTGGCAATGCCCTTGGGAGCTAAGGGAATTCTGTATTAGGGTGGGCCTCAAGAAGTAATGAAGGTTGGCACAATTGTGTAAAGGGATTTTCTCGATACTTCTTCCTCCTCTTTGCCTTCAGCAAGATTAAAGTTGACTGTTGTGGGTCTGACTTTCCCCTGCTGTTGTTCATTGTCAAACTTGAAAAGCGACACTAAAACAAGTTGAGGCAGAAGAGTGCTTTGGAGGCTGCAAACATTATTAGGCAGGAGGTACTTTGGCAGATGGCAACCCGAACAGCTCGCATTATTTACTGATGCTTGCAAACTGTCTCTCTCAGAAAACTCATTCCACTTTTTAGAATTGCAAAGTTGTCCTACTGACTACCACGGAAATGTATCTACTTCTAGATATAAAGCAACAGCTGTCATAGCAGCATCAAGACTCAACAGTCTGGGGCCAGGACGTGAAGGAGACTCACTGTTGCATTTACAATAGTAGATGAATATATTCAAGAAGAATGTAATTGCCCCATTTATCACTTATTTTGCACCCCCCCCCCCTCCCGCCATGTATGTTGTTCCTATTCTTCCAAAAGTGTCATAGGATTTTTAGTGGTCAGCAGTGATCTAGATCTATTTCCAGTTTCAATACTTATTCCCAGTACAACATCTTAAGTACCCAGGAGGCTCCCTAATAGCAGATTTTGAGGACTTGGATTGAAAAATAGAGCCATCTATACCATGATTGTTTACCTGCAAGTCTCTTGTCCAAGCATTCAAGAAGCAGACCTTTCTTAAGCAAAGCCTTTCTTAAGCAGACCTCTCTTAAGACTTAAATTTAACCAGCTCACAGGTTAGGATGGTGGGGCAGGTGGAGGTTGAAACATAATAGGGCTACTGTGATATTCTGCTTACTTGTGTGGAAAGTTAAGTTATAGAAATGCAGAATGAATAGTGCATGCATAAATCATTATTGACATCTTAAATGGAATGATCCTGAAGATCTGACTGAATAGCTTAATGATAATCTTCATTAATCACAACACTGGTTCAAGTCTTGAACTAACAATTCCTTTCCTGCTAATGAGAATTGTGAGAATATATTAGCACGGTCTAGATTCTTGACGGCTTTTCTTCAGAAATGAAGATATCTGCAATAGGAATAATAAAAATTAATGGTGTCCTTGAAGTCTTGGGTAATCATTCTTGTATTTTTTTTCTTTCTTTTAGGAAATCTTTAAAATTGAAGGCAACCTTGGAATTCTAAGGCAAAAGAGAGCTATTTTGCTGTCTCCAATATTAATTCCAGAAAATCAGAGGCCACCATTCCCCAGGGTTGTTGGCAAGGTAAGTCTAGCCAAAGAGCAGGATCAAATGATGCTATTAAATGATTGATCCACTTCTCCTAGGTCTTTCTGCAGTAGTTATCGCAGTAGTAGCCTCTGCTCTGGAGGCAGAGAAAAATTACTCTGTGTGTGTGTGTGTGTGTGTGTGTGCGCGCGCACGCACGCGTGCATGTTACAGGGGTGCACGTTGTAGCCATGTTGGTCTAAGGACATAGGCAGACAAGGTTCCTTGGGTGAATCTGATAATTAAAGATATCAGATTGACCCAAGGAACCTTGTCTGTGTGTGCATGTGGAATTTTTACTTAAAAACAGAAATTCTGCTTAAAAGGATTGATCAGGGAGGTATGTTTTAATAGAGGTATAAATTTTACTGTACTAGTTGCTTAACATGGATTTGTTCACTATTTACATCCCATTCTGAAATGACACGAAGTGTCATATTGGATTGACATAATCCAGCATCGCTCTATAAAACACGTTCCCTTGCTTCTAACTTTGGTGCTGATTCTGAGAAGATATTAAAAACTCATCATATGCATACACAGCAGTGGATCCCTTTCATCTATATACAAGTATTTCTGTGTGGTAGCTTTTATTTTATTCCATAGATCTGTCAGAATAAACTTTGTGTCAGTAGAGAAATGTGCGCACACACTCGCTCAAGGGGAGAGCCAGCTCCCGTTCTTGTGATCAGAGTTTCCTGTGTGCAAAAAAAAAAAATCTCAAGTTGCAGCAAAGGAGATTTAGGTTGGAGATTAGGAAGAATTTTTGATGCTGAGGATGTTTTAACATTGGAGCTGGTTACCTAGAGAAGATATGGCATCTTTGTCTTGGGAAATTTTCAAGAACAGGTTAGACAGACACTTACCTGGCATGATGTAGTCAGGGATGATCCTGAACCGAGTAGGGGGCTGAATGGGATAACGTCATGAAGTCTCTTCTAGCCCTACTTTCCTAGGATGCTACGTCCATGTAATTACAACAACTGTTGCTTAATTGAGCATTTTAATGTATGATGTTTGGGAGTACACATGCAATAATGGTCACTGCAGGTGCAATTAATATATGTGCAGTTGTGAAAAATGGACTAGTCACATTGTTCTCTTTTTCTTAGGTGTGACAATTTGTATACTGACCTATACAAGTCAAGAGATTTTTATTGCACTGTTCCCACTCATACCATTAGTAGAACTAAATGCACAGCCCCAGGGCAGAATATGATTCCATGATTGATGTGTATTTTAGCCAGATGGCATCTAATTAATTACTTTAATAATTAGAGAGAGTTTTGATTCTTTTTAGCTGAACAAGAAAATTATCTTTGAGGTTTTATACTCTCTTGCTCCCCAATCGCATTCATACTGAACACGCATCTCACTACAAGGTTTCCTCCCTTGGGGCTAGGAGCAGACTTGAAATTTCCTTTAAGTACATGTCTTATCTAATATTAAAAACTTCCCTACTACTCAGCTTTCTTCACCTGTTTAAATGTTAGATTATCTGAAAATTTGGAGTCATTGATAATTGACTAAAATTTTTGACCAACATATTAATGATAACATATTTGATCTCATAAGGCACTATTTTTCGAGGGAAGCCCCAGCACAGTCCTCCAGCAGCCCAGGGTGCTTTGCTCCTACCCCTGCCCCTGGTATACAGTGTGTCGCTCGCTGAACTCTACTGCTCCAGCCAATCAGGGAGTAGAACACGCCCCATTCATAATCCTCAAATTGTACTACAGGGAGAAACAGGTTGACCCTGAGCAGTTACAGCTGCCCTGTGCACTGCTTCGGACTCGGGGAGCCTGAGGAGCACGCTGAGATGTGTGCACAGGACCCGCTGCTGCCCAGCATCAGCACTGCAAGCTTTCTGCTCTTTAGGGACTCACTACTTCAGTGTCTGTTCAGGTTTATCTGGGTAAGTTTTTATACTGGGAGGACAAACCTGGAAAAATTCTTCCAGATCATTTGAACACGTGTAAACAGCCTAAGGTACCATCTTGAGATGCTGCTGCATAGCCCTCATATGTGAGTTCGTGGAGGAAAGAAGAAAGTCATTTTACACATGGATCTAGGAGGAATAAGTGTGTTTTTAAAAATGCATTCAGTCACTTCTTTATTAAGTTTGAAGGACAAGCTATTTATGAGATGTTTATCACGGGCTGTACATTCATCCATGAAAACCCCCTTTTTATCAAATCTAATAATAATATATTTTACAGAAAAATCCTTTTATTCTTTTCCATAAAGTCCAGTTTCAATTAACAATCATGGTTTTCAAGTCACAAAACTAGGATGCAGATCTGGATTTTTAGTCATCCTGAAGTCTGATTGTGGAAATATGTCCTTCCTTGAAAATTTCAATCTGAATACATATTTATAACTGGACCCCTTGCCTTTCATAATATAGAAGGTGTTGAGTTAGAGCTTTCTCTGCTGTTGGCGTAGCTAAATTTAAATGAAAAGAGTCGATGAATTTGCCTCAAGTGACTATATAATGGAATTATTTGTGACAAATTAGTCTTGAGCAGAAGTAATAACCAAGACTTATCAATATTAAATACAAACAAGACTAAATAAACATCTTATTGAGCAAATAGACTACTTTCCCAGTATCATATCTCCATTTTCTTTAGATATTTTCTGCTTCCCCTTTCCTCTCCGTTTATCCCATGACCTTCCTGTTTCTGTTTTTTTTTTCTGCCCTTGGCTCCATCTTTCCATTTTTTTTAATTTATTTTTTAGCTACCTTTCTGTTCCTTTTCCCTTATATCTGAGAAGCAAAGTGAAAGCTTTTACTAACTTCCACAATCAGTGTTTGACTATATTGAAAATCAGACACAATATAAAGAGGACAAGTAGTAACCCTTTTCATCAAAGCACAGGGGTGAGACTCAGGAGACTGAGTCCATTTCTCATGTCTGCCATGGACTTCTCAGCTGACCTTGTATTAGTTTCATAGTTTTTAGGGTTGGAAGGGACCTGAGCAGATCATCAAGTCCGGCTGCCTGCCCTGGGCAGGAACGAGTGCTGGGATCATAATACCCCAGCCAGATATCTATCCAACCTCCTCTTGAAGACTCCCAAGGTAGGGGAGAGCACCACCTCCCTTGGGGGCCCATTCCAGACCCTGGCAGCTCTAACTGTAAAGTAATGCCTCCTGATATCAACCCTGAACCTGCTCTCAATCAATTTGTGGCCATTATTCCTTGTTATTAGTGACTTGGGTTGGGATTTTCTTGAATGAAAGGAATTCCAATAAGATTTGGACATCTAACTCCTGCATCTAACTCCTTTGGAAATATCAGTCTCATTCTCCTGTGTGATAAATGAGGATGTTTCTTTTCACCCACTCTGTGTCTTGTCGACTTAAATTAAGACTGAGTGAATAATGGCTTTTTTGTTTTTTCTGGTATCTGAAAAATCAAAGAGAAAGTTTACCTTGCAACAAACCGAAACCAATTGGAAAGCTGAATTTGTTCAGCTCACAACAAAATATTTTATTCTGCAGTTCAGCATATTTTTAAGGTTTTATCGTCTTTTAAAAAAGTAAACAAAGGGAAAATCAAAAGGCAGTTGTTTTGAATAAAACAAAATGTTTTTAAAATCTTCGATATAATATTTCATTGTTGCCTTGGAATGCTTTTCTCCCTAAGAAAGCTGTTTGGGGATACTGAAATGAATGTACAAAATTGTTTTGAGGTTGCTGAATCTGTACTTTTTAGGGAAAATGGTTTTAGTTGAAAAAAAAACTGCTGTTTTGACTAGTTGGACTAATATGGCTATTTGGATTATAAGAGACAGCCCCAGCTCTGAATAGCTTACTAATGCTAGGCAGAATTGGTCTCTGATGTGGCATGGCACCATAATCTATATCAATAATATTAATAATGAAACTGCTATATCAGATCTACTCATTAAAATGTGATGACTACGAAACGCAGAAGGTGTGAAGCAAAGGTTGAACGTAAACTGCAGTTCATGCAATATAAATGGAACGGGTATAGCATAAGGATATCTTCAAACTGACATTTCTTGAGCCTAATCTTGAATCCAATTCCTACTTTTAGGGAATAAGAATTTGTTTTAGTTTACTCTTCCATTCAATCTTTAGCCTTTATGGCAGAATGCCACCAAGGCTAGCTATTTGTCATGGAGCATTTTGTGCACTGAATGTTGTGAGGAACTATAATGAGATTCACCACCTTATCTGACATGGATGGCCAAATAACAAAATTTGCTCACTAAAAGGTGGGTCTGTAGATTGTATGGCAGGATTTATTTGTCTAGCAAATGGACTCATACCCAAACTGCGTCCAAGCCGGTGACTTGTTGATACAAAAATATTCCTATTGCTAAGTTTCTAAGACTTTCGGTATCCCAGCATCTAGACGCTGAATCTGGCCATCCCTGCTGGAAGCCTTTGAGGGCTATGTGATATTTTAAGGTTCATATATTTTACTTATTGATATTATTAGTGTTGTTATAACATGCAGGTGCCCAAGTAATGCACCAGGACCCCCACTGTACTGTAAAAGCAGAACAAAAAGGCCATCCCTGCTCCAAGAACGTACAGTCTAAGATGAGAAGCAACAGCTGGACACAGAGCAGGCATGGCGAGTACAAGAAAACAGTGAGACAGCGTTAGCCAGTGGTCTTATCAGCCTCATTGTTGTCCAGGTTTTGTATACATCCTAGAAAAGGAGCCATGTTTTCAAGGCAATGCATTAGAGACAATTACTAGGAAGAGTATTGATTGTCTTATTCTGTGTCTTGATTCAGCGCTAATGAGTGATTTCAAGATAATGGGGTAAGTTGCTTCTCAGCTCGGTGCAAAGATTCACAGGGATCTATGATTATGTCTGAACAGCAGCACTAACGTAGGGGCCTAAACATAGGATCCTGAATTCATTTTAACATAGATACACATTGGTCCAGTTTCCAAAGGTGCTAAGCACGATCAGCTTCTGGTACCTTTGATAGGCAATTGCAGATGGAACCTTTATTTAAATGGAGTAAAGTATAGGTTTTTAGCAGCTGTCTAATTCAGGGACCCAAGCCCAAACACTCTGGCTGCAGTCTCATGCTATCACAAGATAGATTGTATGTTTCTTTGAACAATGCAGAAGAGAAAGTTAGCACTGCTTTATGAAAGGAGACTGAAAAAATGGAAAGCAGCTGTAGTGATTTGCATGAATATGTTTAATAAAGCCCCGTCAATAAAGCATACATGAAAAAGGTGTTAATTCCTTAACAACTGCTGGCAGGAGAGTTAATTTATTTCCATATTTTCAACAATTGAATAAAACTCAGTGCTGAAAATAAAGGCAATTGCATTGCTTGCCTTTTGGATGCCTCACTAAACCTCTGCATGAGCTGTGTAACTAAACACAGGAAAAATGTCAGATTTGGAAAATAATGTCCAGTCCAAGGGCCAGACCCAAAGAAGGACCTAAGTGCCTAAAATGAGACCTAGGGAGAGCATAAATGCACAAGACCAAATAGTGATTCAAAAACCCCTCATCTGAAAGTTGTGGGAACAACTCTGAAGCACATCATTTTATGGTTGTAAGTTATCTTAATTAAGAGGGGCCCAAGTACTACTTTGGATCTGGCTTCTACATCACAGCAATGCTGAACTTACATTCTTCTTTCTAGTATATGGCAGCCTGAGAAAGTGCTGATGTTCCGGTTCAGCTTTGACTAATTTTTGTGAACTCTGTGTACCCTTGAGGGTTTTCCAAAAAAAATGCTTTAAGCTTTCTTAAGAAGCTGTTTTCTCATGGGGGATATATGAACCTTTCTGATTCTGGTGAGGCTTGCAAACCAGAGGGATCCCCTTTTTCTCACCTTATTTTGGTGCTTATCATTCCAGCCCCAGGAGAGACTAACGCAGCAGGATGTGCTAATGTATGAGCTTGGGAATCTGGACTCCTGCAGCATTCCAGCAGAAATGGCAAGCTCAGTCAGTTCAGGCACAGATCCGTGGGCTCTCCCTTTTTTCTTGCCAGCCCCAGGTTGCTATGAAAGGCCAACAGTGGGCCCAAACCTCCCCATGGCTGGAGGAATCTTTCTGAGCCTTTTGGACAATTTGGATCTGGAGACCTGGGTTGGAAAAAGTTACAAAAATATGTTTGTTTTTGAGATTTCTGTTTCTTTGCTGCTTCCAACCTCGGGAATAGTGGTGAAATATAGGACGGCGAGAAAAAGAAGAATGGCTAGAAGAATGGAAGAAACTAATGCTTAAATAAATGTTTTCAGACTTTAGCAATATTTTTGTTTTTGCTTTGGTACGTTTCATATTTTACACATTCTGTGTCACATACCCCATTGGTTTGAACGATAGGACCCAGAGGGACCCATTACTTGAGATACATAGATTCTGTGCATATCCTGTATTTTGGTATCCAACGTTGTTACGCTTGCGTCTCTGTTGGCAGAATTCTCAAAGGGAAAGTGAATCACAAAATTCAAAGCAGCAGCGTACAGCCTGGGTATAATAAAAACATAATATTGACTGTTATTGAAGTGGCTCCCTATAAGGGTGGATCCAACGGACTCAATCGATAGCATGTTATAATGAGTTATAGTGAGGAGCCCAGAATAGCAAAAAAAAAAAATGAATTAGTTCAAGCTCTGTACAGTCATTTTCAGAACAGTTCCTGCTTCAGAAAATTACTTGCTGGCAGGTTTCATGCCTGAGACAGAAGCATAGTTAACAAATGGTGTTGATGGAAACAAGGAACAAAGAAAGAAAAGCTTCTTGCCTTGGGCTACAGTTTGTGTGGCTGCAGTTGGTAGGTAGTTTCCAAATGGACCTGGGAGCAGGCTTGGCCCATCTGTATCACTTACTAGATGGGCAGAAATCTTTCTGCTGGTCCTGTCTACAGTTGCCCGTGTTATTGTTCTGGCTACTGCTGCTGCTGCAGTGGCTGATGTGGCTGGACCCAGACTTAACAAAATGGAAGACACCTAATTAACTGTAGATGGGCATATGAGCAAAACATACACGTATATGCCGTGTGAAGACGGTCAAGGAATAGATTCCAGGCTCCTCTTAGTAATACATCACATCTAATATCCAAGATGCTACGCTTTCCAGCACTTCTGTGTTTCGAGTCACCGTAGAACAGTGTAGTATTTTCTTTTAGTAAGGAGAAGATGCAATTCATCCATAAAAGCTCCCTCCTAATGGAAGCATTGCCATCATGTGCAGCAGGCTTTATATTATAAAATAGATATCGAAAACAATTATTTTTAAGTCCTTAGTTATTTCTAGGAGCTTCCTTATCTTCAGTCACATTTCTGTTGGATTTTCATAGAATTAGCTTCTCCCTTGCCCCTATCCCAGAACTGGGTGACAATGACATTCACGGTCACTCTTTAGTCTAGACTTTTCTTAGTATACTACTTCCCCAGAATTGTCTTGTGCTTGACTCTCCAGGGTGACTGCAAGCAGCACAGAGTTCTTCCCAATGCTATAATGTATTAATGAAAACATTTGTGAACCAGGAAACAGATAAAAAAAAAAAATGAAAGAGCACTTGAGCCCTTCCCAGTGTGAGAAGTAAGGAACACAACAAAGTTTTATTACTTTCATCTTCCTGTTCCTACTGTTTAGAGGCATTGTGAAGTTCTTTGGATCCATGTGATGCCTAGGATAGGGGTATAATCTCAGGTACACCTAGTTCTTGTCAATATAACGAGCGCTAGTTTTGCTACTGAGTCTCACCACTGACCATGGTTTATCCATCAGCACATCTGGTTTTTATTTATTTGGCTGCTCTGACCTACATATTCTCCTAGCCTGCTCTGTTAATGTGCTTCCTAAAAAAGTGCAGGCTGCTTGGAGATAATAACAGCAGCAGCTGAACTCCTTGTTAGAACATTGTTGGGAGCAGAAGATAGGAGACCAGGGAATAAATAATTTGTTTCAAAGTTGGAAAACAACCTTAATAACGAACACAGAAGTGAGGATCTGAGAAGAATGTATTAATTAAGGATCAGTGTAGAATTGGGGTCTAGGCCAGAGAAGAGATAATTATATTGCACAGGAAGAGAGGGACACGTGTATTTTTGTTAATAAAAACCTTAATTCAATTTGTAGCATAACAAGGTAGTAAATGCAGGGGTTCTTTTCCTTCATGTTATTGGCCTCCTGCTCTGTTCATTTAGGAACAGGACTGTAGCTTTTTCAATAGAGCGCCCATTCCTGGTATCTCTTAATTAAATCAGTACCATACTCACACATCCTGCAGTTTTAGGTAGAGGATTCTCACCTTTTAGCAGAACCCGAGTTATTGCATATTACCAGGCATTCTTGAGGGAAAACAATGAGATTAAAATATTTTAATACACTCTTGGCAACGCAAGCCTTTGTGTCCAGATGGCCTGGGCTACAAACATTGACTGCTATTGATGTGTTTCTTCTTGCTCTTGCTAATACAAGCACACGGATACTATATTCAATTTTTGGTCCCTATCCATATGTTGCTCTTACAATTTATTTGTCCACATCAAGTAAAATGAAGTATGAAGCAGTGGGATGCGCAATTCTACTTTAATTACAATGATGGGTTATTTGTTAGTAGTCCATAAAAATGATAGATATTTGTTGTGTGACAAATGAAGAGCAGTGGCTCTATATATTTATGTGGGGATTGCCTCAGGTCACCCTCCAATGGCAGTGGTACATTGTATATTTATTTGAGATTTGACGGTTACGCTAGTAAGGAGCTTGAGGTTTAAAGTAGGTAGTCAGCGGTCCCACTTAGCTATGCACATTGGCAAGGCATTGCAGAAGGGATAGAGTGCTTTATCTGGACTAGACATTTAGAGGTATTCCTCCTCCTAACCCTTCTTATTCATGACTGTGTTTAACCAGAACTTTACTATGTGAATTTAGAGGGGTTTTTTCAATCTGTGTTTTAATTGTTTTTTTGTGTGTTCCAGGGTAAAAGTGTGTTTTGTTGGCAGTTTCTGGTTTTCAGTCTGGTTTTGAGTCTGCATGTTTGGACTGGGTCAGAGATTGAGGATATGTGCAGTAGATCGGACCAACCCATTCCCAATCTAAGGAACAGACAGAAGTGACAATTTTCACCCGATCTGGCCCCTGAAAGTGGTCTACAGCAGAGCTAGGGGAAGAGGCTGCAGAGATTCTGCCTCTCTTCTTGGGTTGGCTCCAAATTGGAGCTCGATCCTCCACTAATAATGCTCACGTCTGTTGGGTCCAGAGGATCGGTCTAACTTACTGTGCTTTCTGTGAAGCACCATGCGTTAGAACCAGGAGCTTCACTTCTGTCTGTGCCTTCATTTCACCTTCTCAGGTGAACTAAATAAGTCAGTTAGGCCATTTTTTGCCTGATCTAGCCTCCCCAAATGTCTCTGTGGATCAGCATTTAGGTTGATCTAACTAGGGTTAGTTTAATCTAAGTGTAACATCTGCATGTACTCTGAAAGGCTTCCTATCTTGATCACTGCTGATTGACTGTTAACTACCAAGTTTTAAATGAGGAGGCAGGAATAACCTTGGCAATATGTTTGAAAGCCAAGCAGCAAACAGAGTGCAAAAAACAGTGGTGGTGTTTTGGAAGTCTTTCTTGACTTAAATGTAGGTAAGAACAAGAGAAGATGGTGATGGTTACAGATGCAATGGTGTGGGTGGGGATGGTAATCCGAAGAGGGATGGAGATAATGAAAATGGCTGGTTGCAAAAGGACATATATCATGTTTCAGTCGGATCTGATGGAAGCTGTGTATGAAATGTTACCTGAAATTAATAAAACAGAAGATCCAAGGACTTAAAGCTGCAGCTGAAGATGGTGAAGTTCACAAGCAGATTTGAAAACATGATGGAAGAGGGAAGGAGGACTCAGGAGGCTTTATTTATAGACACTTGCAGAAGAAGACAACTTAGAGGACAAGCCATTAGATAAAAAAAGTGACCTATACAAGAAAGTTACCACAGATACTAGAAAGAGAAAAAAGAATGTATAGTTGAGGAACAGATTTGATTGACTGATAAATGAAGGGAAGAAGTTGATAGGTTGGCTAGGCAGGAAGAAGAGAATGGCAGCCAGTCTCTCAAAGTGGAAGAGATGGTCGAGTTAGAGAGGCTTGGAGCCCAAGAAGGATTGAGGATACTATGTTAGAAAATATGAAAAACAGAATGGTCCACAGACCGCATAATGGGAGAGAGAGAATCCGAGTTTCACTGCAACATGCCAGTAAAAAGGAGGTTGGTAACAGAGGACTCCAAACTAAGAAGAACCAATAGATAAAAGGGCCAGTGTGGTCCCTATTTTCAAGAAGGGGAGGAAGGACGATCTGGGTAACTATAGGCCAATTAGCCTCACCTCTATGCTTGGGAAAACCTGTGAAAAATGATTAAGGATCACATTTGTGGGAGTCCAGTAGGAAAAATAATGCTGAAGGGCAACCAGCATGACTTCATAGCAGGTAGATCCTGCCTGACTAACCTTGTTTCTTTACCAGGTCACCATGCGTAGGTGCAGGAGTTGAGGTAGATGTCATCTACTTGGATTTTAAAAAGGCCTTTGATACAGTGTCACATCCCATTCTTATAAATAAATTAAACGGTTGTGATGTAGATTATTACATGGTCAGGTGGGTGGAGAACTTGCTTATGGGATGCACCCAGAGGGTGGTGCTGGATGGGTTATATTCATCCTGGAAAAATGTGGGCAGTGGAGTTCACCAAAGTTCGGTCCTTGGACCAGTGCTGTTCAATATCTTCATCAGTGACTTGGATGAGGGCGTGGAAAGCACCCTTTCCAAATTTGCAGATGACACCCAAATTATGGGGCAAAGTAAACACACAGGAGGGCAGGGATGGGATTCAGGTGGATTTGGACAGGTTGGGAAAGTGGGCAGAACAGAGCAGGATGCAGTTTAACAAAGATAAGTGCAAAGTGCTGCATCTAGCTAGAAAGAATCACCAACACACCTACAGACTAGGGGGTGACTTTCTAAGCAGCGCAGCAGCAGAAAGGGATCTCAGAATCACAGTTGACTCCAAAATGAACATGAGTCGTCAACGTAACAAAGTGATAGGTAAAGCCAACCGCACTCTTTCATGCATTGGAAGGTGCATCATGAACAGATCTAAGGAGGTGATACTTCCCCTCTATGCGGCATTGGTAAGACCACAGCTGGACTACTGCATCCAGTTTTGGACACCGCACTTCAAGAGAGATTTGGGTAACCTTGAGAGAGTCCAGAGGAGGGCCACTTGTATGGTTAGGGGCCTGCAAGTAAGGCCCTATGAGGGCAGATTGAGTGACCTGAATCTCTTCAGCCTCCCACAAAGAAGACTGAGAGGGAAATCTACTGGCTGTCTACAAATTCACCAGAGGGGGACAGCAAGGAATAAGAGATGCTCTGCTTACCAGGGCACCCCTTGGGGTTACTAGGAAAAATGGCCACAAACTGACAGAGAGCAGATTTAGATTAGACATTAGGAAAAATTTCTTTATGGTGAGGGTTGCCAAAATCTGGAATGGGCTTCCAAGAGAGGTGGTGCTCTCCCCTATCTTGGAGGTCTTCAAGAAGAGACTAGACAAGCACCTCGCTGGGGTCATTTACCCCAGCGCTCTCTCCTGCCCAGGGCAGGGGGTCAGACTCAATGATCTGCTGATGTCCCTTCCAACCCTAAAAATCTATGAAATCTATGAAATATAGCACAGAGATTATACAGAGAGTAGAAGAATACACTGTCTGCCAGGAGCAAAGAACCAAAGGTAGGACTGATGGAGATCAGGTTAAAATCCACTACTTGTCTTTCATTTCAGAAGAAATCATGCTGCAAGGTTTGCTTTGGAATGGATCAAGGGTGGTTATGCCACTCCAAAAAGTAAAACATTGGTTAGCGCTTAGATATTTTTTTCAAAATCAAACTCTTAGGAAGGAAGGAAGCTACTTAAAGATGTCAGTTAGACAGAAGAGCTCAGAAACTGGAAAAAAGCAGAGAAGAAGTAAAACCAAGAGGCTGTGCAGCAGGAATAATGGGGCAGCGATGACTTCTGGCTGCTGCTGGCATCATTGTGAAATCATGGAGGCAGCAGATACATTTCTGTTTCCCCTCTGCCCAAGTCAGCAACCAGGGCAGCTGCCCTGATTGCCCTGCCCTACTTACTCTACTACTGCAGAAACTTAGAACCTCTTCCAGAAACGGTAAAAACTCTATGTAGATTTTACATCCAAGGTCAACAGGACAAAATGAACAGGCAGACATCTGTCCTATAGACTGGTGGTTGAGTAAATGTGATCACAGGATGTACCAATCAAAGTATTTCCAGAGAAGTAGGAAAGTAGTTATATCATTATATTTTTATATATTGTTATAGTAGGCACTGATAAAGTATCAACTGGAATTCTGGGTACAATTCTGTATTAACGTAAGATCGATTCACAAAGAAACCGAGGCAGGGAAAGTTATACTAGGATGACGGGGGAAAATGGAGAGTTTTTCTTTGAGAGGAGACCAAGAACAATTGGTTTGTTTAGTCTAGTAAGATGAAGGCTGAAAAGGAAATATGATTGCTAACATGAGAGACAGGGAAGATTTACCGTATTTAAGGGACAGTGTTAGCACAGGAACAAAGGGATATAAACTGGCTATGAGTATATTTCAGCTGAAAATTAGACAAAGTTTTCCTAAGCTCCAAGGAGTAGGCTTCTAATAGGAGTCGTAGGAACAGGAAATATAATTGAGTTTAAGAGGGAGATTGATAATTTTGTGAACAGGATATTTATAGAGCGTGGTTGTAATAGTTGGGGACTGGACTTCCACTCTGGAAGGCCCTTCCACTCCATTCTTCTGTTCCTCAAAGTGTATGCATAAGCACCCATCTGATTTGGAGCCTCAACGAATTTCTGAAGATGGCAGAGTTAAACATTTGAAGGCAAATTTATGGCTGGAGTAAGGGGACAGACATCTATGGATCTGACTGGAAATGCGCCAGTTCATTTCAGCAATGAATTTAGTTCTTCATGAAATAAACAGCAGACCAATACACTGAGTGTCTTCTGTGCTAATACATGACTTATTAAGCTTACAACATACTTATTTTTATTTCAAAATATACATTTGATGTCCTAAGAAATCATTAAGTGAAAATCAATACTCCAATTTTATCTGGTTTTCTGAAAAAGAATTTCTTCAACTTCCTTCCTGTTTAAAATAGATAGCCATATAAACAATTTAATTAAACATATTTTTCCTGTTTAAACTAACAGAACCCCGATGAAAAATCTTGTTTAAATGCTTCTGTTTACTTACGTCTGAATCTTGCAAAATACCTTAAGACTAGACACCCGCTATTTCAGAAAACAAATCCGGTTGCAAATTAAAAAAAAAAGTTTACCATCATAGTCTTGTGTTCTGTGTCCTTAATAAAGATAAAGGAATACTTAAACATTTTGAGGAATACTTTCTAATCTAGTTACTATGGTTACAAGTTAGTTGGAGATTCAGTAGCTCTATGGCAACGATGGAATTAAATTTTCTGCCCAATATTGAAATATCCAGGACCTAATATCCTGTAGCTTAATAATAAATCATGTTAATGACCTTAGAGGTAGAACCAAAGAGATAAAATCTTGTCTATGCTCTGAAGCTATATTACAGATTAATTGTTGTGTTGTTTGTATTAACCTCAACCTTGGAATTTAAGAAAACTGCAAGCTCTTTTACAGGGGAATATAGAGACAAGTTTGAAATAATTTATAATAGATGCGCTATAAGCCTTGCTGGTAAATTGCATATATGGTATAATGAGAGATCAAAATTGTAACAACTCATTTTCAGTTGTCAAGAAAAAGTGGTAGGTTATTTTAGAATTCAAATAAAAGAGCGAGTGAAAGAAGTTTGATTTCGTGGGTTAATTTTCTTTTTAAGATGGTCTATTATGCTGCCTTAACTAACTAATGTAATTGAAAATTTAACACATTTCCATAATGGCAGGTCTCAAACTGCTGAATCATGCTCATATTTGCTTTAAAAAAGCCTCATGCTATGAAAACAAGGTTTCAGGAAATCAGGAGATTCTGCAATCTGCTTAAAGCAATACGTGGCCATTTGCCATGCTTTAAGTCGCACTGTGAGAGGTAGCACCAAAGTGATTCAGCTGCATAGAAAGACAAGGTTCTTTGGGTAAATCTGGTATCTTTTATTAGACCAACTCAAATAAATGGAAAAATTCTTCTTTGCAAGCTCTCAGGTCTAAAACCCTTGGTCAGGCTGAGGAAGCATCTGCAGTTGGGCTGCGCTCTTCCTGGATAGAACAAATAGTAATAGTTGGAAGATTTTTTCCAGCTATTTGAGTTGGTCTAATAAAAGATATCAGATTTACCCAAAGAATCTTGTCTGCCTGTCTTTAGACCGACACGACTGCAAACTATACCCCTAAAATGCAACAAGTATTTGAGAGTTTGGATTTGAAGTGTGTCAATGTAAATTCCCATTGGTTTGGGTGACCATTTGAGTTGACTTCTGGTGAGAAAGTACTTCCATGTGTAGCATCTGAATGAAGCTTGTAATGGGCAAACAACTCTCTTCATTATGTACAGGAACTTACATCAGGAACTCTTTTCAGTATGAAGGTAGCAGTCTTATGACTGCCCTTTCAAAGTCACTAGCCACGTTGCTATTCTGCCCCCCAGGAAGTTCCTCAGGCCCCACACAGACTCTGTCTTGAGATGCTGTGCTTTCTGGGTGCTCTACATTTCTAGGACTAGCTCTGTGCTACCATTGCATATAAAAAAGAGGGCTTCTTAGTATTTACACGAAGAAACTGGACTGACCAAGTATGGGCCAGGTTTAGATCTGTCCAAACATTTCAGCCCATCACCTGCTCCTTGATTTCTGGTTTGCCACCCCTATAATCAATCTTCAACGGTAAGATGCTGTGCTATAAAACAAAGTCCACCTGAATAGTATTTCAGAAGAACTATCGTAACTTATTCCCAGATGTCTGTAAACTAATACATATTAGTAATCTGAGAATTTACTTCAACAGCCTATTTTATTAAGGCCAATAGACAGTAAGGTAACTTAAGTAGATTGGTCATAAAACTTTGTTTTCGTCACTTCTTGTTTCATAACTTGTTGAACTGGTATTAAGGGAGGATGACTGATAAATTATTTCACAAGGAAAAAGAAGAAATGTAGTGCTTGTGGATCATCGACAAAGTAGCATAAATAGCTATGATTCGGGGCATGATGGTAGTTCTTTCCTCTTGACTAGCTACTCATTCCTTTAACCATGAGTCATTTTTATTACAAGTTGTTTTTTTTTTTTTTTGTAACAACATCTTAAAAATATTTTAATTAGTTGAACAAGAGTAAATAGCAAGCAAAACTGGTTGAAACAAATCCATGTAATATGCTATTAAATTGTGGCAACTGGTAAGTATATAGTCGGTCAGACTATTTGATGAAGTGAGTTTTAGCTCATGAAGGCCTGTACTATATAATCTACTTCGGTCAGTCTATAAGGTGCAAATTTACCCTGTCTTCTGCTTGACTTCTAACGTGGATAACTATGTCTCTTTTGTCTTGTGAATTGTGTTTAAACACCCTAATGGTGTTAACATTGCATGGCACTCACTAATGTTAGTGGGTGATATGGGGTGCCCTTCAAAGGATCTCAAGGCATCCCAGAATGCTGCAGTTGAGAACCGGTGGTTTAGAGCTACCTCCATAATTCTTCTGTCTAATTGCTATTAATGGATCTACATTGTAGAATTATCTACAGAATAATCTTCACGTATCATTTATGAATTTCCCTAGTCCCTTTTTGTACTTGGGATGGCATGGTCTAGCACAGAAAAGCTCCACATGTAGCACAACGTATCTGAACACGTTCAGACTCTCTACGTGCATTAATCAAAGCGCATTGCTACTTTCTGTGACTCTCTCTGAGTTCTCCTTTTTTCCACTGTTGTATACACCTGTGTCTCCTGTGCTTGAGCTGAAAGACTCTTTGGCTTTAGACATTTGTGCTTATTCTAATGTTAAAGAGGGGCTTTGATTCTTTAAATAGGGTAGGATTATCCAAATTTGGGTTTCCTCACCTTTAAAGTAGGACTAATGAGGTTCATCCATCTTTGCAAAGGGTTCAGCTAACTAATGAGAAGCTGTGTGTGAGCTAGGATCTGGGCAACACAAGCTCTCTGGAAGCTCATCAGGATAGCCAATGGTTGGTAATTATCATAAAGTGCCTTATGCCTCTGCACACCGCAGTGGATTAGGCTGAGTCCCCAATCAATGCATTTTTACCATATCAGTCAAGAAAAGACTTCTTTACTGTCTGAGTCCCCAGAGCCTGGAATAGACTCCCCCCAGAAGTGGTGCAAGTACCTACTGTGGACACTTTTAAGAAACACTTGGATGCTTATCTTGCTAGGATCATTTGACCCCAGCTGACTTCCTGCCCCTGGGGCAGGGGGTTGGACCCGATGATCTTGTGAGGTCCCTTCCAGCCATACTGTCTATGCAATCTATGAAGTTGGTTTCACAAATGTGAAGAGGGACCATGTTTACAATCACATTTAACCTCCTGCATGACACAGGTCATAGGCTTAAACTTTTTAGAAAGATCTCCAACCTTGATTTTAAAATGTCCACCAACAAGGAATGAGTACATACACAGCCCTTGATAAGTTGTTCCAATAACTGATTAGCCTCCATCTGAAGAATGTGGGCCTTTTCTGAGTCTGAATCTGTCTAGCTTCAACTTCCAACGGTTGGATCTTTTTATACCGTTGTCTCCTAGATTGAAGAGCCTTTTATGCTCACATTACTGTTCCCTATGCAGTTACTTACAGACTGTGATTAAGTCTTTGATATATTAAACAGACTGAGCTCCTGAAGTTTTTTCATTATAAGACATCTTTTCCAGTTCTGACACAATGAATCGATGTTGTATTTAGAAGTAGAATCTAAAACTCCTCAGTTAAACGTAAATGCCAAGGTGGGCAAGATATGGCTCAGAATAATACAAGTTTTATATAAAGAGAAATGGGACATGCATAAGACAGGGAAAATTCAGGTGGCATATGTCCCAACAGTAACATGTGTTAGATTGTGGAATAGCCGTTCCAGAGATACAGACATTTAAAATTGAAGTGGACAGAACATATCAATGCATTGATAAGAGATCTAAAAGGGGATTTAAAACCAAATCATTGACAACCAGAATTCTTTAACTTGCTACCAGTATTTGCTCTCAGCCTTTCCCATATGAAGGACCTTGTCTAACTCCTCTGTCTGTGATAATTAGATCAATGAGCTGTCGTGTGGTATGATGCTAACCCCTGTGCTAACTGCTGTGTTTCACTTTTAAAATAATTTTTCCATCTTTTTACAACTTTCTTCCGGCTGACCACTAAGGGCAATGTAGGAGTTTCTTTTATCTTTCTCATTAATCACCTCTGCCACACAGTTTGCAACCTTCTCTGTGAGAGTCTCTCTGAAGTGTTCTTAGCTGTCTGCTTTCCGTTGGAAAGAAGCAAGCTTTGTGTTTTACACCAGGACCGAAAAATGTAATGAAGATTTGCTTCTCCTTTCAGCAACATATTTATTGACCCTCAAATCCTTTTACATCCCGGCCTGTAGCATGCCATTGTGACAATATTATCAATATCCAGTATACCACCCTGTCTGGTGTCAGATACTTTGGAGGTACAATATACATAATGTGTCATTTTTTTTGCCCAAACCTAGAGTTGGGCAAAAAATTTAGACAAATAGTACATTTTCTTTAAACAATGAAAAAAAAAAAAGGAGTTTTGGAGAGACCAAAGTAACTTGTGCATTTCAGTTGAATTTGGCAAAAAAACTTTGACCAAAAAAATGGGGGTGGGAGTGGATTTTAAAAATGCCAAAACATTTCAACTAAGTACAGATGGTCAAAAAACCTGAGTCTGGCTTGATTCAGTCTTCACAGGCTAGTCTAAGCTGCAGAGATTGAACAGATAAGCAAGTGAACAGACATTCATTTTTTGTTCCGGAAATGCAGCCATATTTTTACCAGCTTCTCTCATTTCCACCCCCCCAACCCAATCCATTGACTACAGCTACGTTCATTCCCCTTCCCCTGCATTCCCCCCTTCCCCCCGCCCATCTCTCACCTACTGACCACCTCGGTTTACATTTTAACTGACTGGCTTTCTCCCATAGTACTGGCCTTTGGCTGCTTTACTACTCCATCCAGGAAGAGCTCAGGCTGACAAAGGGTACTGGTACTCAAATGCTTGCAAAGAACAATTTTTCCAACTATCTGAGTTGGTCTAACAAAAGATATCAGATTTACCCAAAGAACCTTGTCTGCCTATGTCCTTAGATCAACAATGGCTACAGCCTACACCTCAAATATATGACACACTTTTCAATCAAATTCCACATATTCCATATAAAACATATTTTTTCTGACATGCTCCCCCCAGATAAATGTTCAATTATCCATTTACACCTAGGTCAACTGAAGGAGTAAGTTCAGAGTAGGGCTCGAACTCACTCATCTGAGGCCATTCTCCTTGCTTGTCCTTTATACCCATGGTTATCAATTTCCTCTAGCTGTAGGATAATGAACCCATTTATCTCCTTATCTTTCTGTCTTTTCATCATGTTTTGTATCCTTCTGAATAACAGATGAATAGCATGGACCTGAACACATGCAATGCAGGCCTAACATTTATAGCAGTCTTATTTTTGAGGTGCAAAATTCTTTGGAATTAACGGGTAAAGAAAAAAAAAATACAGATTTTCCAAAATACTTTTCCCCAATGACAATGAGCTCTACTTATGCTCCAAGTTAGGATTCACCATAATTTTTAAACAGATGCATATCTAGCTAGTAGAGAGGACGTAGACATTTTCCTTAAAGTTAAGCATTTGCTTAAGCACTTAGCTATTTCAGGGCTTACAATCCTGATCTGGAATGCACTGGAAATAATAGAAGACCCAATTGCTTGAATGTTTTAAAAGAAACATAATTATAGGTGCTGACCTTAAGTAAACAGGAAATAAACTTGACCTGTACTATCAATAGCTGCTGTTTCCTTTTACACACAGTAAAAATTATGTATGTACATCTGGGAAAACTAGGCTTTTCACTTATCTTCACATTGCCTGGTTTTACTAGATGATGTATTTTTTGCACTGCTTCAGAAGTTTTGCTTTTCATTTCTGTAACACATGCAAGGAACTATTAAGTTAACATTTTCAATTGAGCTTTCTTCGTATTTGCTGGAGATGTGAATAGGTTTTGATAATAAAAATCTGTACAACAATGAAGTCCAGAAATTGAAAGCAGTTGTGATCCTTGTAATCCAATAACATGTGCCTTAATATATTTTTTTACTTATTAGAAGGCCAAAAATTGAAGAAGCGTGGATACAACTAAGGGAAAAACTAAAGTAAATTACTTTATTTCAAGAGGTTTGTGCTCAGATACGATTAAAATATGAGAGAGAGGTATTTTTCGAGCTGACATTCTTTGATTCAATTGGTTTTCCAGTGGGCAAAAATATAAAGCACTTAAAATTGCTGAAGAATTTATTATTCCTGGTAAGTTGTAAATAGAGTTTACATCAGGGGTTTCATTGGTGATCTTTTCAGACAACAGAACATAAAACAGGGAAATTCACAGATCAGGTAAAGTAAAAATATTTAAAAATCTTTGTGATTTTTATCACCAGTAAAAATTAGTGTACAATACAGAGCATGAAATTGTGAAATTATATAAATATGAACGCATACTAATTCAATCACATTCAGTATCACTGGGTTGTTTGGGTTTTTAAATCCGAGTTTGCTAAGGGTCACTGGGACTTGAAAATGAATTTAAATGAACAAAATCCTAGTTTAGAAAAGCGTCTAGTGATACTACCTTATTTTTCTGCAAGGATCTCGGAGTAATTATTAGTTAGGGATCTAGCTTTCTTTCAAGCAATTGGTACACAACAGGGAAGAAATATCCTATCCTGTGCTATGAAAAAAATATAATTACCTGTTAATGTGAAATCTTAAGCAGCAGGTACAGTATTTCCTATAGGGGAGAAGTTAATGATGTACAAACTGATGAAGGGCACTCTTTGTAAGTAGTAGAAATTGATTTTTTTGTGGGGGTCATAGTTTCAGAGATGACTGATAGAAGGATCTGCATCCAGCTAACAACCACCTACTAAGAGATCTTCACATGATAGTCACTGGTTACACACTCCAGTTCTTTATCTTGTTGACATGAACATATGCTTTGGCAACATTCATTTATAGCTAAACCTTTCCATCATAAACCTGCCATTGCTTTATTCTGTGTGCAGTCCAGGCAGATTTCCTGTGATCATGATGTATTTGTATTCATTAAGAGTTTTACCATCGGAGAGACACCAATATCGTGTTCCAATTGATGTTGTAGCACAATAGTTACTTCTGACAGTACAGCAAAACACAGCCGAAGATACTTTCCCCCAAACAGCTGTTCAAAAGAGCACCCTTCCAAAATTCCTAGTAGATTCCAAAAGTTCATTATATTCTTAGACTAGGAACACATTTTTCATATCAACATTTTAAAATCAAGAGCTGAAAGCAAATTACATAGAGGTTGTCATTTTTTGTCCGTAATCCTCTGGAAGAGTTAGTACTCCCTGCTGATCATGTAATGAACTATCTAGACCCATGTACAGTAACAGGATTTTGAAAAAGGAAGGAAGGCTCTGATGAAGAGCAGAGGGAATTATTTCATAGCAAGTCATTCATCGGATGAGTTTTGCTTTATTTTCTATTCAAGAATATATTGTGAACAGACTTTGATTTTTACAAGTGTATCTGTGGTTTTACCCTGCTGCAGACCTTTCTAAGCTTATAAGAAGGTCAATAGCTTATAGGTGAGCTACTCCATTTCACTATATCTTCAACTGTTTGTTTTTGGGAGCATGAATGGTCAGTTTGGCCACACACTATAGCAGGGGCAGGCAAAATACGGCTTGCGGGCCACATCTGGCTTGCCAGGCCGTTCTATCCAGCTCAAGGGGCTGCTCTAAAAAACAATTATTACAAGCCCAATGGGAGGTGGGCTTTCAAAAGCTGCATGCCATTGGACTGGGCAGGCTCTATGTTTCCACCTCTGTGGGGCTCCTGGCACTCCAGCTGGGAGTCCCATGTGGAGGCATCGAGCATCATGGCACAGGACTGGATAGCTAGTGTGTGGGGAGGGGAAATCTGTCCTGCAGCAGGGGGGGTTGGGTGTGGGTTTGTGGGTGGGTGTGGGCCCCTTCGTCTCATGAAGCCTCCCATGGTGCATAGCCCCTGCTGCCACTGGCAGCAACAGCAGCACATGGTGGGCCCTCTGGCTTCTCCTGGCCCATGGCAGGCAGAGCCACCCAGCAGTGCATGGCTCCAGCTGAATCCTGGCAGCTGCACCTGGCGGCATGGAGCCTACCTGGCCCACTGGCATGGGCCTTCAAGCTAGACTAGGTTGACTACATGCCAGCATGTGGGACTCCTGGCACTGTGGGTGGAAGCTGCACATCATTGGGTTGAGCCGGCTCCATGCCTCCATTTGGAGGTTCCAGCACTGCAGTGAGAGCCCCAGATGGAGGCATGGAGCCCACCCAGCCCAGTGGTGCACAACTCCCTGTGGCTTCTGGTCTGCGCACCATTGGGCTGGGCAGGCTCCATGCCTCCAAATGGGGTTCCCCGCTGGAGTGTTAGAAGCCCCATATGGAGGCACAGAATCAGCCAAGCCCAGTGGCATGTGGCTCCTGCCTGGAGTGCCAGGAGCCCCACGTGCTGGCACAGAGCCAGCCTAGTCTGGCTCAAAGATGTGTTCCAGTGTGTCAAGTGAACTTCATGCTGCCATGTGCAGCTCCTGGGATTCAGACAGAGCTGCACACCACCAGGGGCCCTGCTGCTTGCTGCTGCTGCTGGTGGGGGCTATGTGCCATGGAGGGTGCATGAGGCAGGGGGCAGCCCACACCCATGCATGCACACTCACACCCACACCCTCCCACAAGTGCCACCCCCCCAGAGACCCCACACCCACTCAGACACACACCCACACCCCTTCACAAACACCCTGACAAGCCCCACACCCCCTATACCCACAAATCTCACACACGCCCCATAGACAATATACAAGAGTATTTTCAGTTATTATGCAGTCACTTCTATATACCTGTTGCAAACACAGATAAATCAGGACATTTTGAATAAAATTAAGGGCAAGGAGGAAGAGGGGACTTTTGGTAGCAAAGGTCAGGGGTTGGGGTGTGATTTTCAGTCCCAAGATGGTGAGCAGAGGGTGGGGCATTTGTCAAGGGGTGGGGCTACACTCGCAGCCCTCAACAGTTCACCATAAGTCATTAAGTGGCCCTTCAGCCAAAATAATTGCCCACCCCTGTGCTACAGGTACTGCTTCATGGATGGATAGCTGAAAACTTTTACAAAGATGAAGCAGGATGTCAATGCTTATACAAGTTTATATATTCCCTCTGTGCCAAGCCTAGGAATCCTGTGAAGGAGCAGATCCTGCCCACTTATTTCCGTTAACCCACTGAAGTCTAGACTTAAGCAGCATAGTTGATTTAGCCTAGTCCTGAATGCATACCCTGAACTGCCACAGTTATTTTTAAAGGACTTGCGGTACTTTTAATTTGAAGAAAAGCTGTTACATATTTAAACTTAACTAATATTATATTCAAATTATAAATTATCAGTCAGAATGGTGGTTGTCATAGGAACACATTCCCTGTATTGGCTGTATAAATTAACATTTTTTTTATAGAAATAGCTGGGTTTAATTATTTGAATACATGTCATTATAGTTAAATTGATATACCAGGTTGTAAATTGAGTTTAGGGGACTGATATAGCATACCGTCAAGGTAAAATTCCCAAGAATTAATGAGGTGACGGGCCTACAGAAATAATCTTAATGGCAATAGATCCGTTTTCTTGTCCGAGGAGTCATATAGTGGACATTGATGCGAGTGATTCATAAGTTGGAATGATCCGACTATTTTTTCTCAGGATTGTTTTCAAAACCCTCTGAGATCTCTGTATTGGCTGATAGCCCCAGGAATGTCTTAAGATCTTTCTGTCTATACAAATAGAAACATACAATGATTTGCCGTTTTAATACTAATTAATGCACCTAGTTATTTTTTAAATCCATGATATGTTACTTTCTCATTTCCATAAACAAAGTTGTGTTGCTAATGCCATTAAGCCATTTGTTCTTTTTCTATGAAACTTTTGATGATATGCCTCCAGCTTTTAGTTTTCAGTAAAAATTAGACAACAAAGTGTGATCCTGGGGAAGCTAGCTTTATTCATTAAATTAAAAGTTTGATTTATCCTATTGCTCATCCCCAGAGTTTGTTTGTCAGCCTGCTTACGGTTCTTTTAAATTATATATAAAAAGATCAGACATTCTTTTAGTACAGTTCTGAATTCTTTATGAAGCCAGATGTATTCTTGTATGGGGTTTTATCTGTTCAGTTATGTTCATCACCCTGTACTTAAGCAAATTAATTAGAACCACAAAAGCATTTTGATGATCTTTTTGCTGGAGACTTAAACCTGTATCAGAATTCCTCTAAACTTTGTTCGCATCAGAATTGGATTATCGTTGCTTTAGGACCAACGCTTACATTTGCTCATAATTTGAATATGAACAGTATTACATCAAATGAGCATCTGGATACAGTGTTACATAAAATTATATTGCTTAAACACTGGAGTCATGTACATGTATTCAAAAAACCCAAAGCAGAATCATTTTCAGTTATATGCTTTACTCCAAGCACCCTAGGTTAGTTAGGTAGTGAACAGAACACGTTTGCCCTTTGGTAGGAGGGGCCCACAGGCTCCCTGCACTGGCCAAGGCCAGCAGGTTGGGGACACTTCTTCATGCTTCCCAGCATGCTGGAGGCTGCCAAGGGCAGTTGAGTTTATCCAAGTGGCTGAGCCACCCCTGACTGACTGCTGGGCATGCCATGGTGACCCACTCTGGGGCTCTCCTAGAAGCCTAGGGCCAGGCACAGGGCAGACTTTGTGGTGATGGCAAGGGGTTGGGGGCACGTGCCCAGCACCAAAGAGGTATCGCTTGGCTACTCCTTAGGAGGAAGGATCAGGCCTCTTGGAGCTCCAGTGAGTGGTAGGTGGCAGCAGCAGGTGCTTGGTGTAGTTACAGGAATTGTGATTGCAGGAATCATGCTGAGTGCCTGCTGCCACCACCTGCCATTTGCCAGATCACTGAGGGGCCCATCCTTCCTTCTACAGAGCAACTCCCCCACCACCGCCCCACCGGTTTGCATCTCACAGCTGACTGGAGGTGGGGCTGGGGAGAGATCCTGTTCTGGCTCAGGTCTGGGAGAGCCTGAGCAAGGTCTGTGCAAGAGAAGCCTCTGGTCCCCCTCCCCGCGTCGGCCTGTTGTGGCTCCAGCTAGCTGGAGGCAGGATGCCCGACTGGAGGGGAAGGGTATGTGGTGTCTTGGCTCTGTATGACCTGGGAATGGGGCCTGCTGGGCCGGAGCAGCTAAGCATGGGCCATGTTCCAGCATGCCTCACTTTGAGGGGGGTGGCTGGAAGGGGGCCATCCCTGAGCATGGGATGCTTGCAGAGAGAAACTTAACTTGAGTTGGTAGAGGAACTGGTACAGAAGTTCGATAGACCGGTCTATACTAAATCGATTAAGTCTAAACCACATTGATCCAGGTCTATCTTAGACTGGGTTTCATCATTTCTAAACCAGTCTATGTGCACTAAACTTCTGTCCAGTTACTAATATAGACTGGCTTCTGATCACTTATACTGGTTTATGTGTAATGCCTTTACATGGCTTGGAAGTAGTGTTTCAGTAAATGCAAGTGAAGAGAAGATGATGGTGGGTCATTAAATGGGAAATGAGTTATCCTCACTTTCATGGATGTGGTATAACCTTTTGCCATTGTAATTCATAGTGATATGAAAATAATTCAAAGCCATTATCAAGTGATGGAATCTAGATGCTAAAGTCAGTCAACGTAGTATTAATCTGGAGCGATTCCAGTGAAGACTGAGTTTATGTACTTTAGATTTACACCCATATAACTGGGGTTTTCACATGGCTGATGTTATTTATTGGCCTGTGTAGATTCAGTTAGTAGTCTGTTAGTGTGAGTTGTAAGAACTGAACATGAAACAAACAGTGACTCAAACATTTACTCCTGAAATTAAACTCTACCTTCATGTGTTGATTTTTTTCTCTTTCAGTCATCTAATGCCTGATTATGGCCCAGGGCATAATGTTTTAATCATCTTTTCAGTGAAATATAAAATCAAGCTTTAGAATACCCTGCCTCAGTCTCAATCCTTTGGTTCTCTTTACAAAAGTATTAGTAATCGTTCTACAACCCCGGCAAAACTTCTGTTGGGTACTTTACATTTTTAAGCTTGAAATTTCAAGACTGGATAGTCTTATTTTTCAAATGCCAATCAGCATCCCATTTGATGGTGGTTTATATGCTTGTTGAGTATAATATTTGAAACTACCAAAACACAAGTGATTTGAGAGAGTTCTTCATGTCTTTTTAAAATAAAAGTGTAAATCAGACTAAGAACAAATTAGAGCAATCGTGTCAGTTTTTCTATTTCTACATGGCAAGCTCTTTGGAATTGGGCTCGTACCTTTTTTCCCCTTTCCCATATATAGAAAAATGACACAATTTCCTGGCTATTCAGTGAATAAATAATTATCTCCTTAAAAGCATTACCCACAGCTGGTTGATGCTAAATGGGTATAACCTCCTGCAATGGTGCAAATGAAAGCACAATTTTGGTCTACTTGCAATGAATGCCATTAAAAGTCTGTTTTTACCAGTTGTTAATGCAGTGCCTTTTTAAAACCTTGGGCTATGTTTGCAATTATGGAGGAAAGAGGTCAATGGGCCTGCAAACAGCCTTTCTACCACCCTTTCTCTCAGGCCTGGACCGGGCTTAGGTTTAAAAGCTGCAGCAGCTTGAAAGCTGCTATGCCCTGTGACAACTTGCCGATTGGAAATGATCCCCTAAGGGCCAGAGCTGCAGTAAGGATCACTCGAGCAGAGTGCACTATAGCCTTGCCCCGTTGGCTCCTGACAAATCTGGATGGCTCATTTGAAATAGGTTTAAAGTCCCTTTCACCTGTTTCATTGGGCACAAAGGAAACTCAGTCAGACCAAAACCTAGTGAGCAAACATAGAAGCTGGAACTCATTGCTCCAATAAGAGATTGCCTTCTTAAACTTGGAGTACTTAAAACAAGTTTTGGTTTTTTTACATTTATTTTTCATCTCAGGTCTGTTCAACGCGATCTCATGCTTATTTAACTGCTTGCCTTTCTGCATTTTTTTTTTTACTAGCTTAAGTGTTAAACTGATTTTTCCTCACACTAATAGCTACATTTACATTCTGCAAGATGTAGGATGCATAGCCATTATCTGGCAAAATTATGTATCTAACAGTTTAATAATTTAACAGCTCAAACTTTCACAAAATCTTACCATTAACTGACTTAAATTGTATTTTTTGACACTGAGCAATGTTATGGTAAGCAACTGTGTGTGACTGGAAATTATCTCATTTTTCACAGTGAGGAAAGATAATACTGTTATAAGGAAAAAAAAGAAAAAGAAGAAATCTTCCTGCATTTATTCCATTTCAGCTGAGAAATACTGCAACTAATTTTTGCATCTTTAGAAAAAAAAATGTTGTTAATCATAAAAGAAGAGCCATTAAGATGTATATATTAATAAGTCTTAAGTTTACTGGTTGAAGTTAAGTGAGCTGTGTGACCAATGTACAGATGCATTTTAAAAAAGAGGTAGTCCATCTATTTCTAATGGCTAGCTTTCCTCCCCCTAGCCTTCAGGCAAATACTTGGGGAAAATCCAGCTCCTTATTATAGGGCTTACTGTATATTTATGCTCCATTTCACTCCTCTAGAAGTCATTTTTTTCCATTCCAGCCTCAGGAACAATGTGACTTGCACATGGTGTTGTTTTCCCTTGAATGCTGATATTTTAATTGTCAGTAACTGATAATGAGAAGATAATGGTTCTCCAGCACCTCAAAATAATTCACTGTATAAGGCAGAGAAGGTGGGCATCACAGTGTCAGTTCTAGCCACCAGGTTCTTTGCTCTGTCTGGATTAGAGCATCTTGGGAGCTGCTCTAAATTATGGCATCTGCCAACTGCCTCTATCAGGCTGTAACAAGCCTGGCGAGGAGTGAGGGATTCTTGATTAATCTGTCATCCCCTAGTGTCCTGCCACGACCCGCTTACTTCTCTGGCCTCCTGGTGCACTCTCCCGGCTTGCCTACCTTGCCTTGATGTTACAAATGGTAAGTGTCTTCAGTCAACCAGTTTGCCTGTCTGAAATCTCTTTGCTGCTGCAGAGATCTCCATCTCTCTCGCTCTCTCAGAGTCTAGGTTGGGTAAAACCATACAGGCCTGGATGGCCAGTTCTGGGTTGTGGGTGTCTGCCCAGCTTTTTCGCTGTTGCCTCTGCATAGAGCTTGCTTCAAGCACCCACTACCTCTCTCACCAAGCAACAGTTTAGAGCCTTGAAACAGCTCTCCCAGAGTCCTTGGGCTTCAGCTCAGACCAAAGTGTTTCTGGACTGCTCAGGGCCCTTTTCACAGTACTCCGGGCTCTCAATCCATTTTCACAGGGTTTGCTTGTAGTCCTCAGGCCTGGCTATGACCCGATGGAGTTCAGGCTCTTATGTCTCTTTCATGTTCTTTCATGTAAATCATACCCAGCTTTGGTCATGTTGTGAGCTCTATCATGTATATACAGATATGAACATTATGTTTTATTCCCTGTATGGGTTTTCCTATGATAAATGTAAAAGATTGTCAAAAATTTTGAACGCTTATGAAATAATATCGATGGCCAAGAAACATAGTGGTCAGGAATACTCTTCATCTTTCTTGTGCCCTTTATGTTAGTTAATGTATCAGTCTACTCGGAGGCTTAAATGTATAATCTTATTCACCAGCCTTATGCTGTGTAATATGACAGATTATGTTGGAGATGGAATATGGATTGAAACAAACTCTCAGAATTGTTGGATTATGAGTTTATTTCTTGTTTGTGGGCTTGCACGGGATAAAATATTGTCATTTTACTGTGGAATATTTTTTTTTATAAAAGAAGCTATAAATAACGTATTGATAAACTAGGCTTCATAGCAGATTGAAAAACTCATTGGCAGAGGAGACAAAAAACAAAGATGAATGACCAAATAAGCCATACTTGAAGCAGATGAAAGAGGTGAATCATGTTTTGTTTGGCGGTGATGAACGTGGTGTCAGTAACACAAGTTACTTAGAAAGTCATTTTCCTAGCCAAAGTAGAGCTTAGAATTGTTTATTATACAGCTTGTTTCAAAAATATCTGGAGATCTGGGGAGCTGTCACATTCAGGTCCAGAATTTGATCTTCAGGCCCATTAACATTACAGTTGCTAAAAAAGGATAATGGTTCCCTCAGATAAACTCTGGTTTTTCGGGGGGGGGGTTAACATAAATTTTCCTTGAACCATGATTGATCTTTTTTTTAGTATTTAGAATAGTTTTTCAAGGGAACAAACAACATTCATCCTAGGAATTGTAGCTTGCTATTCTGTTGGGGTAGATTTTATTCTCTCTCTTTTTTTTAAACATATTCTACGTAGGGTAACGATGCTAATGTATTCATAGTGGAGGTAAGTGAAAGGTAGCTTAAGAAAAGGTCAATGTTGCATAAGTATCATACGTGCATATGTTTGCATGTGGAGCATCATGACATAAGGACAAATTCAGAACAGGTATAAGTGGGCACAGCTTCTTTTGGGCACAACCTCATGGGCGTTTTGAAGCACAGGGATGTGCCATTTGAATTTACCAGCCTATGCATCCTGCCACTCCTGCGTTCCTGAACTGCTGGGTGGTTTTGAGAGTGGAGGAAAAAAGTCTTTATATGTATGCATGATTAGGAAGACTTTGAGGGACTGAAGGAGTCAGAAGGCATTATACATTGCTTGTATGAAAGAGAGGGGAAGATAAGATGAGGAATTTGCAGTTTCCAAAATTTGAAGTTAATTAAAAGAATAAATTAGGCCATCCTGTTTCCAGCAGAATATTGCATTAGATATTGGTTTTTTAATGGAGCCCACTATGTTAAAAAGATAATCAATTATTGATTAAATAAACTACTTTATTTCCCAGGCTTGAGCCTTTTTCACAGGTCAAAGTCTCTCCTGACCATAAGTATAGACCTATAATCATTAGCTTTCTGTTTCCTTGGTAAACTATTTAATTCCCTGCTGTTAGTGTCTCAGGGATTCAGCATTCTTGCCACATTTCAATTGCTTTTCTTTCATGCTAATGTTTTAATAATTTATATTTACATTAAGGTTAGCACAAATAACTTACAGTAATGGCTTTTATCCACAACTAGAGGCAAACAGGATCAGTCCACTTATGTCTATAAACCCTCAGGTTAATTCCTATCATCTCACTGAGTGCACACCATGAACTGAATTGTACTGTTTGAAGGATGTTGCATATATATATGTAATTGTACGTTGATGTCTCTGTAAGGAAAGAATAGCACTTATTTTTCAGCTGGAGGTACCAGAAGTAAATCTACTTGCTTTTGAGTCAAAAGAAGAAACTGCTCTTCATGTTAGAGGATGTGGCTCATCTTCCATTATCTCCAGGATTTTGAATAACGACCCCTCAGTTGCTCAAACTGATTGCTTTCTTCAGAAACAAAATCTGAATTAACCAAAAGATTCCTATTGAAATGCTAGTATCACTGGCTTTGGTCATGCAGAACTAGGTTGTATCTGCCCTTCCCAACATAAATAGATATGAATAATATTTAGTTGTCTCGTTATTTGCAACCGTAAAACTCTGAAAGCCTTTGTAGCTACTACCAGAAGGTAAAGCTATTCTTACAACATACACGCAAAGATAAGGAAAGAAAGTTCCTGGAAAATATAAGTCAAATGCAACCATTTTGATTTCCTGATATTAGCTTGTAAGAATTCCGCTGTGCGGCTCAGATCCATTTGCAGGTAGTAGAGAGCGTTATCAGTTTCTAGAGGAAATGGGTTTCCAAACAAGTTTAAGACTGCTGCAAGTCTGTCAAACTCAGTGACTCATGACTTGAATTCTGGAGTCAAATCGGCTATCATTTTAAAATAAAGGAATCTCAGAAACTCATTAATAGTCCATCAGTCGGCATCACTAGAAGATGTGGAAAGTAAACAGCTTCTTATTTTCAAGCCACATTATGCATTTAATTTTCAGAATGATGCAGTTTGCTTAAGCAAATGTTTAAGCTCCAAATAATATTGGGAAATTTCTTGGCAGTTGGCATCTGAAAACCAAATTGAATCAGATAAACCCTTGTATCAATCAGAAAGAAAAATCACACTGTTCTCAAGATTTTGAGTAATAAAGGGTAGTGCCACGTGCTTCTTTGTTGCAATATTTTTTCCCTTGGTGGACTTACATCAATGATAATTTTGGTTCATCGTCTCTTTAACAAATAGGATCATAGGACAGTAGGGGTGCAAGGGGAGTTCAGGGGGTCATTCGTCCCTGACTAAACTATCTCAGCCATTCTAACCTGCTTTTGAAAATGTCTAAGGTTGGAGAGTCCACAACTTCTCTAGGGAACCTGTTCTGACGGTTGACCACGTTCATAGAAAGTTCCTCCTAATCTCCAATCTAAATTTCCCCGGGTAAAGAGCAAAACTCCATTAGGGCAAGAAATTAATCTTTGGACTTTGTTGACTTCTGAAGTAGCAAATCCACATAATTTGTTAACTATGAACAGGCCAAATGAGTTTTTCCAATTCAGGAAATTCCACATTAATGTGTCTTTGCTGTCATGAGAATGTACGGCCACGAACAGAAATGAGCTGAATAGAGTATTTATGAATAACTACAGGGCAAATAAGCAAAGCTTTTTTGAGTGTTTATTTATTATCCATTGCTCATCCTTAACAGCCACCATGTAATTCCAGAAGAACGTATTTTCCCTAGGAGCTCTGAGAAGTCTTGGCAGAAACCTTGATAAATATTTCATTTGTGCTCCCCCTGGCATGCACAGCTTTCTCTTCTCATCCTACTGTAATGAATGCTTGTTGTACTAACATTAAACACCTTAATTTAACACTTTTTAAACATCCCTAGATTTTAACCTTATTTTGTTTTAGAATGCTGCTACATTTCTTTTTTTCTTATGCATTGGGTCTCACAAAATAGTAATATTAGACAGGCTACTGCAGGTTTTCCCTCCATTTTTATATGTTAGGTCTCTGGGTACACCCCACTATAACATTCATGGCCTGTGCTCACCCAGAGTCTACTAAAGTCAATGGGAGTCTTTCCAGCGATTTCAATAGACTTTGGAACAGATCATGACTAAACGGCAGAGTATTTTATAAGTGGTCAAAATGGGGGGAAAATTGTTGAAAATAATGCTTTACATTACACGGTAAAACAGAACACGTTGTTTTCCAGTATAATTTATTTGTTATCATACACCTTAAGTAGGTAAAATCCTGACTTCACCAAAGTCAATGGGAGTTCTGCCATCCATGTGTGCAAGGAAGTAGGGCAGTGTAAACACATCTAACAATTTGGATCTACATGTTTAGCAAAAGTGTGAATCATCTCACAGAAGCACCAATTTATTCTAATTTATAGTAAAGAGCATAACTTATTTATTTTAATTTATAGTAAAGAGCACAATTTATAGTAAAGAGCATTACTAAAAGAGTTTCCCACCAGCAAATAGTTTATAGCAGTCATTCGATGCCAAAGTAGCATGCTCCTTCTTATTCCCATCAATGAATAAGCATTGGAGAAAATGACAGAACAGTATTGTCCAGAGAGTAGCAGCTACATTTCCCATTGTCATTCAAAACACTCGGCCATAAATTGGAAAGTCCAACAATCCCAGTCCTTCCTCTAGCATTTTCTTACTACACACCTCTAACCCCTGGCGAGGGGGAGAAGTTAAAATCCTATTTAAATGAATGGCAATGTTGTCATTGTCTTCGGTAGAGCAAGGATTTCCCCCAGGATTTTTTCCCATCAACTGGTATATTGTGAAATATAGCCAGCACCATAAGATGATGATACATTTATTTTTTTTCAGATCAGAGCCAATTTGTCTTTTTGGGCTGTGGTTGGTTTGATCAGAAACCAAGATGTACAGATAAAAGTAAAAAGAACTTTAATATTACAGAGTCTTGACAGGTTTTTCCATGACACTTTTCTAAAAAGGTTCCTTTTACTTCTTCAAATTGTTCCTGTTTAAATTCCATTTAGTAGCAATTAACTTGTTCTGAAACAAAAGAAACATGGTCAAATTGTGGGGCAAACAGGCAGGGAAAACCTCTTAATGAGTAGGAGACACTGACTTAAAGTTTAACAAGAAATAACTTATGAGCCAGATCTCAGCTGGGGGCTGGGGTCATTTGCTACTTTATCTAAAGCCACTAAGGATCTGTCTTTTATATATAAAAAGCTCTCTCTCTCTCTGTATATGGCCATATATTTATGAAACACCCACAGATGCACACTAGGTTGTATATTGTGTGGGTGTGGGTGTTTTATGTGGGCAAGATGGTCCCTGTTGTTCTGGCCATGTGCTCAGCACATGGTAAACTGGGGACTGTACTTGGGCAAAATATGTAAAACCCTCTGGCCTCATTGGCCAGAGAAAGCAGAAGATCCTTGAAGCAGGTGAGTAAGAGAGAGGCTGGACAGTGGTACTCCTTAATTGGACAAGGCCTGGGTGGTGTCACATGCAAGCCTTCTGCCAGGCATCAGTTGGCAGCAACAAGGGCTGGGTTCAGTTTTGGGGTACTAAATATATTTTACCTGGGCTCGAGCCCCCACCCAGACCAAATGAATGTCTAGGGTGCTCCGCATAAAGAACCCCCCCTCCTTGCAAGCAGTATAAACACAAACATCCACATTTATTACAGAGAACAAAACAAACGTAAAGAAAACATTAAATATAGTTTTAAAACACTAGTAACTAAAAAGCAAAGTCTATAGGTGGCATCCTCTTGGGGAGGCTTCACCCATACCCAGGCAATCTGGGACCTGGGACTCCCCAATGGGTAGTTCTGGGGGCCTGCACCCCTATACCTGCCTACAGCAATGGGCTGGAGTTGGGGGGGGGGGGCACACCAGAGAGTCCTGAGCTGCTCTTTGGGTTCACTGTGCTACAGGGAGCTGCTCAAGAGCATGGGTCCTTCTGCATTGCAAAGGGCTCCATTGCTCCTGGAGAAGTGGTAGAGCGCTACCTCCACTTACGTGTGGTGTCATTGAGGGGTTAACTGCAGCTTTCATCAGCATACCGCACCCCAAAATCCATAGTCCCAACCCCAGCTCTGCTGAGCGGAAAACTGCAGAAGTACCTGAAGGAAAGATCAGGCCTATGTCGGCTTGGCCCTAGCACCCAACCACACTGCTTAGCAGAGACATAAATTACAAAAAGGGAAAAAAGGAAGCCAGGCCTGAACTGGGCAGGAAAAAGCTGACCAGGCCTATACTTCACTGAGGCCTGGAAAAACAAGTAGTTCCAGGTCTCACTCTGGCTCAAGACGTGGTAGGCTTCACCCTGGCCCAAATCTGCCAGCCAAACCTATGGCTGGGAGTCAGCCACACAGCTAGGCTGAAAAGCAATAGCTGTGAAACAGCAAAAAGGGCCCAGGCCTATAGCTCCAACCTGGACATCTGGCCCTACACCTCATTATGTGAAGTGTGGGCGTATGGCCAGATGTGTATATATACATCTCGTATGTATGAACACCTTTGTTAAATGATGATGAGTTATAAGAGATGTGTCCATGAGTATTTGAAAGGTATAAACAATGACAAAGAAGAACATCTTTCTTGGGTGGTCCAAAGCACTCGATCTGGGAGGAAAATAAGCAAAAAAAAGCTCCTCAGTTGGAAATGAGGAAAAATTCCTGCCAGTGATTTTTTTTTTTTTTTTTAATGTATTTGGTTGAGGACCTTGCACTGGTAACAATGGTGGAAGATTGTTTCTGGAGGAACAATTCTGCATTGGGAGTAGAATAGAAAAGATGATCTTATAATAGTACTTTCTCTTTGGTTTCTATGAAGTTATGTTAATACCAAGAATTTGGATGAGCGGTTAGAGCCAGTTGCAGGGAGATGCTTATATATTAATAATATTTACTTTCCCTTATTTTCTTATAATACTGTGGCTCACTTGTAAAATCGTTTAGTGTGTGCCTTTCTGAAGTGGTCAATAATACAGGATTACAACTCTTCTTTCTTAGGCTGTGCTGAATGTGGCAGGTTCTCTTCTGCAGAATACTAGTGCTGAGATAGATAATCTAAGTACACTAGGTTAGATAAGTTCATTACACCCACACTGCAGTTGCTTCACTGGCTTCTTGTTAAGCTGTATTTGACTATGAAATTACTCTTCCATTTTCTGAATTATTGCACTGCCTTCCACTTTCTACTTTAATAGATTTAACAGTTCTCTTTATAGTCTTGGGTTGGCAAATATTGGCCCTCTTATTTCTAAACATTATTCCAGGTAATGCAATTATAAAACATTTAGCTCTAGAGCTGTGTAGCCCACTGAATATTAGATTTAGATAACGCTGCCAATATGCAGTTCTCAACGATGCCATACCCTAAACAATAGGTCTGGCACAGCTCAACACGGACATGCTGGAATCGCATGTAAATTATGGCGGGCTAGTTGTTAATTGAACCTGAAAACATTTTAGCTTTGGGGAATTTCAAATCAGTCCCAACTTAGTTCTATTTTGTATTTTGAAAAAGATTAGTTTGGGAATTGTATATGCTTTGCTGCTAATTTTAACTTTTGATTGATTTGATAATTCCCTGGTATGATTGCATTAAGTTATATACAGATGACTATAAAACTGTGTTTCAATTATCATCTAGTCATCCAAAAGCTTCTTGAGAGAGTAATGTAACTGTGTGTGTCACTAATTGGTGCTCTATAGAGATGTTTGCACATTGGAACCTGTACTTTGAAACATTGCATTTCTACTTTTAGTAGAGTAAAACATTCATTAAGGTTTAATATTGATCTTTTGAAAGAGTGAAAGCAATGACAAACCATGGCAGAGAGCAGGTTTTACCTTAACGTTGAGTTGCTAATAATCCTGAGATTTATTGTGGCTTTTGAACCTTTATCTCTGGGGGAAATGGGGGAGAGACATTAGGGAGAGGAGAGAGAAAAATGTTTATTGCAGCACTGAGAAATTATCCCATACCATAATATGAAGGTGCTAAAGGGTTTTAAAGGGTTTCATTAATTCAGAACAAGTTTAAATCAGAGCCTTTTCTTTTCTTTTTAGAGCAGTTCTGTGCAGAGAAAATGCACACCCAGAATGATAGTGCATCCCAGTGTACCGTTTGGCAGTTTCATTATTCGGCAAAAAAAGTTAATTTCACACCCCAAAAACTGGATAAAATTGACAGCTGACCCCTTTTAGGGGGAGACAAAAGTTAAGTATTGAATTGCCAGCAAAGAATAAAAAGAGGAGCTTTCAGTTATGGTTGCCACTATTAAAATGAACAAATGCCAAAGAATGCCACCATTAAAAAGCCCATTAAAACCCTGGGAAATTGACAGTTAAGGGAAGATAGAAGAGTGTGTGAATGCCCTCACACAAGCTCTCTAACATACGAGGGTGCAATCAGTTTTTGCTCATCTTAAAATAACCTCACCCTTTTTCTTTTTTCTTCCAATCCTTCCTTTTCTCCCTTTCTGGGGAGCCTTCAATGTGACTCCAGTGAGACACATTTTCCTGGACATTTTTCACAATCACCGGAATAGAAGGGAAGTAGGGGAAAGAGGGAGAAAAAAATGGTCAGTAGTAGGTGACTGCAAAAAAGAACAGTTTCTTCTGCTATAAGGCAACTTGTGGGCAAGGTCGTGGAACAAGTGATGCCTCGAACACTGGTGGTTGCAGAGCGCTTACAGCTGGAGGGCTGTTGACCTTCCTGCTTGGCTTGAAGAGGCCGGGGCACTTTCCTACAAGCTTTTTGAGGAAGGCTGTGTCATTTAGAGCAGCGGTGCTCAACCTTCTCACCCACAGGCCAGGTGCATGGCTCAGGGTCTGTCCACAGATAGGATCCCACATAACGTTAGCGCATGGGGTCAGTCTGCAGATGCCAGCTTGACCCTGCACGTTGGACCTGACCCTGCATGCACAAATCTGGCCACATGTCATCCTGGTATAGGGTGCTAGGCAACATTATCTGCCCTTCAGGGCTTTCTGTGGGTCTGGAAATTTAGCAGCCAGGGGGCGGCAATTAACATTGCCACTGGTTCCCCACTGCCAAATTTCCAGACCTGCAAAGAGCACTTTGGCAAGATGATACAGCTCCATGGGTTAGGTCTGGTCTGTGGGCTATTGAGCACCATTAACTTAGATGCTTTCTAATGTAGGCTCTTAAATATGGATCCCTAACATTGGCTTTATAGAGTCGCTCAGTATGAATTTAAGTGCACAACGTTGGGTGCCCAGTTTTGACAATGTTAGTGTTCTTGAATTACACAGTTAAAAAAACAACATTATCAACTGTATTATCATTGTGCATTTCAAGCTTCTGTAGTTGCTATTGGGATATTGCATGATGGTGAATGAGAAGTAATTTGGTCTAGATGATGATCTCTCACAAAGAGATGGAGTGGTGTACATTATCACTGCTGGCTCACTCTTTAAGTTCTCTATTATTTTAACTACATATAGGCTAGGTACAAACATTACACTTTTACTGGTATAAGTGATCAGAATCCGGTCTATACCTGTAAGAGAACAGAAGTTCAACATAAACTGGCTGGTTTAAAAATAGAAGAACCTGGTCTAAGATTTACACCCCCCTTGCCAAAGGGCTAATGTGTGTTCTGTTCGCTACCAATCTAAATTATGCCACTTATAGAAAATGGCATAACTTATATCCATTCCACCTCAGACTTTCTAAATGTCCGTACGTAGCCAAAGATCCCAGTCTTTCTCAAGCTGAAGTCCATGTTGTGTGCTTCTGCATGGGAGGCGGAAGAGATCCAAACTATTTTGTATAAAGGATGCTACACAAAACGCAGCTGTGTCCTATTTTATGGTAGAATTCTGCTAGAATACCAAGGTTACATTTTTCCTCTCCAGTTTATAACAATCTATGGCTTTCTTCCTAATAAAAGCATATCTTTTCTCTTATTCAGTATGTCACACAGTAGAGATTATGGACTAGATCCACAAAGGGGCTTTGGCATTGCAGCATGTGAGTTTTAGAAGCAGAATCCACAGCTGTGAATTAGGTGCCCAGGGTCCTACCCAACTCAAGGAGACGGCTGGTCAATTTTGTAGGGAGATTACGGGGCTGGTCATCACTTCTGTGGGCTGATCATGGTGGCACCCCCCATGCATCTGATTGGGTGAGGGACCCTAGTGGCCCCACCCCTCGCTGCTAATGGGTTGCGAGGGCTGCCTGTCATACAGTCTTGCCACTGTTTGGTTGTGAGCCATGTCTATCACGCATCCCTGCCACTGATGGGTGGAGAGGAGTGGGTTTGCCCAGACAACCCCCTCAACCAGTCAGTGGTGAGGTACAAGGGAGGTGGGCTTTGCTTCATGTGGACAGTCTCCCCTTTGGTAAGCTGTGCCATGAGGACTACTGGATCCCTTTGGGGAGCCAGCATTTTATTTTCAGTAAATTTTCTTTTTTTTTTCCTTCCTTGGATTTCACAGACATTGCCCACTTTTGCAGGCAGTTCCACTTTCATGATTTCCATGAAATCCACAAAACAGTGATTTCAGTAGGTCAGTGCTTATGCAGTGCATGGCATGCATTAAACACCTCAAAAAGGATCTCTCACTAGCAAGCATATGGAGTGGTAAGCTAGTCAGTAGGAAATACTTATGACCTTGCCTTTTTTATTGTCTAGAAACTTTTCCCACTGTTCATAATTCACAGCTCTACACTGATCTTGGGATGAGAAATCAGCAGAGGTTCATTTTTTTCTTTTAAAAAAATGAAAGATTAGAGGGGAAGCTTCCCTTCCATAGAACAGTCTAGAGCACTTGCGGATGTTGCAGCATTGTGTGGTTCTGTGTGTAATGCCATTAGAATCAAGAAGCACATTTCTGACATTAGATCAGTGCAAAATGTGTATTAACATTCACCAAATCCAATTTAATGTGCAAAGTGAGTGAATTTACTGGTTAAATGCTTTTCAGGCTAGCAAACATTTAGTTAGCATATTTCTCTTATGTAAATTGAAGCTGGTTCCAGGCCTAAATGCAACCATTTATCTATCTTTAAAATGAGACTAAATTGGGGTAAATATATAAAAGAGTTGTTATTTAGTTTTGTTCATGCATAATATGAAATTTTGCAATGGAGCATTAATGTAGTAATTATACATATTTAGATAGACTCTTTCAAGTTATCTTGAAAAGCTCAGGCACCGGCAATGTAATATGGGTTTAGAGCTTGATCTTGTAGCATTGAAATCTGTAGGAAATTTGAAATGTTCTTCAGCGGTGAAGGGATTCAGAATGTAAAAACAAGCAGTGCTATACTGGATCAGATCAACGGTCCACGTTGCCCCTCGTTGCACAGTGGCAGCAGCAGATGGTTTAGAGGGAGAGCATACGAACGGGGCATGTCTGGAGTATTTCACCCTTGTCGTGCCCTCCCTGGGGTCTGATCTAGAGATGTCAGAGCATACATCCCTGGCTGTTCTGTTTATGAGCTATTAATGATTCCGTCTTCCACAAATTTGTCCAATCCTTTTAAAAACGAGGTTATACTTCCTGCTTGTTTGACCTCCTGTGGCAGTCAGTTCCACTTGTTAACTACACGTTGCTTTAAAAAGTCACATATCCTGAGACTTTTCAAAATCTCATTGCCTTCTCCTGGTGGATTGATGGCATATATGAAATATGTTGTTCTCACTTACTGGTAGACAAGTGCTCCATGCCAAAGCCTATCACTGCCAGAGGCAAGAGTCCCCTAGTTGATAATCTCAGTGGATTGGATGATGATGGCATGTTTTAGAAGAAAGGTTCATTTACCAGCTTGGAGGAAATGTGGTCCCCCAAGCTAGAGCTCAGGCACATTGTCTTCGATCGTCTCCATTTCCTCTATTATAGAGGGTTAAGGCATGGGCAATACAATCCAGGCAGTGTAACCAGAAAGGAAAATATGTAATAATATGACCGATGGAGTTAAGAATGTACAGTATTATTAGGGCTGAGCGAATCTTCCCAATTCTTTTGTCTCTATATAAGAGTGTACATGGATATTCAGGACTAATTATTACTTGCAGGCTTTTTTTTCCATTCAATACCAGTCCAGGATTTTACTTTCAAGCATGGTTCAACTTTTATAGTCTTTTTGAAGTCTTTTAATATTATATTTAATTTCCTGTTATCTTCTAGTTAAGAGGAGCCAGTTTATTAGGGATAAAAGGGTGTGTGGGGAGGGGAAGCTAGCTTGAGAAGCTCAAGAGAGGAAATATAATAAATGAGAAAAGAATGTGAAAATAAAAAAGCAAACTGGTGGGTGGAAAAATCAGTACAGAGGAAGTTTAAAATATTGGAGATTAGATTATCTGTCTGTCTACTGAAGTATACCGAAAAGGCAGGGTAGATATGCTCCTTTAGGCTACGTCCACAAGTGGTGTGGATGTTTGGTTGCCTGTGGACAACTAGCAGTGGCGCACCTTGCGCTGACACTACTTGTCCCTAAGGAAAGCCTGTGGCATGTGCACTTTAGCACGCAACAATTTACCCCAGGGGCAGTAGGGGAGGCTAGGGGCAGCACTGGGCTGGCCCCAGCAGCCTGATCTGGTGTCCTGGGGGTCTCCCAGGGCTGCAGAACCAGTGATTCTGCTGTACGGAGCCTGGCTGGCAGCTGCAGCATGGCTCTGGCTGGCCTGGCTCCGTTTCTGAGTGGCGTGCACTGCCCGTGCATGTGCTGCTCCCCCTTTTTCTTGCACAGATTTTTTTTTGATATCCAGGGGTCAAAAAAACCCCCTCCATTATGGCATGGAGAACAGCTGAATGTGTGGTTGGTGGCACCACAAAAGTGTCTGCAGCTCAACATATCACATGGCTGCACTCGCCTAGTTGTGGCCTTATAGACTAATTTAATAAGACATAGAGAGGGAGCACAAACTTTCGTGAACCCAAGTTGACTTCATCAAATAATATACTTTAGGTGTATACTTTAGTAAGAGAAGAGACCATGATGTAAATAGGTCATTATTATTGGGTCAAATCTCAGAGTCCTTACGCACTTTGAAATTCACCCACCTGCATAGGACTGATATGTCACTCATATCTCAAGGCAGGATACATTCATTTGGAACTCGACTAGGAATTTAATCTAATGATATACTTTTAGATTATAACTATATTCTCTATATTAGGCCAGAAGAGAACTGAGCATTATCTTAACATGGGGGAAGTAGAGGATAGATCTGAGAAAAAGAACTTGTTTTTAAATTATCTCCTGTCCTCATTTCCCCCTGCTGTAGTTATTCATTTACACATGGCTTGGTTTTAGATTTAATTATATTCTAAGTGTCTTTTGTCTATTCAACAATGCACGATGAAACTGAAGCACCAATATTTACTCACCTTTTTCCATGCTAGTAGTGCAATTACAAGCTTATGGATTAAGTTGTTGGATCAGTTTGTGCTGACATCCAGTGTTCATTTTCAGGGTCAATTTCAGGACAGATACCCCATAACATTTATCATCCATGCTTTGAAGTGAAACTCCATCTCCTGCCTCACTTTTCCAATATGTTCCGAGTCTCCAGATGTTTCCCATTGTCCTGTGACTGTTCATCCTTTTTAAGTCAAGAAGTGAGCTGTACCCAGGCATATTCATTTACATAAAAGGTAGCAAACTACTCTGTTTACAACAGCAAAACATGAAGCAGTGTTAATAATTAAAGTATTAAGTGCTTTCCAGATTAAAATATTTAAAGTTTTAAATGGTTGAGATATGTGTCAAAAATACCAGATGCCCTTGATGGAAGTGCCAACATCTGCTGAGATGCAGACCTGTGGCCTCTAGATAAGTTTCTATACACAGAAAAATATTTATCTTCCTACTTTGACCTTCCATGCACAAGACATGAGCCACGGATTTGTTTCCTAGGGAACTAGTGACCGAGAAAAATCTATAATTAGATCTGTGGGATGTATGCTAGAAATGGGAATTGGGTGCTAAACACATTCTTAAAATACCCAGAAGTTTTGCATCGGTTTCAAATGCACGCAGTGAAACCAAATGTTCCTTGATCTTGTTTATTGCATTTTTTAAAAGTGGCCAATTACGAAGATTTGTAAATACTTCCGATATTATTCATACTTTTTTCTCCCCCACCTCGAATCCCCTCAACTCCATCATACTTTCTAAGAACAAGACTTGGCAGGCATAAAAATAAAATAAATTTAGACAGAATCTTTGACTTCATCAATAAAGCTGGACATTAGATTTCAGGTGTGGGTTTGATCACATTAATTTCCTTATGTTCACCTACCCTGTTTTGCTCACTTTGCTTCTGAATCGGGTTCCTCCACACTCATTACTTATTCTGTGCTTTCAGCTACTTTTGTTTCTACTGAAAGTTTCGCCTTAATGCATATCGTGTGTCCTCTCTTTGTCTCCCCTAAAGGCAGGACTCCAAAGATGAGTTCGTAGCTGAGACCCATGATAATGGATTGGTGTGGTGAATGGGCTGTGATTGCTGTTGAATCCAGGAATGGGAAACTACCCTCTGATTTTTCTTAGTTTGACACTGCATAGAGGTTTCCATGGAGTGTGTAGATGGAAGAGATGGGTAGAGTAGTGTAGAGTAGTTCTACTAGAGTTGTGTAGACCATCTCAAAATTAAACAGGACGGTGCCGCAGGCAAGGCAGCTGCTCAGGGTTCTCTAGAGGAAGCTGCTATTTACACGTAAAGCTGAGTGAGAACATGTAGATGAAAAGTCATCCCAAAAGTGAATAAACTAGGTGTGAGATTTCACAACACACATTTTATGCAGTCATTTACACCTGTACAAGCTAGGAGTAAAATGCCACCACTCTGATTTTCTGCTCACAAGGTCCAGATATGTGTGTTTACACAAGCCAGGTGACATTGGACCTGTTATGAAAGTGGTTCAGGAATAGAGACAAGCAAACATTTTTGGATGAATATTTTATTTACTGGTAAATATAGGTTTGGGTCACCCCAAACTATTCATCGTGAAAATGGGCCAAAGAAATCAGGAAAACAAAACAAAAAAAAGCACCCCTCCCTTGATTTTGATATGTTTACGTGAAATGTTTTGATTTTCCTCTTGAAGCAACTTTTCAAGACTAAATGTATTTTAAAAGATAAAAAAAAAACAAGGAAAAATCATGCTGAAAATTAAAGAGAAATATTACTGAGTAAATAAGTTTTGCTTGATCCTAAATTAATTCTTTCTGGTTTTTTGTTGTGATGAGGAAATAGAAACAATCATTGTTGACCCAGAATAATTATTTATTTATTTATCGTTTGGCCAGTGAACCAAAAAATTTGTTATTTGCATAGTTATAATTAGCAGAGAACTGAGCCCTGCAACCTGTTTACTTTTTAGGCAAAATAATGTCAAATAGTCAGAATGTTAAAATATAATTGTAGTTCAGGGAAGGATTTTATAGACCAAGGTTATGAATTACAAAAAGTGCTGGACACATGTAGTCTAATATTTAATTTAATAATGAAATGATTTACATTTAATATTTATTGTATGGATGATGATTGCATATGATATATATTCTGTCCCATGTCCTGAATTCCTACAATTAGAAACCATTAAATGTTTTTTTCTGTGGACCTGCCTTTCTTAGATCACAATTATAGGTTTATAGTAAATCACCTTTATAAATCCCCAATAATTCCTTTTATATTTTTAAAGAGTCCGTTAGAGATTTTTTTTTTCAATGCTTATTTGTCAATCACCCTCAGATTTTTCTTGACAACTAAGTATAGATTTGGAGCTCCTCCAACTTCTTGCCACTCAGATGTCAGCCCTCAAATTCTCTGAAACTGTGAGATCTTCCTTCAATGAATAGAGTAGTTCCTGGTTTAGCAACTTAAGTAACAATTGTGGTGATTGAATAGCTGCTAAAAGGCCCAATAAACCAGTGAGATACCTAGACATTCGGTGACTGATGATAATCCCAAAATATTTTTCCTTCTGAGATTGAAAAGAAAAAATCCCTACAGTTAGAAATTCTGAAGACAGGATAATAAGGGACTCTGTCATGTTAAGGATACAAGCCAATTAACTAATGATCCGTTGTAGAATTTGGAAAAACATATCTCACTCCAGAGTTTGTATAGAAACACAGGTAAAAGTGAATATTATATACAGTAAGTAATCTTTTTTCCTCTCATTAAATCAAGAGCAAGAGGGATCTGAAAGATTGCTGCCAAAAAATTGCACTTTCACTTATTCATTTAATAAATATATTTTACATGCATGAACAATGTTCAGCATTACAATGCCTATTTCAATCCTATTTCTGCATGATATTTAAAGTAATTGTAGGTGAATGCTGTTTGTTCCAGTCCTGCAAACGTGCTGTGAGGGCAGCTCCGTTCGATACTCTTGTAGACACCTAAGCAACCTTCAAGTCAAAGTGGACCACTAGGATTAGATGTGCAAATGATCATGCATCTTGCTGGTGGACTTCTGTATCTCATTCAAAAAACCTGATCCCAAATTGTATCTACTCACGGTAGATACAGTCAGTAATGATTACAACCAGAAGGCGCTTTCAGAATTACAAATTTGGATGTTTAAGTGACACTTTGGAGCTGTTTTATTCAACTTCAAATAATTACAGATTGTTATAGTAACTTCCATTCTAAACATCAAGTCTCATTCAGTTAAGTACTGAAACATGATTAATAATTAAATGTGCTTATGCTACCAATGACTTAAAGTACTTCAAGTTAGATAAAGGGCTGCTGCATTAGGATCTGCATTTGGCTTGTCTGATACAGGGGGCATTTGCTCACGGTTGCTCTAAAAATTCTCCCTCAGCCAGACTTTCAAATACTTATAAACTTGGTAAGGAAGCACTTGCTCTGCTACTTAGTTTCCAACAATGGCTTCCATAGCAAAAAAGCTCATAATTAGATGTATATAAACACAGCATCTAGACCAAGTAGTTCTGTGCTTTTCATTTTCACAACCCATTTTATTTTGGGCTCTGATTTTATCTAAAATTTATGAGCAGATAATCGCAATAAAGAAGTCATGCACACCTGTGTTATGACAGTTAGAAAAAAATGGTTTCCATGTTCAATTTACTTATTTATAAGCATTTTACTTAACAGAGTTGTATCTTATCATCTTTTATATATTTATAAAGCGTAATTTCAATTTCCGCAAATGTTTGCAGACGCATTAAGGGATATAATTGTTGTGTGACATTGTCTATAATTTATAAGAAAAGCATTCACAAATCTTAATGGGTTGTAGCAAAGAGAACCAGTATGAAATAAAGCTCAAATGAGTCCAAGAAGGAAGGGATAATCTTGAGAAAGTAGCTTTGCCCAGTAGACACTGCATTTTTATTATGCACTTTAAAGTGTGAAATGAGAACACTTTCCAGTCACATGTAACTCCCAATTAAAACTGACCCTTGGGGATGTGACATTGAGTAGAGGCTCAGAAACTAATTAACTTGCAGTGGAAAATGTAGTTTAAAGTTTAAAATAACTGAGTTATAGTTTTCTTTGCTAAGTTAAAATGTGCCTGTTTATTCACTATTTGTGTAAATTATCCTTTCTCGGAAAGAAATAGAAACGTGCATTAGGACTTTCAATGAAATCAGGTCTGTTGTTTATAGTGAATGAGGATACTCCACAGTGGAAGAAAGGCCAGTGTTTCCAGCTACAAGGCTGAAAAAACAGTAACTTGACTTTTTCTCCTTCCCTGGTTGCGGAAGGAAGTGCAGTCATGTTGCAGGCCAGATTTTTAACCTTTAATTTCAGGCTGTTGGTTTTATGGGGACAATTAAACTGCAGGCACAAATATTACAGTCTGGACTGGCCAAGTTGCTGATGAGATATCTTGATTGATATATTAAATAAGTCTAGTGAATTTAGACAGCTTAAAAATCATACATCAAATAGGCACAAAATTGGAAGCTGAGCTGGAACCCTTTTGCAAACTTAGATTAGAGGTTGCTTATTTTATGCTGTTGCATGAGCATGTAACAGATAGATGTTTATTCTGTCTTTTCCTTTTGAATTGTGAAATAGTGATTTAGCATTAGAAATCCAGAATCAAAGGAAAAAGAGCTGGGAGGGATGTCAGTTGATGACAGTCAAAAAGCCTGAGGCTGAATCTATTTAGTCTTTGTAAGTTAATCTAAAGGGCTTAGATTGAACCAATAAGCAAGTGAACAAGTATTTGCTTTTGATTCTGGAAATGCCGCCACGTGCCTGCAGTGGCCCAGGCCAGAAGCTGGGGGGTGCTAGAGCATGCCTCCCTACTTGGCTGGAGCAGATAGCTTGGACCAAGGCTAGCTCACCCAACTCTGCAAAGGGAGTCTGGGAAGGAATTGTGAGGGAGGTGCAAAACATCCTGGGATGCTAGGGAACTGAGTTAACTTGAATCTGGAGGGGATCTGGGGCAGAAGTTCAATAAACCAATTTAACCCCAATCAGTTAAGCCTGATACTACATCCATCCAGGTTTATCTTAAACCAGTTTCAGCCATTCCATTTTGAAAGCAGTTTAGATGCACTGAACTTCTGTTGTGTTACAGATTTGAACCAGTTTCCAATCACTTATACCAGTTTATGTGTAATTTCTGTCCCTAGCCAGGCCATCTAGGCAATCCATTACTCAAGGCAGGATCATCCCTATCAAAATGATTCCAGATAAATATTTTTGTAACTTGACCATAATAATGTCTAAATACAGAGATTTCACAATCTCTCTAGGTAGCCTTGTCCAGTGTTTAACTACCTTCATAGTTAGTAAGTCCATCCCTAATATCCAACCTAAAGTTCCTTTGTTGCAATTTAAATACTTTGTTTTGCATCCCATCCTTGTGACCACAGAGAATATCACCAGCCTTTTTGTAACCACTTTTCCGATACTTGAAGACCTGTGTTAAAACCCATCTTAATCTTTTCTTCTTCAGACTAAATAATCCCAGTTCTTCCAACCTTTCCTCTTACGTCATGTTTCCTAGACCTCTAATTATTTTTGTTTCTCTTGGCGCAACACTTTCTAATACATTGTCATCTTTTCTGAAGTTCAGTACACAAAACTGGACATATTGCTTCAGGTGAGATCTCAGCAATACTAAATAGAATGAAAAAAATTACTTCACTTGATTTGTAAGCAATGGTATAGGTGATATAACTCGGTATGCTCTTGGCTCTTTTTTCCCATCAAGTATTCTGCTGACTCATCTTTAGCTTGCAGTCCACTATCACTCCAGATCATGTTCTGTAGTCTAGCCAATTCCCCAAATACTGATTGATTAATTTTGCAATTTTTTTCCTGTTTATCAGTATCATTCTAGATAGGCACCTGGGGAACGCTATCAAGATATCTCCTCCCATTGAGCTATTGATGATTATTCTTTGAATATGATGATCTAATCAGTTATGTGCACACTTTACAGAAGTTTTATTTAAACTGTATTTTCTTAGCTTAACCAAAGAGAATGTCATGGGAAACAGTGTCAGAAGCCTTGCTAAAGTTGAGGTATATTCCCTCTGCTGCTCTGCCCCATCTACAAAGCCTGCCCTCTGTTATAGATGGAAATCAGGTTTGCCAAGCATTACTTGCTCTTGATGAATCCATGTTGATTTTGCCTGATCGCATTATCCTCTAGGTGCTTAGAAATATATTCCTTGATTATCTTAATGAGCCCATCATTTGTTTTGGGATAGTCCTTTTTCCAATTCCATTTCAGTTAATAACATATTTTAGAAAGAAGTTCTAACAGAGTTGACTGCATAGATGCTTTGTGCGTGTGTGTTAATATGACCTAAAGATTTATTCTAGTTTTCTGATTTGTAGTTTTAGGCATGATTTGACTATATCACTTAGATAAGAGTAATGGACTCTAAAGAATACCCTAAGACGGATGGAAATTCAGGAGACTAATTTAGCCCTATGTTTCCCGCTGACATCATGTCTAAGGACTGAAATTAACTCAATTGCACTGCTTTTAGCTAAAAGCACTTGTGAGATCAAAGAACTTCTCTCATGTAATAGCGATGGGCCATCAATTACATGATTATAAAACAGCAAGTGAAGTCTCTCCTTTTGGAGTTTCTGACCCCTATGTATTGCAGAGGTGGTGCGTCTGGGGAGCCTGGCCCATAGATAAAAACTGACATGAGGAAACCAAGCTATAACATCCACGAGGCATCATGACAGCTTTTTCAAGTTGAATTAGCATGGATTTTGGTCTTTGTGCTTTAATGAAAGAATGACATTTTCCTCCAGAAAGCAGGAACTTTTTACAGCATTATGGTTGTCATATTCCAGCGCTATGTCAAAAACCAATTTCAGTGGAGAATTTTCAGAGAACTCTGCTCATGTCCTTTAGGTGCTGCTATAGTATAAATGCTAATAGTATGAGTGGCTTTAATACCAGTAAGGAAGAAACAAGCAGATAGGGAAGCCATCCATCTAGACAAAGAATTAAATTCATGTATCTTTGATACAGAGGGAGTCAGCACTAAGAATTTAGAAATTATAGAAATATTTCAAGTTAGAAGACTAATTACATAACAGCACTTCCATGGTTGCTAATAATGTTGTTGATGGCAGAATTGCAGCAGTTGCAGAACTATAAAAATCTATCTCTTGGGGATGTCATTTTTTTTGTTCCTTTATCTATTCCTCTCCTTCTCTTGAGAACACACTGATTTACTTTTGTGATAAGCCCATAACAACTGAACGATCACAATGCTGAAATGAGCTTAGCTGGAAGGGATACATAATGTCAGCTGAAAAATAGTGCTTGGTAAATATGTTTTGGCCAAGATTCAGCAGGAGGCAAGCTGTATTAAGTGAGGAACATTTCTGCATGTAGAATCTATTTTTTAAATGGATCAGAATCCAAATCTTTTGTCTTAAGTTTTTTCTTTTTCTTTTTATGACAAGGTTTTGGTCCACCTAGGATGTTAGTGATATGACCTTCACAAGCCTATTATCAGAGCATCATGGAATCTTTAATATCTCTAGTTTCCCAGTGCCTGTCTGAAGCAGGAATCTGCTGTTGCCCCCATTTTGCAGATAGACATTCTAGGTGAATTGAAGCACAGAGAAACGCACACACCCTAGACCCTCAAAGGCAGTTAGGCACCAGTTAGGCAGTGTGAAACTTTGGTAGCTGATTCAATTCGGCAGAGATTCGGCCCGATTCGGTGGCAGAATCTCCAAATCCAAATTGAATCAGAGGACCATTTAATCTTTCCAAATTGAATCGGAGCCTTCCAAATCATTTCGGAAAGATTCAGAGATTCGGACAGACACAGCTTGAAATGTTTTTTCTACATATGTCTAGGTAGCAGGTGACTCGTGAGTGCTGTGATGCTGGGGCACGTGGAGTGTCCCACAGAAGTGCAGGGGACTCCCCAGGCTGCTCGGCAGCAGACCCAGAAGTGGACTAGAAGCACTGGGGAGCACACTGGGCCCCCCCCCCCGTACCCCATTTCTCAGCGACTGGTGCCTCCTAGGTCTGGGGGGGCACCTGGGGTCCCCCTGTGCCTGATTGCTGAGCTGGGGGAGCATGGGGGGGGGACCCCCGTCCACTCCCCGGTGGACCTGGAAGTGGACCAGAAGTTCTTCCAGTCCACTTCTGGGTTTGCTGCCGAGCACGTGGAGGGCTGCGTCGCACTGCTGTGGGATGCTCCATGTGCCACAGCATCACAGTGATCATGAGCCGTGCCTGGTACCTTGAGGTATGTAGAAAAAACTTTTAAAGCTGTGTTCACGTCCGAATCGCTGATTCTGCAAATCAGCACTGAATCTTCAGATTTGGATTCAGCTGAATCGAATCGGGGACAGTGATCTGAATCAACACATCAAATCACTGTCCCTGATTCAGGCCAAATCTGAATCACGTAGGGCCCGCTTTGCACACCCTCACACCCAACACCCATTAATTTCAGTTGCAATGTCTTTGCATTTTATAAGGGTTTGCCACACTTTGAGACCCTCATGCAGGTTATTCCTATTGAAGGCCGCACAGTTAAAGAATCACCTGAACAAGCATTAGCACAACCCGGCTCATCCATGCAGGGATAACTGAGGACTGGGTCCTGCAGGGTTTTGAGCATTTTCAACTCCCACTGCAATTACTGACAGATGAGGCAATCTAGCACCTGAGGGAAAGAACTCTGCACCTTACAAGATCAGACCCTCGCTTGCTTATTCCAAAATTATTGCCAAGAAACTTGTAACTTCTGGAACACAGTATGGATCTTGTATCTGTTATGCTTACATCATGTTTGCAGCCCTTAGTCCCTCTAAAGGCAGTGTAACCTAGTAATAGGAGGTCAAGAATCGGGGAGTCTGAGGTTTTATTCTATATGCTGCCAGAGAATTCTTGTGCAACCTTTGGCAGAAGCTTGCAACCTTTGACAGCTGTGCTGAAATCCCTAACATCCTCAGTCTCCTGAAACAAGTGTCCCATTTTGAACCAGAGGCATTCAGCAACTCTGAAAAGTATGCAGTTTAAGTGTCGCACCTAGAGGCTGACATTTTTAGCCTTAGCTCTCCTTGCTTCACTCGCCCCATCTGGAAATGGAGGCTGCTGTCCACCTTTGTGATATACCTTGAAATCTTAGCATAAACAGTACTATTTAAAACACTGTTCTGCATGATGAGTTTGTCAGAGCTGATGTCAGAAAGTCCTTCCTGTTCCATCCTCCCTGTTCTTGGTGGAGCACCAAAACATATGGCAAATGAAGTCTGATTTTTACTCAACTTTTTCATCTGCATGGGACTTATCTGGGATTGGGGAATGCACTTTCTTTGAACTTAAGAGCCATTCTATGAGAATCTTAATTAGAGGATGTTAATGTTCTGACTGTATTGCTGAGAGCATGTAGCTCCCTCTTGTGGCTAATTAAACATTAAAAAATCAAACTTGGGGGAAAAAAAGAATTATATCGTTTGTCACTGCTGTTCCCAAAGAATAGTATACATGCAAGACCTGAGCTTCTCTGTTCTTCCCATGCCTACAGCTATTGTTTGTCATTCCCAGATGCACTCATGTTACCAGCAAACTCCTAGAGCCGAAATAATGGTGGGGCAATTTAATCTCCGTTCCTATTGTCGGGATTTCGTTTTGCAGCCATGGATTCTAGAAGTGACCTGCATTGGGAGGTGGTACCAATGCAGAGGAGAGTCTTTCAGGTCTTGCCAGTGGTAAAATTGCCTGGATGTGTTTCTTTTTGAGCAGATTTGTAGGAGAGAAGGGCCTGGTCTTGCTAGTTCCTACAACAGCTAGGATTCTTAAGCCCAGCTCTCTACTTCTTGAAGCTCTGATAAGAGGAATGGGTCAGTTATTCACCCTGCAAAATTCAGGTCTGTAGTCACACTGAAAATGGCCTGCATATAAGTTCTGCAGGAGTGGAAATTGCATGTGCCCAACTGATGGCATATGGTTACAGGAGTGTGCAGAGGGACTGTCTCCCAACATACGACAGAAGTGGGACCCAAGGCTCTGCTAAGGTGGAAGACGGGTCATGGCCTGTTCCCGGATGAGTGTAAACAGATTGTGATACCAGATAGACCTCACCCATGTCACAACCTGCTATAATGCTAATTAACCTTTGTCAAGAGGTGACAGGAACTTAAGAAAGCTTCTCATGTTGGTAAGATAGGTGCCAGGTTCCATCATGTCTCTCTTGTTTTGCTGCGGCATATTGGGAAATACATGAGGAACAACTCCTTCCATTTGTTTTCTTAAACAGGAGGAGACAAGGCGAAACTGAGCTTTGCTCTTAAATTTCCCTTCAAATTCTTTGAGAACTGAAACTTTATCTGCAGAAATATTTTATTTCATGTCTTGGGGCAATGTTGTCCTTAGTTAAAAAAAAAAATAAAAAAAAAATAAAGAGAGAGAGAAATTATTTTGAGGTTTAATAAAAAAAATCTCAGTGCCCACTAATCTGCAAACCAGCTTTGCTGAACCCACAGCAACGTGGCAACAAACATGCATTTCCTCAGGGACGTTATTAAACTCTGCATATTTATTGCCTCCAAACGGGAGTAGTTCCAGATTCCTAATGCCGCCTTTTTCTTTCCTGTGCCTGAGCTGTGATTCAGACCAACACATAAATATTTGACTTATTGTTTCTGTGGAAACATTAACAATATAACATTGGTAGAAACAAAAAGAACCTGGAAAAACAGCAATAGGAAGGAATGGTTTGGCAAGACTGTCAGCCTTAAAGAGCAAGATTAATTTATAATCCTCCTAGATTCTGGTGTATAAATACAAATTTGCAAAGCATGCCGCTTGTGACAAACACTTGGTAGTTCTAGAAGTTTACACACGCTTCTGCCCACTAATGCGATATACGTTTGAATAGAGATTTTCTCAAATGAGGGAAGGAGGCTGTGAAAGCCAAGAATATACTCACGCAAAGAGCAGGAATTCCATCTTTGTGACTAAAGCTATTTCCTGGGCATGACACCCAGATGTTTTCAGTAGGAGATTTTACTTGCTTTAACAACAGAGGGAGGACAGCAGGAAGATGGGGGCATGAGAAAATATGAAGCGCAATGTTAATCTTTCTTTCAACTCATTTGAGATCAATAATAACCTTCACCTAAGTAGGAAACACTGCATATTAATAGCTGCTCACAACGAAACAAGTCTCCACACTTTTATCCCAGTCCAATTGAACGTGTTTCTTTCTCCACTTAAATGACAAATATGGATCTCTTACCATTGAGACCTGATGAATAATGTCTTGCATTCAAAACCTTGCCTAGCTCTATCCCAATGATTCAGTTGGTCCAATAAAAGATACTGTCTAAGAAATCCTCGCTTCTTAAATAAAATCAAATTGTAGTCCCTCCTCATTGGGCAAGTTATGGAGCAGCAGGGTAATGGCAACTTGGAAAATAAGTAACAGGGGCCAAGAGGGATACATTAATACTTAGCATTACAATCCTGTGATTAATCCTCTTGACTGTTTCCATATCTAATAATAAAAATGCGCTCTTTTGTTTGTGAGATTGAAACTGTATTTGAAAGATTTATTTTTGAATGGGAAGAAATAAAAATACCAACTATGCCTTTTCTTCCACATGAGGAAAAAGCTAAAAAAAAAAAAGTGTGTGTCAAATTACAGTGTTCATAACATTTTTGATCCGTTGGGCCCTAACTCGTTTGCTTTCTCTGCACAGGTTATCAACAGCGATAGACCGGAGGGATCAAAGTTTCGAATCTCTGGGAAGGGAGTTGATCAAGACCCAAAAGGAGCTTTCAAAATTAATGAGAACACTGGGGAAGTCTTAGTGACACGGGGCCTTGATAGAGAAGCAATTGCCAATTACGAAGTAAGTAGACTTAAAATTGTGCCCTATATCCCATTCGCAGTGTGTCTTTTCCTGTATTTCTGGAGAGCTGCTTTTTTTGGAACTGCAACAGATATGATTATTTTATCACTATTGCCCTTCTCCTACTTCTGTCAAACTTGCAAGTAGTTTCCTTTTGCAGAAACAACTTCTGGATGTTGCCAGTTAGGTGCAAAATCAATAGATTTCATACATTTTCATGTCTGAGAATAATGTTTACAGGCCAACCAAACACCATTGTGCTTTGCCTATGTTAATTCTATCATCTGTGAATTTAGGGGAATATTGTGTGAAAATCAAGCACACAGTTGATTTGTGAAAGCAAAAAAATTCTTGGACAAAAGGAGGTTATCTATGGAAAAGGTGCCCTACAAATAACATCGCATTTCTTTCTTGGCTGGCAATAAAATTAGCCACCTTCTGCCTCATTTACATTTCATCATGTTTCACCGTTAATTTCATGACTATGCAGCTGTTATTTTGCCAAGTGGTCCATAGAATAACATACTAGCCCGGGGCTATCCAGCTTCTGTCACGTGAGCTGCAGTCCCTGGGCTGCATACAATGCAACCTGCCTCCACCTCGCATGGAAAGCTGAGGCAGCAACTCCCTTGCCCCTACATACCAGTATCCACTTGATACCATGGGCCATGCTGCCCCACGGGTGGAGGCAGGAAAAAGAAGCTGGAGGAGTGGCAGGGAGCCTGGAGTCGCTGCCCAGCACAGTAGCAGAAGGAATGGGGGAGGTGGTGGCCAGGCAGGAAATGCAAACCGGGGCTAGGGAAAGACATTCAACAAGCCTGAGCCTGAATTGATTCAGTCTTTGCAGGTTAGTCTAACCTGGCTAGGCTGAACTGGTTTGTAACAGACATTCCCTCTGGACTGAGGAAATTCAAGCATATGCCTTCACTGGCTCAGGCTAGAAGCCGGGGGGGGGCACTAGAGCAGCACCCCCCCCCTTGCACAGTGCTGAGCTGGTGGGGTGTGGCCAGGCCCCAGCAGGACCTCTGATTAGGGAGAGGTGATGCCTCCACCATCCCAGGCTTTCCCCCACTGGCTGGTCATGGGGCAGAAGTATTGTGAGACCCCAGCCCTGGGCTAGTACTGTGAGGTAAGGCGGTGGAGGGGGTGCAGTACATGTATCTGTTGATGATATGGAGCTTTTCAGTCTCCCTCTCCCTGCTTGTTTATACTGTCTGACAGGCAAACAAGCCAGCAGGGAGACGATAACAGTGATTATCACCTCATCAGCAAAACAATAGGCTCTCTCTATTACTTCAAACTCTTCTTAAACAGCTTCTCGGCTGAGCTGTTGATTAGGTCCAAAAAGCACTAAGCGTTCACTGTTCTGTCTGCCTGTCCCAGGGAAATTGGAGTCATACACAGACACCTCTCAGCATTAGCTAGCATACCACATGCCTAGGGTTTGTGGGGCTGGGGTCCATTCTGTCGGAGATGGAAGGGACGGAGTGGGGGATTGGTGCTTCAGCAGCAGTGGGGGGAGGGGTTGGGCAGGGGAAGCCAGGCAGACTCTGCTGTACCTGTGATCTCTGCCGGTGCTCCAGCCAAGGAGCAAAGGGGAGGGGCCAGCTCTGTTGTGGAGCAGAGAACCCCACCCAGCACCAAGCATCCCGGGATGCTGGGGGTGTCTGGTTTATCTTAAACCAGCAAGGGGTCTGGGATGGACATTGCATAAACTGGTTCGACTCAAATCAGTTAAATCTGATGCTACATTCAACCAGGTTTATCTCAAACTGGTTTCAGCCATTTTTAAATTGGTTTATGTGAACTGAGCATTTGTTCTGTTATAGGTTTAAACCAGTTTCTGATCACTTAAACCAGTTTATGTGTAATGTCTGTCCCTAGCCCACAAGTTAATCTCTCCAGCCTGTGGACCACCAGTTGGCCAGCACTAGACTAATCAGCTCTGCTTTCTAATACTGGGTTTCTATCAATAGAGCTGCCAGAGAGTCTTGTTGTCCTGGGCATATATCCCAATATACACGCAGGCATGCACAGGTTCTGCAGGAATTAAGAATCATCACTTGGTTTGCGAGCTATTAAAACTTTTCTGGATGGACATATGGACAAATGACTTGGAAGCCTGTAAAATAGTTTTAGGGCATGTCTTTGACAGGCATGGCCTGAAGACTGTAGAGCTGTTATTTTGTACTCTCTAACGATTTGATTGTGCCCCTAAAAATACCTAATTATCTAAATTAAGTTGGAACCAAAATGAACTAGATTTGCACGGTGCTGCTCCTGCCACAGCTCTGCGCAATTGACTTCTGTGGCCTCACCCGGTGTGAAAAGCCAGTCAGTGTTCCAGATCCATGATGTACGGACAGTTCTGGTCATTACTATCAAACTATTACATTGCTATGGTCCCCAGTGTGTTGTGATCAATAACTGTTGTTTTAGATGCTTTCACTTTCTCCTGCCACTTGAAAGGGATTTCCAATCAGGAGAGAAGCTATGCTCCCTAAATGGGAAAGCTTTAAATTCATCATGTTGTGGCTTCTAAGATCTAAATATAAAATAAAGGGATTCTTTCTACTTTAGGTGAAACTGACGTTCAGTTTTATACTATCTCCTCTCCTCTTAAAGGGATCATGTTATTTAAAAAAAAGAATCTACATAGTTTCACTTTACAGATCCCTTTCTCTTATACCCCCCCTACCCCCACCCCTGCTCTTTCTTGAATTTTTCAAATTAGCTTTCACTTTAATGCAGGAGCAGGCAATTATTTTGGGCAGAGGGCCGCTTACTTAGTTTTGGTAAGCCATCGAGGGCCTCATGACAGGCAGCCCAGGGCAGATAAATATTCATTTTCTAAATTTTTTAGGGAACCCATGGGCTGGATAGAATGGCCTGGCAGGCCACATCTGGCCCCCCAGGCTGCATTTTGCTCACCCCATGTTAATGCCTTCAAAACAAAACCTGATCCGCCCCCGCCCCCGGCCCGGAAAATCATTGCAATTTTTAGTTTGATGCATTTAAATATGAAACCATAAATGTTCCTATCTGATCTGGCAAAGCATATGCTAAATTATGACAAAAAACGATTTCCCCAAAAGAGTCTCTTTTTAAGCAATGCAAATCATATAAAAATAGTGCAGAGCAGAAGATTATCCAGAGCAATGCAAATGTATATTTTAATGGGCTGTAGCTCTTTCTGACTGACCTGTTATATAACGCTGCAGCTCAGCACGCGCACTGAAGTCCTGTTGTGCAAACTGTAGTTGCAAAGTTGTATAGAAGGAGAGCTCTCAACTTGATTAGTCAGTCTTTGAAAAAACATTGAGCTGGATTCAATGAAGATGTATCAGGATGTCAAGAAGGCAGCAGGATTTTCTCCCCTGACGTCCTTGATGCACTAAAAGATGAATTGCTTGAAAGTCTCTTTGGTTTCTGGCAGGTTTCCCCCTGCTTCCCCTTCCCCTGTGCAATATTTATATCTTTTTAAAAGTACAGTGAAAATGGAAAATAGTGTAAGAACAGAACCTCATGAAAAAGGATAAATATTTTTTGAAGCCAGCACACAGTACGGCATGTAAAAAGTGAAGCCCATGGATTTGAGCTACTATACCTGCACACGGGGCTGCTGTGGACAAGGTGTACACGCAACACATTATATTGTATCATGAGCACATACATGAGGGATCAGAACCCTCATGTAGCAGCCGAGAAGAAAGGTGCTGTGTCTTTTTTTACTTTCTGGTATGTAAGGATTTTTTCCACACTCTTTCTTTTATTTCTCAGTTTGCCACCTTGTGTGTAATGGCCTGGGAGTGGAATATCCTATGCTCTCTTCAGCCTGACGGGTTAGAAATCCTTATCTTCCCCCTTCTCTTTTTCCCACTTCCCCCCTGGGGGAAAAAAAAAAAAAGAGTGCCAGGCTGCAGGTGAGGCTGCCTTGCTGTGGTTGAAGCTGGCCCACTATGCCAAGAAATATCCAAGACCCATGAACCTGAGAGGGACCGAACAGAGGAAAGACCATGGCTCCAGGCTAGTGGTTGGGATGGAGACAATCCTCCACTGTAGTCCCTCCCAGTTATTTCTGGTTCAATTTCAATGACTGTTAAGTGTAAAATGCATAAGCAGCTGTTGCAGAAAGGACTGGAACGCCTCTCTTCTTTAGCCAGGGACCCTAGCTGCTAGGCCATACAGTCATGCTTTCTCTTGCACTTTTTTCCTGGCAATATTGCCATCTCCCCCTCCTTTAGACAAATGTAGAAGAAAAGAGCAAGTACTAATATGCCGTTGGTTCCCTCACTTGGAATACAATTTCAGGCTTTGGATTCAGAGTGGAAGCAGGTGTCTCATTGAAGCTCTCACTCAGGTGCCTGAGCTCTAAGGGGAGGTAGGAGGCAATTTCTTGTACCTATTGTTTCCTGTAGACGAGGTCGACTGGAGTCCTTGTTCGGTGTGTAGGTTTTTGAATTACCCTTCTGAAGTGCCTACCTCTGTTTACATGATGTACAGGAAGCCACTGTGCCTAACTCTGGGCTTTGGACTCCAGCCCGGGGGCCAGGCACTGGAAAGTTTGGCACTGAATTGCCAAATCCTCACTGTGACTGAAGTCCTTCACAAAGGCTTCCTCAATGTATTTGCAGTGGTCACAATGCTTAGGAGGAGCTGCCAATGCAGAAGATTTTTGGCTGGAGATTTTAAACACAGACTCATGTAGCTGAATCCCCAAATGTTGATGAGGCTTGTAAATACAATAAGAAAAAACTTCCGTAGTCTCTGAGCACTCATTTCTCTCCCCACTGAAAATATGAAACTGTTATAGAATTTCAGCGCTAACGTCTTAGAAGCCCCAGAAAAATAATGACCCAAAAACAATTACCAAAATGAATGTAAAGGGATCTTAAAGTGATACAATAACCATATACTGAACAGTGTTATTTTAATTTCTGTATTTTAAATTTACAAAGAACCGTACTGCAATGGAACAGAATTGAATATTCAGAGTAAGTAATCAAATATGTATTGCAAATACTTTCATTGTGTTTAGCCTCTTGTTAAAGCAAGGGTAATACATTATAAACCTACATTTAGAAAACGTTTACAGGGCAACTCTTTCATGAAAAAAAAATCAGTAAAACCAAGACAGGAGAATCTATAGAAGCAGATCTTCTGCAGTATGTACCATTAAGAAAACCTGTAAATGGCAGTTCAGTTGACTCCAGTATTTGTATTTATCCCAAGAGCTCAGAAAGTACTCCATAACCATTGACTTCAATGTGAGAAGAACTATACAATGAGCCCTTTAGAAAACCGTATCCTTATGTGGATAACATTCTTTAGGTGCTATATACTAGGGGTGTGCAAACCAGGCCCTATTTAATTTGCATTCGAATTCAGCCCAAATCCGGGGCAGTGATTCAATTCATTGATTTGGATCACTGTCCCCGATCCAATTCGGTCGAATCCCAGGTGCCCCCCCAGACCCAGGAGGCAACAGTTGCCAAGCCGGTGGAGCACGGGGAATGTGGGTGGTCCCCAGCGCACTCCCTGGCGGACCTGGAAGTGGAATGGAAGTGCTTGTGGTCCGCTTCCAGGTCTGCTGGGGAGCCTCCCCACACTCCTGTGGGACGCTCCATGCGCCTCACCATGACAGGATTCACGAACCCCCTGGTACCTTGAGGTATGTAGAAAAAACTTTTAAAGCTGTGTCTGTCCAAACTGCCAAATCTTTCTGAACCTCTCTGAATTGATTCAGTGGGTTCCAATTTGATTCAAAGAGATTAAAGGGTCATCGGATTCGGAGATTCAGCCACCAAATTGGGCTGAATCTCCACCAAATCAAATCAGGGACTGAAGCTTCACACAGCCCTGCTGTCTACACAAATTAGACAGTCTAAGGATTGTTGTTTTTACGATGCACCTTATGGGGGAAGGGGGTATTTCCATCAGAACTGAGTCCTGCCACGCTTTCTTTGGATGCTTCTAATTGACCGGTATCCACAGTTAATTAAAGGCACAGGTAGCCTGACTCAGCTGCCGTCAAGACAAGAAGCGCAATATTTGGTGAGTACAGCTTGCCTGTTTGAAAATATACCTATTTATATGCAGCAAACTTGTGCAGCCTGTTGACTCAGGGTGAAATTGCCCTCTGCACACAGACTTAGCACACGGGCTATGCACCACTAAGTCCCAATTAAACTTTCAGCTCTGTCTGTTCATGGTATTTGCAATATTTCATATGCTTAGATTTATAAACTTCCCTCGGGGTTTTGGTAGGGTGTAAGTGATGCATGCTCCTTGTGCTGGCCTAATGTGCAGAGGGGAATTTCAGCCTAGCAGCAATTTGAAGTCTATTTACAATCTCTTTCTCTCTTGAGATTTTTTTTTCTTCCCCTATTTTCATTAGTTTTTACTCAAAGGGTTAATAGCATTTTAGAATAGAGTGAAAGTCGCTGGCTCAGTCTGGGACCTTTGCTAAAGAGCGGTGCACTGTAGTTTAGTTTTCTTGTTTGATAGCAGTAAATCAGCAGTCATGAAAGAGTGGAGGCTGATACCTCACTCGCATTGAAATACACTTGTGATTACCACTAGTTTGATTGCTTTGAGCAACGCATTGGAATTAGCTAAATGATTCCTAAACATCCCAAATTGTGAAATTCTAGAAATAATATTAGTACCAGTAATGATTCGTTCCCTTAGTGACCCTGCTGTAGTCCCTTAAGCGTTTGCAAGTATGACAGCTTTTGTTGAAAAAAAAAAAAAAAAAATCATGTCAGTTAAACTTGAGAGAGAGAATGCAGTTCCACAAGCCAGTGCATGGGGTTTTCTGTTAGCATTTACCTGTCACAGCATGAACAATCATGATGAAATTGTGCTTCCTAAAGGAAATTTATCTGTCAGGCAGCATGGGACCAACTGGCCATGTTCATTTTGAGGCAGCACTTTTCTAAGAACAGGTGTTAGGTGTGATAGACAGGATTACCAGACATAGCTGAAAGGGGTCAGGTGGTTGCTTGATGCAAACTGAAGTTGTATAAAGGTGGGAGGAGGTCAGCTGGGGTGGGAAGTCTGTAGGTTTTTGTGGCAGGCCAAGGCGCAGGGGGCTCCCAGTTAAAGTGCCTGCAGGAAGACTGGCAAAGAGCTACTAGAAGTAAGGCGTCTCTGGCAGAAAGGCCTTAGGTGAAGGCAAAGGTAGCTCTTGGATTTGTGTCGACCAGTTTTATTTGGGAGCTTGCTGAAGACTGTCAGTGCAGGCAGTAAATAGTGCCCTCAAGAAAGGGTCTGAACAGACTCTGGGTGTGGTGTTTAAATCTTCCTGGGCCAGTGAGATAAGCTTGCAGCCTACAGCTCTTTATTTACTATGATGGAGAGGCATTCAGCTCTGAGAATACGCTCTTGGAACTAACGTCTTTAATTTTCTTTTACGGTCTGAATGCTCTCAGTCAGGCTGGCTGGGAATGTTTTAACACAATGTTTTTGTTTGAAAATGCAGATTTGTCAAAACGGAAACCTTTTGCTTGAATGTTTCTCAAGCCCAGGGGGGAACTGGTCCAAACTAGATAGGCTGCTACCCCATAGCATTAATAACACAGTGGGCATGTCTACATGGGCAATTTAATGCTATTTGGCTTTACTCTGTAGTAAATTTACTGCACAGTAGATTAATTTACTGAGCAGTAAGCACCTGCATGTGTGGACAGTGATGCTTTACTGTGCAGTAGATTAGTTTACTGCGCAGTAAAACAACTTGTGTAGACACGGCCAATGATGTATACTCATGTGGGAGAAAAGAGGCCCAGATTCAAGTCACTGACCTGAATTGGGTAGTTTAGGGAATGTCTTAACAGCTAAGCCCTTGGGATGCCTTCCCCTTTCTGTTTGTGATTTGGGGTGGTGGGGGTGGTCTCCGTTTTGTCCAGTGGTGGGAGAAGGTAGTATTCTACATCTAAGTTGATAAGCATTACCAGGAAATTTTGAGAGGTCATTTTTTTTTCTTAGAAATCCATACAGAACTCATCCTTGAGCTGCAGCTGGAGAACATCTATGTGACAACCATCATTAGACTAAAGAAAGAAATGCATCTCTACAGCTCTCTAGAGCTAAATTCCAAAAGGGAAGAGGTGCCATTCACAAAATTTTCCCACGATACTTGATTTGGAACAGGGCTCTTACCCCTAAGCCAAAGAAAGACTTGAACGCTATTCTCCTTCATTCTTGTTAAGTGCTTGAAATGCAGGTCTACCTGGCACGGAGTGAGCCCCACTGTTGTCTCCCCTATTATGTAGAGGGTGCCTGAACCCCTTCTTTTCTATATTCAGCTAAACACATTAGTCAGATTTGTGAGTAATTTCCAGTGGATAAAAATACAAATTCTTCAGCTAATCAACTCAGTGTGAGCGTGTATGTGTTTTTAAAAGTGACCAGCCTTTATTACACTTGTTGTTTGTACAGTAGTAGTACCCAAGTCCCTACATGGGATTTGAGTTCTCCTGTGCTAAGTACTAGAGCTCCGCGAAATGGGCCCTATTTGATTTGGATTCAGATATGGTCTGAATCGGGGACAGTGATTCGATCCATTGATTCGGATCAGTGTCCTTGATTCAAGTCAGCCAAATCCAAATCTAAAGATTTGATGCTGATTCGGCAAATCAGTGATTTGGACACAGCTTTAAAAGTTTCTTTTCTACATACCTTAAGGTAGCAGTGATTAATGTGGCTCGTGATTGCTGCAGTGCTTTGGTGCATAGAGGGTCCCAAAGAGCGATCGGGTACTTCCGGTCCACTTCTGGGTCTGCCAGGGAGTGTGCTGGGGGGCCCTCTATGCCCCCCTGGCTTGGCGATCGGCTGCAGGGGGACCCCGGGTGCCCCCCCAGACCAGGAGGCACCAGTTGCAGAGCCAGGGGGGGACATGGTGCCCTCTCCCTCCCCGCCCACATGCTCCCTGGTGGACCAGGGAGTGGACCGGAAGTGCTTCTGGTCCACTTCCTGGTCTGCTGTCAAACACACTGGGGAGCCCTCCCACGCTTCTGTGGGATGCTGCATCTGCTCCAGCACTGTAGCATTCAGAGCCCCTGGTACCTAGAGGTATGTAGAAAAAAACATTTAAAACATTTACGTCCGAATCACCAAATCTCTCCGAATTGATTTGGAGAGCTGAAAGGGTCCTCTGATTCAGTTTGGATTCTGAGATTTGGTCACCGAATCAGGCCAAATCTCTGCCAAATCGAATCATGGACCGAAGCTTCACACAGCCCTACTAAGTACCATACAAATAGTTAGGACAACAGGGCCTCTTCCCAAATAGTTTACAAAGGAGGCCCAAATTCAAAGTGGAATGTCAGTTAAGTCTTAGGTATGCATTCAGCTTGTCCAAAACCTCCTAAGCTATGTGTGTGTCTCAGATTCTTCATCCAAACCAGATCTAACCCAGACTCAAACCAGATTCAGGGTTGGGTATTTAAATCCAAATTCTGTAAAAATGTCATAGGCTCAGGTGTGGGAGCTTGGTTGGGATACTCCTTTTCTCCTCCGTGATCTTGATAATACTTTTGCAAGATGTAGACTATATTTATTTTTAGGCTCCAATTAGATTCAGGATGCAACCAATTTATCGAGCTGGATGTATGCATTTGGATCTAACAGTCCTTCAGAAAATGATTCCATTGAGCTTCTAGTACTGTTTTGGTTCTAGGATGTAGAAGATCAAGCTCTTCTACCTCCCCCCTTTAATGAGATGATCTTGCAGGAGATCTTGTCGCTAGGTGAGGAAAGAGCTTGGAAGCTCTGTTCATTTCAGATAAGCACCCAGAAATGCAGCACCATCTGTCTTAGTTCTTTATATCTGCCCATTTCCATGTGGCATCCCACAGTTGCTCATATTTTTATTTTCACAATACTCCTGTGAGTTGGGGAAGTACCTTTAACTCTATTTTATAGATATGGAACTGAGGCACAGCAAGAGAAAGTGAGTTTTGATAACTATCACACGCAGATAGCAAAGACAAGTGGACATGAACTCGGCCCTAGGCTAGTGCTCTAAGCCTTAACCAGCCTTCCAAAGACGGCAAGGGTTTTCAACATCTGCAACACTGGAGGACGTACCTGAAACATCTCTTTCATAAGATATTCATACTTAGCAAACAGGCTAATGAGTGAACCAGTATGTATGTTGCCACAATGCAAGACAGGCTAGGAGTATATAATTAGTTTTTCTCCTAGTATTAAGGCATTTCTAATATTTGTTCTATTTGAAAGAAGGAAGTATAAATGTGCCAAGTAGTGATGACAGTGTTTGGCATAGTCCTTTTCCCAAGCTTTTTGTTTTCTTTCTTTTCCATCCAGGTTCAGTTTGAAATTAAGATGGGCCTCAATTGTACCCTGGGTTTAGTATCCTGGGATGAAACTCTGGTCCCATAAGTTTTTTCAACTGGGTTGATGAGGCTGGGTATCATCCCAAGTGTCTGGTTCAGCTATTACAAAATGAAAAATGGTTACAAATGTCCAGATTCAAACTTTGTTAATATTTCTGGTAGAGTTAAGATCAAGCAGTCCTGCACATACTGCTAATACAGGACTTAACTTTGGCATCCTGTGGAATATTGTCATACTCAACAAGAAGTCTGCGTGCATAAGGGTGGTATTATCATGTCCATAAAGAGCAGGGGCACGCTTGAGGATAAGAGTCAGATGAAGGCTTGACAATAGATCTCAACTTCATCGTCGGGCAGGGGGCTGGACTCGATGATCCTCCGGGGTCCCTTCCAGCCCAAATGTCTATGAAATCTATGAAATTATTGTTCTAAGGCACGTATGTAGTTTGATTCAGGCCCGTTAGAAGTTGTCAGCAACTTTTTTTTATTTTACCTCACTGGCTTCCTCAGAACTATTTATTATCACAATTAATAGGAGCAACAAATCTGACCCAGAAAAGCAGCAATATTTCCTGATTTCCTTTGCAGCACTGCCAACATAATTTGTTTGAATTTCCTTGTTTTGTTATTATCAAAGGCGAGGCATCCTTGTACTGGAAGACAATCTGTCACTGCAGAAAACAAGCTGCAAGCTCCTACAATTGATTTCACACCTTGTACATGTTAAACATTTTCTAAAACAAGTACAGCTCTTCACTTTAAAAAATAATTAAACCAAATTCTTCGTGTTGTTTCATTAACAGTTCCAATTGCCTAGGTAAATTTTGTCACAGCTCTAATTTGCATGATCTTGTTTAGTAGCTTATTCGAACTTTTTTTGTTTCATGCTTCCAGAGCATCAGTTTCTAACTGATTATTTCTACTCCACATACATTCAGATTTGGAAGGCAGTTAAAAAAATAAATAAAAGGTCTGTGGCTGTCTGCTGTATCCTCCGAAAGCCTGGATAGAAACAGATACAGGCTAACCATTGACTTGCCAGCACATTGCACCTTGAAGCTAAGACTTCACAACTGACATTCCTGGGCTTTGCATTTAGGGAGGAACGATAAGGGAGCTAGGATCTTATCATTTCAGAGGGCTGGAAAAAAAGCTCATCTGGGGGGAAAAATGATTTTTTTCTTACGGAATTACATATTTTCTAATGAAGGGTTAAGTTGTTTCTTTGAGGTAGTGCTCCTATACTTCTTGATATTCAGAGGCTCATAATGCCACCCACTAAGTCACCAATATAAATACGACTGTAACAACAACATTAATGCAGTAATAGATCTATTTTTTGGAATGGGCTGTGGAGGAAGTGGGAAAGTGACTTATTGTTTCTGCTTAGACACATGTATGATGGACTGCATGTGAACTTCCTAAATACTGTAGAGCTTGCCAAAAACCAGGCCAGGCCTAGACATATAATACCATAATTGAGCTCTGGGAAGTTATTTGATCAGCGTGTGATCAGTTTGAATAAAATTGGAACAGATTTAATGGTTCATCTGCACAGATTACAGGGTGGCAGTTCATGAGCCTGCCCTCCCTGAGCTTCTGTGCATGGCAAAGAGTTTTAAAAGTAGGTGCTGAATATTTAGGCTCTCAAATCTTCATTCTGGACTGTTTAAAGCCTAAGCACTCTTGATTTCAGTAAGATCTTCTCAGTGCTCAGAAAAGCCAGGTCACTCATTTAGAAACTTACGTAAGAAATTACAATCAGATTTTGAAAACCTCGCATTTAGGCACCTAAAAGAAGTGCTTAGTGTAATAACTGTTCAGCACAACTACAGTTTCCATGAAGACCTTTGGGCGTTGTTGGATGTAGAGGATTTCTAGAAGTTTAGTCACAGGAACTATATTTTAGGCTTCTAATTTTGAAAACATTGGCTGTGTTCCTGAGCACATGCAAATCTTTGCACATTTTTGTTAGTCCGCAAGTGATTTGCCTGTGATACTGCCAATATGTACATTGTTATAGGTTTTGAAAATGTTGCCTATGTCGTCTTTATTTTTTTCTAAAATAAATGAACTAATGCTGTTTTTTTAGCAACTCTTACCTAGTATATGTTTTTTCTTAATCCAATTTGTGTTTGCATAATACAGTTGATCCCACTCCTGACTTAAGGCTCTGACGGTGTACCTATATGCGCACTTTAATGGGCATTAACCTATTTTAATGTGCATTAAAGCATCACTAAAAAAAGTACTATTTAGTTAATGAGCATTAAAATAGGTGAATGTACATTAAGCGTTACTTAAAAATCATGCTCCAGAGTTAATGTGCATTAAGACAGGCTAATGCACATTTTCCTAGTACCTCACCATGAAGGTACTAGATTTAATGTGCATTAACTAAAGCACACTAATGCATGTGTAAATATGCCCTGAGAACTGTGAAAGCACAATTAAGAATCTGAATATGACTTGATAATTGATCTCTTTATTTCTTTTATTTTTTTCCACCAAAACTAAAAGCTGAAAACCCATGAATCAAAATGACATTAAAAGATCACTGTAGTGAAAGACCTAAGTGGGTAGCAATAAGTTATATTGTATGAAAGGAAGAATAACTTGCCTTGCGCATAAAGATCAAGTTAGTGCAACCATGTCCAGTTCAGAATGTTTTTACACAGTCGGATATTGAAACAGGGGTGCACTTTTGATCCACAGTTGTTTGGATATACTTGAGTCAACAGTTGCAGCACTACCTGGAGAATCTGCTCTTCACTATGACCCATGGTTAAAAGCTGGATTTTCCAACAGAACATGGTGACTGCACATTTTTATCCTTGCAACTTGGGTTAGAACAATAGCAGGCCTCCTCCATGACATTACTACTTTATTTTTGTGTGTGTCATATAAACATATTTACAACTATTAAATTACGTTTTTTAGGCCCAGATTCTCTCTTGTTTTAAAGCTCTGAGTCAAGGGGCTTTGTGAAGGGATGATCTGTTTGGGACAGAACCTCACTTCTCTGGCAACAGAGCTGTTCTGTGACCAGCGGTTGTGAGAGACATTTGGCTGGAGAAGCACAAGGCCTACATCTTAAAAGGACTTCTCTTGGTCCTTACCATGGATGAAACACATAGGCTGGGGAAAGAAGTTGCACATAAACTGGTTTAAGTGATTGGAAACTGGTTTAAACCTATAACAGAACAGAAGCTCAGTGCATGTAAATCACTTTCAAAATGGCAGAAACCAGTTTAAGAGAAACCTGGCTGGATGTAGTATCAGATTTAACTGATTTAGGTCAAACCAGTTTATGGAACTTCTGTCCCAGGTCCCTTCCTGGTTCAAGTTATCCGAGTGTCCCAGGATGCTTTGCAGCTCTAGTCTATGTTGCCTGCTCCAGTGGAGCAGGGACTGCCTCGCCCTTCTGCTCCTTAGCCTGCTCTCTGCCTGTGCCTATCAGTTTATAGGGACCTGGAGGCAGGGGAAGAGATCCCCAGACCCCACTACCCAGGGCCTACACAGCACGTAGAGGGAGAGACAGCCCTTGTGCTGGGGGCTTTTTGACCCTCAGCAGCCATCCCCCCACCCCTTTTTCAGCTGCTGATTTCTTCAGCAGCTGCTACAGGAGGGTGGGGATAAGGAGTCCTCCCAGCTGGGTCCTTGTGCATGCAGCCCACCATGGGGGCACTGGGGAGCCCTCACCTTGGGGGGCTTCCCCTTGCCCCAGCCCAATGTCCCCCAGACCAGGGCAGCCCCAGAGAGCTGAGGGGAATTATTTCCCTTCTGAACCCCAGAACTGCTTGTCTTAGGCTCTGCAAGTCTCAGCCAGCCTCAGAGAGTGGAGGAAAATTCTCCCGCTCCTCCACAGCTAGTTTTGCCTCAGCTGCTGCAAGTCTGAAGCAAATCTAATGCAGGGGAGTGGACCAATTTCCCTTCACTCCCTAGGCTGTCCCTGAGACTCACAGCCCTAAGGCAAGCAGCCCAGGGGTTCAGGAGGGGACGAATTCCCCTCAGCTCCCTGGGGCTGTTTGGGACTGGAGGACCCTGGGCTCACTACCCAAGGTGGGGGCTCCCTGATGCTCCCACGCTGGGCTGCATGGGCAAGCACCCAGCCAGGAGGATGTCTTCTCCCTGCCTCCTGTGGCAGCCACTGATGCAATCAGTAGCTGGGAAGGGGGAGAGGGGGAATTCCCCTCAGCTCCTCAAGGAACCGAGGAGGGGGAAACCTCCTGAGGGGGAGGCTCTCTCAAGGTAGGCCAGCACCCAGACAGGGGGCTCCTTAACCCCCTGTGGGGGGACAGCGGTGGGTTGGGGACACTTGGCTGGGCTGGCAATGGCCAGCAGGCTGGGAGACATACTCTAGCACTCCCTGCCTACTGGCCTGGCTCAGTGAAAGCCTCCCCTCTGCCTTTCTCAATTGAAAACTGAATGTCTGTTCAGTTGGTTATCAGTTCAACCTATGCAGATTAGAGGAAGCTGCCTAGACTGAATTGATTCTGCCTCAGGCTCTTTAACTATCTATACTTAACTTGACAGTATGGGGGTTTTTTAGGTTTGGTTTAGACTACCCATATTTTCTACTACTGTAGATCCGCAGGCAGTCTTTGGGATTTAACCATTAGACTTATTCTGAGGATTATTGGCATTTCCTGCATAGGGCTTCTCTCCCTCATCACTCTTGGTGTCCACAGAAGCTGGTGTTCAGTATCTTGGAGCAGATTTGTTTGCTCACAAAGGCCAACAACTGAATTGCTAAATGGATGTTCCTCCCATTCTGAGAGTTGGCCCCTTACCTGGTTGGCCAAATTGAAGGGACAAGACATTTAATGCACTTGATTGCCTGATGGCGAAGCTGTCCTGTTAATAAATACAGAACTGACCTGTGGACCAGTCTTTCTCCCCGTCTAGATGGACACAATATGGAGTCCTTATTCCTCAAGCAATTTTTAGATTATTCCAAACATTTATATTAAATCCAAAAGCAATTAGCTGTGAACCATATGTAACTGTTGTCAGCAACTGAGTAGTAATTAGGTGATGTGAAATCATGCAGCTTTTGCAACATGAATGTGTCTCATGACCTCAGTCCATATGTCTTGGGGAAAAGAAAAAAAAAAGGGAGCCTTAATGAAATCTCAGTGTTCAATAAGAAAAGAAAAGAAAGACAGGACTTCAAAGGGAGAAAAGATTCCATACATAGCCATTAGGCATGATTGTTAACACCTTGGAAGGTAATATATAGGTGGCATACTGGGATGTTGAAAATTCTGGTGCTGCATAAGATCTACAGGGTTTGCAATAAATATATATATTTTCACTAAATTACTCACATATCATGGTTCCAGGCAAATTCAAAAGTGGTTGTTTTGAATTACTTCCCCTTGAGAGTAAGGAAATGAAATCCATATTTTGCTACTGAGACAGAAATGGGTATTGAATCAAAAAGCACCATTAGGTTGCTATCATGCAATATTACATGAAATTTAGCTACTTTTACATGGTCTTTTCAGTAGGGGGCTTAGTGATGATGTCTGTCAAAAAGAGGAAAATTAATCACCAGGAGAGTAAAAAATGGTTGTAGGCTTTAGGGGAGCATTAGGCAAAGAATACTAAGCGCCTTCAGGAAAGATCTGGGTACCATCAACCCTGCAGGTCACAGGTGTAGAACCAGCTCAGTATCTTGTGGCAGGTATAGTATTCTCAAGGAAATAGAGAAACTTGAGTTTTAGCCAAACGTACTTGCTTATTTCATCAGCAGTCTACCAGATAAAACCCTGATTCAGAGGCACCCTGAACACAGCAGGCCAGCTCCTGCACTAATGTGAGCTGGGATAGCTTCAGACCTTGTCTGCACCGGAAGGTGTGTCATTTTCTTGTGTCTATTTGGCTATAGTAATATAAAGCTGTACAGATATTTTCACGTGGAATAAACACCACTATGAGGCATCTCACAACAGTCGAACTGTGACCACACTTCAGAATATCCCAATATAATTGTATTGGTAGATAACAAAACAGTTTTACCAGAGCAACTTTCAAGTACAGACTGGGTGAGTTGCCTTCATTAGAGCCCGCTCTCTCTCTTTCATGTAATGTCAGCTAGGGCTGTGCAGAATTTCGTCTGGTGTTTCGTTTTGAAGCTGTTTTGATGCATTACAAACTCAAAACAGCAAAATCAAAATGAAGCAGAAGCCTTTGAAACAGCTTCGAAATGAAACAAGGGCACTCGAAACATTTTGAGTTTTGAAGTGAGGCTTACTTGGCTTCAGTGCCAGTCCCAGCCGGCAGCACCAGCATGCTGTCATCAGGCAGGCAGATTGGGGGCCCGCTTATACCCCCAGGAGGGCTGCGGGGGCTGTGCCGGGTTTCTCTCGGGGGTGCGGGTCCCCAATCTGCCTGCTGGATGACAGGAGGCTGCTGCTGCTGCTGGTCGGGGCCAGCTGCAGCACCAATCTTCCTGGTGCTGGGTGCAGAATAGCCTATGGGCAAAACATCAAAACAGCATCGAAACAATGAAATGAAATGGAACAGTGCTTTCAAAACGAAACTCAAAATGAACCACCGTTCCATCGAAACAGAAGCCGAAGTGGAATGGTGCTGTTTTTCACATAACCCTAGCGTCAGATATCAACTTCCAAATGTATGAACCACTATCTGGCATGCTTGCTCAATGTGTGGTTTCCATCTGCTCCATCTGGGCATTTGTAAAGATTGCAGCTTTCAATTAAGTGCAGTGATGTTTGTTGGGTACCACGTTCAAACTGAGCTGTCCGAGATGTTCATCTTGTGAAGTGTTGTTATGAAGCATCCGTATCCAGATCTCAGTCTGTTCACCTTGACCCATGCTTCTGTGTCAAGGTTATGCCCAATGCGGGACTTGCTTGGTGTTGGTATAAAATGTTGTAGGATTAGATCTGACCTTTCTTAGTGGTCCACTCACTTCATTGCTGCCCCATAGGTTTGATTCAGGTTTGATTCAGTCCTGAATCTCTTTCAGGACTTATGGGCTTGATGTATGATTGGTTTCTAACTTTTAAGTCTCTTAGGATTCCTTCTATTAAGGTCTACAGTTAACAGTTGGTGGAGCAGGTGATTTTCATCATCTCTTGCCTCTGTTGCCAGTAATGATATTAGGGTCTGTCTTCTTATGTTGCTTGGCCTAATGCCATGGAGTACTGGGAGTATGTCTGTAGGCATGTAAGTTGTGCAGCCTGTTGTGAATCTCAGTACACTGTTAAGTATGGTGAGGCATATATCACTGCAAGTGTGGGGCCTCTGAGCACTTTGAAGTTGTCAGCCTGTATCTTGCTGGTTAAACATCATAAGGCAGCAATTCATGCAGAAACTTTACCGCTGACCTTCTGAATGAGGTATTTATAGGGGAGGGAATGGTCTAATGCAACTCCTAGGTAGGTTGGGGCATGGTCATGGGGAAGGATGTGGTTGTCTACTCTGATATTCAGTGTGCTCTTGGCTCGACGATTGTCCAAGTGGAAAAGTGATGATACTGATTTATTGACGCTCAGCTGTAAGTGTCACTCGTGGAAATAGTCTCATGAAAGTGTCACTCGTGGTAAGTTCCATGTCAGTACTTAGCGTATTTTTGTTCTGTCGTGTCAATTCCTTGGGCTACTGCCGCAACATCATCAGCATAAATGTATCACTTAGACATTGTATGCAGAAAGTCTGAGACATGCATTGAAAAATATTGGTGTTAGCACTGATCTTTGGTGGACTCCATGCTTCAGAGTTCCTACTCTGCTTTCTTCTCCTTGGCTAGTAATGAGTTTGAATGATCTGCTAGAGGTCATGTTCATGATGAAAATGCATAGGTTGCGGTTGGGTATCATAGAGTGCAGTTTATAGTTGAGGCTTTTGTGCCATACAATATCCTAGGTGGTTGTAAGGTCAAGAAAGACTGCACCTGTCTTCTGCCTCATTTCAAATCCAATTTCTATGTCAGATGTAAGTAATATAATCTGGTCAGTGATGCACTGCTTTTTTCTGAAAGCCAGCTTGTTCTTTTGGGAGCTAGGGATTGATGATGTTTTATTCTATTCAGGATTATGCACTCCATGAATTCGTGTGTAATTCAGAGTAGTGAGATGGGTTGGTAGCTCTTTGGGTCCTCTGGTGGCTTATTGGGTTTCAGGATAGCAATGACGTCAGCTTTTTTCCAGTTTTTTGGAAGTCAGTTACTTTCTAGACATTTATACATGAATTTCTGAAGCCGTCTTTTTATTGTGGTTATGAGCTTGGTAACGAATTCTGGGAATATCTTATTAGTTCCAGCAGCCTTGCAAGTTTTGATCACTTTAATAGCTATGTCAAACTCATTGTCAGAAATGGGAGCAGTTAAATTAAAGTTGACATTTGGGTGATTTAAGTTGTTCAGAGTGTCTGGTGTCTAATCATTTCTGTGTGTTGCTTGGGTTACTGTGCTTGCTGTTGTTGCATAGTGTTTTCACAATGGAGTTTCCGGACGCAGGGCAATTTAGTTTTTTTGGTGCCTTTGCCTATAAGGCAGTTAATGATGCACCTTGCTTGTCTACTTGAATGGGTCCTATCTAGCCCTTCTGTGGTAGTAAGCCATCTCTCCTTTGTGATATTGTTCAATGTGGTAGCCAGCTGGTCTGTAGTACTTTTTTACAGTTGCAGGGTCATTGCATTGTTTAATGATGTTAAAGAGCTGTTCACACTGTTCATCCCACCATGGCACATAATGGTTTCTGTAGCCTCTAGGTACACAGAGTTTGGCTATTTCGTTTGAGCAGCTTGTAAATGTTTTGTAGTCTTGATCAGTGTTGGTTTCTGATGGATCCTCTGATTGGTTTGCCTTTGGTATTTCTTCCAATCCACCTTCCAAAAGTTCCAACTTGAATTTGGTCTGGGCTGAAAAATCTGACTGAGGAATAGGGGTCTGCTGAGATGATGGATACTTGTCAAGGACATTTCTTATTGGTATTTTACTCGAGTCACCCTTCTGCCAGAGCGGAAGGTACGTGGCTCCTTTTGGTCATGTATAAGGGTTATAGCATTCAGGCTTGCCCAGAGAGAAAGATTGTCTCCATTGCTAGTGTTAACAGAGTATCTCCAGATTTGATATTGACAAGTAAAGTCACTTGCATGTGAGGTCGTTTGGTCATAAATAGGCAGGAATGTGATTGACAGCATGGCAGAGGGTGGTTTGTAGATATTGATGATGATTATGTCGTTGACCTGGACAATGAGGGAAGGATGAATTATATGAATATAATCAGCCTAAGGAAACACGTGTCCATTTGAAAAGAAAAAGATTGAGTCAGTGGTCGATAAATGCACTATGAAAAAATACGTTTTCCTGTAATAATTAGGTTTCAGGCAGAAGTTGAGGATTGAAGGTTTCCTAGCGTATAGTAAATCTGAAGGGAAAAAGCACCATATATTAGAGTGTAATTCGTGTACTAAAGCACTAGGAAAGAGGCCAGGTGAATGACTGCTGGTATCTCATTGACACATTAAGTAGAAGGGCAGCAGTGCTTTGATACTCTTCTGTGGAAACAAAGATGAGAGGTGTGTGGGTGGACCTATGAGTGTGTGTCTTTTTTTTTTCTTTTTTTTTTTTTTAATGCAATGGATTAACACATACAGCTTTGGGGCCTTATTCTATACACTCTGATTATTTGATTGGTGTAAACATTTATGGCTTCTGTATTCTATCTGAATTCTTTAACTACTCATAAGCCCACTTAAAACCTCTTTCTTTATGCTGGTGTCTTGTTGTGGGTTGCAAGCTTTAACTATTATTATTATATCAAGGTGTACAGAACATAAAATTCAATGAATCCATTTTTCCTTTCAGACTGGATGTAGGATACACTTAGATTCATTAAAGGAAAATATTCAGGTCAGAGTGGTAGAAGGTCTATTGAATTTCATTTCATAAACTTAAATTATAAAATATATGTCTTGCTTTTATTTTATATTTTTATATGTTATGAATCCTAGGTTAGCTGCACTGTTTCAGGATTCATGCCTAGTGTTTTAACACATTCAATTGTACAATTAAAAGTGACAATTTTCTTCATTAAGTATGTAGAATAAAGAGGTTCCAGTTACAGTTTTATGTGCAAATCAAGAATTGGCATATGTTTGTTAAATGTGTAATAATTTCACACTTGCAAATATGTTTTGAAACTAGACCTGTCATAATTACTGGTTAAGAAGTAAACAGTGTTAAGCTGTCAAAGATATCTCTGCGGGCATTTTTACACATGAAAGCGCTGCAGTGCCGGGCGCTTTGAAAAGCGTCTGGCGCTGTGTCGCTTGCAGTTGTATACGTGGCGAAATGCACGGCAGCATTCAGATAATGGCGGTGGTGCACTTTTGAGCTAAAACACAGAGAAGGTGTTTTAGTTCAAAAGCACACCACTGCCATTGTTTCCGCACTGGCGCTATTTTGCCGCTTATGCAAAGCATCCGTGTGCATCTACTCGTGTGCAGAGCAGACTTGATTAATCGAATCTCAAGCATGATCTCCAGCGTGTCTGAGCATGCAAATGTGTGAGTATAAATGCCCCATGTTCCCTATCTGCAATTTTCCATTGGGCAAAATGATGGACAACATAAGGGTTTAAACTCACATTTTTAAACTGAATATTAGTTCATTATGTCGTGCCTTATAAACTTTTAATTTTGTACAAACTTCCTAATTTTGCATATCTTGTTCATTTTACTGTAAATAGTCTTCGTCATGTATACTGTAGATTTTAATGCACCTTGTAGACTAACCTTTCACAAGCCAAGAGCTCATTTAATCAGATTCTAGCAGATGCTAAATGCTGCCTTATGCCTGATTTCCGACTAACAGAGCTAACTACCTCTCTGTAGATGTTAATGTTATGTGATATCAGAAAGATACTATGCTTTCAGAAGCCATTGGCATCCTTGTATCATGTACTGGGGAAGCATGAATTCAACAATTAGTGGAGTTTAGAGGACTTAAGCTGGGCTCTTAGATCTAAATACTAAGGTAGATTTTTTTCAAGTGGTTGTTTAATAGCCCTATCTCTCATCCTGAAGAGAAACAAAGGAAAGTTTCATTAAAGGGAGAAATCCTTAATGGCCCAATTATAACTTATCACTGCAAAGACCAGCACAGTGGGTTAGATTTTCATGCCAAATAGAAATCAACCAATCATTAAAAAAGGCTCATGGTATTAGCACATTTTCATAAATACACCCCCTTCTGCCAATAAAAATACAGTCCATCTATCACAGTTTTACACACAGACAAAAACAAATTATATTAAATTGGAAGAGGTAGGGGTTACTGGAAATACATAGCAATACTTTTGTTTCCTGTTCTCTTCAATAGTTAATACTACTGGTAAAAATTGTAACAACAGTCTGATTACATATCTATTTATACACCTTTTTTTTTTCCTGGTATCATTCCACAGCCTACCAGAAAATCACACGCACACACTTATATCAAGTAAATAAGATGAAACGGATGAAATTTCCTTTTGGATGGACTTCCTATGAGACTTGTCGATGCATGCCTGCAGTCTTATGAGCACAGTATCTTGTGCATCCAATTACCACACAGTTTTCAGTTGCTTAGAGACTCATATTGTATTTGCAGAATTGCAAATGGATATTTAGAACTGGGATGAGATTACCACTCCCATCTGACCTTGGCCAAACAGCTTTGATAGGGCAGCCCTCAGATGAGACATACCAGGGCTGTACCTGCTCTGACATAGGCGTTATGCTAGGATTTTGCATATCAGCCAGAGATTATTATATTTTTCACAGGTGGGATGGCCAGGAAAGATTTCTTTTTGATCCAGTAATGATAATATTTCTTTGAAATTGCCTATCATCTTGAGTTAAAGCCATCCGTGTAGCCTGCCCAGGTTCTGAACCCTATCTGATGTGCACGCTCAATCATTTCAGGTTGCTTGGTTTTGGTTTTGGACCTTGGATGACTTGTCAATAGATAATGATGAATTCCTCTGTCCGTTTCCCCATTCTCCCACCAAAAACCGAATCTTTTATATATATATATAAAATCCATATACTGCTCTTGTAATTAGTGACTTTCCTAAAGATTTAGAGATGATGACTCCACATTTCCTGAGTTAACATTTCTTCTTTCCCCCCCAAATCTGTCACATTTTGATTTGTACAATGTAACCCCATGTAAGTCCTCATTTAAGCAATAAATTCCCTTTCACAGGTTCCTTAAATATTATTTCCCATGTTTTCTACACCACCTAGAAGGCTAGAGTTGCCTTATAACACCCCTTTGATATTAGGATTTCTCCAACTCAGAGTAACTGAAGAAACGTTATTGGGTTGGGAGCGCTCTTCCACCCACCATAATTCTATGCAAGGTCCTGACTGCTCAAGAAGCCTGATCAAAATTCAGACTTTCTAATTTTGTAGTCACTTGTTTGGTAAAAATCCGTATTTCCATTAATATTTCTTCATCCTCTTCTGAAATGCATGTCACTGGCAGCTGCCCCTTATCCTTTTTTGTGTGAAAGGAGGCGATGAATTCATCAAATTGTTGTCTCTATAATTTACTCTTCTCCACCTAGCAACCCCACTGTCTACTTCTGTAACCTCTTGTTCCTTATGTGCTTGAAGAAAATATTATTACTCTGCCTTATCCTCTTATGAAATCTTCTTTTCATTCTGCACTTTTTCCCTTATCTTTTTTTTTATGGACTCTTACCTTCATTTTGTAACCTTTCTACTCCTGCTGTCTGGTTTGATGTTTTGTGTCATTCACGTGCTTTCTCTATACTCCTGTCTTTCTGTTTGTTTATTCCTCCATACAGATCTTTTAAATATATTTTTATTAACCTCATTGTTACAAGTATGCACAACCTGTATGTAAAAATAAATTTCTCCTTAAATACTTTCCTCTGCTTTATCAAATGCAGTTTCTTAAATTTAAGAATCTTTGATACTGTCTTTGGCATCAGTTTAATTCTAACTAAATAACAAACTGCCATGTTTTTACTATGCCTTTGATCCTTTCCTCTGCCTCTGCAATAGTCATGTTCTGTGTTACTGAACCTAAATGAAGAATTGCAAGACTTGCATATGCATCCCTTCTGGAAACCAGTGTAGTGAAAACTCTGAATTTTGGATTACTTGCCATGTTAGCCTGCAAACTTCTTAGATATACAGTTCTTTATGATCTGTATCCAGAAGCTCAAGGCATGACAGTATGTAAGAAATCCCCATATTCTTTACTGCTTTAGGGCAATAAACTGAAAAGTTTTCAAGTGGTTGAAATAGGTTTAACAGAAAAAGATTCTCTATTAGGATGTGTTTATTATCTTTTAGAGATTTATAAATTGTACATACCATCGAACCAAATGTAAAGAAGTTAATACTGAAATTAAATTAGAAAGGAGTACAAATGTGGAGACAATAGGAATGCAAATTTTAATATGGATTAGTTATATCTCAGGTTAAATTATTCCTTGGAAAATAGTGACCTTCAATAAAACAAAATTAATTCTATTCCTTAACATTGTACTGGCCAATGTCACTGTTATTGGGCACCTATACACGTGCAGTGAGGCTGCTCTGACGTGCTGCAAGTACAGTGGTCCGAGCAGACTCGATAAATCTAGTGGTAGAGCGTGGTAATCATTCAACGAGCTTTAGTTAAAGGACTCCCACTGCCATTTTTCAGTATGGGGACGCTGATACACGTGATGCTCTGGGCGCTTTAATTAGAGCCGGTCTTGGAGTCAGTCTAACTATAGTGCCTCCCCTCCCCAACTCCTGGAACATGTGTTTAACTGCCCATTGATGCCATTTGGAGTTATATTCAACCCCAAGGTGTCAGTAGGAAAAAGGACCCATATAGTTATATTTTATATAAAATTAAAGGTAATTTTAAAGCCATAATGCTGTGCACATAGGAGTTATACTGATGGATATGAAAATGTGGTAGGATATAGCTCATAATTTTTAAAGCTGAACATGCATATGCCTATGGCAGTGTCTCAGAGTAGATTTGGCACTTTCACATATCCACCAGAAGGTGTTTTTGCCAACTTTGAGATTAAAAGATTCCAGTTAACATTTAGAAATCAGCAAGCTCATTCTTGGGTCATTTCAATTTGTGGAATTTCTTCGCAATTCTGGCATGGCGTCCCTATTACATCTTAGAATTTCATTAGGTTACAAGGGTTACAAGGCTTAAACGTGTAGGTATTTTGTTACAGCTTTCCAGATGCACAAATTTTCATTTCACCTCCTTCCCTGTCTAGCTGGGTGAGCTCTGTAATGCCTACAAGAAGTTAAATACACATCTGTGAATAAAGGAACTTTGACCACTCACACAGAGCTGCTTAGCTGAGTAAGAAAATGCTGTGTTTACAAACACTCTTCCCACAATGCAGCTGCACTCCATTTTTCAAGCCTTTATGTCTTGCTTTGTGTCTTTTGAAGCTTTGTTCTCCTCTGTTCCTTACAAATATCTGCAACAACGTAGCAATATCCCCATCGTATGCATTTTTCTTTCAATAGGCTAGAGCACCATATAGCTGTACATACAGTCTCTTTCTCTGTCAGCTACTACCTGATTAACAAAAAATGCTAACATCAGAGCAAATATTTATCTGTGATTTAGGAGTAAAGAGTGAACATGGCTAAATATTTTACATTCTGCTTGAATCTCATTTCTACTGTAGTCACTGGCAATGATGTCTGACTGTTCAGCTGCTCAAAGCACCAGGGAGTTTTTGGTACCTCTCCAGTCATCCCAGTCTCACTGAGACCAGCTATCATAGTCCTAACAAATGAACGATTCATAGGTGGATCTAGGATTTTGAAAAGCAGAGTGCAGATGGTGTGGTGCCTCATCACATAACACAATACATATTTTTCTCCAGTTAAAGATAAACTAGAAGCTTTGCTAATATGCAAGCAGCCTAGGACTGTGTTATTCAGCTTAAGATTGAAGTAAAAACAAATATAACTTAATTGGAATTGATTAAAAAAAAATCTGGACAGCTGTGAACTTCAGCATGTAGCACCCCATCAGAAAACAAAGCCTCACTCATTAGTTCAAGCTCTTCTTAAACAGCTTTTTTCCAAAGGAAGGAACACAGGGACGTTACCAGCTGAGCTGTTGATTAGCTCCAAAAAGCCCTAAGAGGACACTGTTCTGTCTACCTTACACAGTATTAGTTAGCATACCACATGCTGGCTGTAGTCTGTGCTGTGGGAGAGAGGAAGAAGGGATCGCTGCTTAAGCAGTGAGTGGTGTGGGGAGGAGAGGGACACGGGGAAGCCAGCTGATCCTGCTGTGCCTGCAAATCTCTGCTGAGCTCCAGCCAGGGAGCAGAGGGGAGGGGCCAGCCCTGCTGTGGAGCAGAGAGCCCCACCCAGCCCAGAGAGCATGTCGGGATGCTGGGGGAGTCTGGTTTATCTTAAACCAGCAATGGGTCTGGGACAGACATTGCATAAACCAGTTTGAGCCAAATCTCTGAATCCTATCCATGCCCTCCAGCATATCTGTTACTCCCCCCAGCTTGGTGTCCTCTCAGACTTGCTGAGGGTGCACTCCATCCCACCTTCCAGTTTATTAATGAAGATATTGAACAATACTGGCCCCAGGACCAACCCTGGGGGAACTCCACTTGGTACCAGCTGCTAGCTAAACATCAAGGTATTGATTGCTACCCTTTGAGCCTGATGATAGCTTGATTGATAGACCATCAAGACCATTAAAAAGGAGAGGGCCATTAAAACCTCTAGAATGACGTGTTTAGAGGGGATCATGTATATCATAATGAGCCATGAAATCAGGTGACCCCCTCGGTGTTGCCTGAGTCAAAATGCTGTTGCCTTTGCCAGGCAGTTGGTTTTAAACTTTGAATGGAGCAGGAATCAAAGTGGGGTGCAAATGGACACTAATTTTCTAGTGCCCCCCTCCTCCCGATCTGGTCCTGGAACCATTATTTCCACCCCACAGGTATTTAAAATTTGACTCCAGTCCACAAGGGGCCATGATTTTATTTTATACTACCTAAAACAAAGAAATGCATTTTGAGTTATTCTTCTTTGCTTTCTATGTTTCAAAGCTCTTTTCTGTAGTTTGGATGGAGAGAGATTTACTTTTTGTAGAATGAAAACTGAGAATCTCACACAACCCCAGAACTCAGTAGGTGGGCCTTGAAGAAAATATCCTGAGACTCGTGATAAAAGTTGCAAGAGTTGGAAGCTGTACATATGTCAGTTGGAACTGTGTGAATCTTATGCATTTCCATTTCACAAATCTCTCATGATAAAATCATTTATACGGTGGGAGGAAAAGAGGGGAGGGGAGGAGATTCTTCATTTTATTAGACCTGTCTTCACAGTATAATGTTAAGAAAGCAGAAAGAGGCAGGGTTGGCTAAAGCAGCAAATAGGCAAGAGCACGGCCTAGTTTCATGTATACTTCTGTTGAAGTCATTTTGTACTACATATTAGATTGGGCCTGCCCATGTTGATTTTGGTCAGTAGTGAATTTGTTCCTCCCCCTCACTTACCCCCGTTAATTTGGTATCCAATCCTTTAAAACCAAGCTGGGTAGAGGATGTCTGTTTTCTTTTTCTTTGTTCTCTTCTTTTCCCCTCTCCATGCCTTATTAATAAAGCAACGAGGTGTGAGATTAGTTTAGAATTTTCAACTGATTGGATTCCTGATAACAAAGCTTCTAGCAGGACAAGAGCAGCAGCCTATGTTTAGACTCATGTAATGGATCGTTTTGTTTCCAAGAGTTTGTCTATTTGCTTATTTTTTTCTGTTTATATAGTCTAGAATATTTTTTTGGTTAGCCCAAAAGCTGTAAATCCTTACCTGAGGTAAAGCTTTGAAAAAAAAAAAAATCAAAGTAGTGAAAGGAAAATAAGATGGATGAAAACCTTGCCCTCCCAGTAGGAAGTAGAAAATCTTCATCAGAGCTAGGATTTATACTAACTTTCTTTATATGGACAAATTCAGAATAATTTATGGCCACGTGCAAATTAAAAATTACAACAACCTAAGAGAAATGTAAGGTTAAGTATAATATTCAAAAAGCCTGAGGCTGAATTGACTCAATCGTCTCAGGTTAGTTTAACCTGTGCAGATTGAATTGCTTAGCAAGTTAACAGACATTCACTTTTGATTCCAGAAATGTAGCCACATGCCTGCATTGGCCCAGGCCAGAAGCCAGGAGGTGCTAGAGCACCCCTCTACCTGGCTGGAGCAGGCAACTTGAGCCAAGGTGAGCCCACCCACCCTGTGAGGGGTGGAGGGGTTGCAGGAGAGGTGCAAAGCATCCTGGGATTCTGGGGGACTGAGTTGACTCAAATCTGGAGAGGGTCTGGGACAGAAGTTCAGTTAACTGACTTAACCCAAATAAGTTGTCTGATACTACATACATCCAAGTTTAGTTTCAACTGGTTTCAGCCATTTTGAAAGTGGTTTATGTGCACTGAACTTCTGTTTTGTTACAGATTTGAACTAGTTTCCGTTCACATATACCAGTTTATGTATAATGTCTAGGGATTCTGTTTTTCTCTGATTTTAAAAAATCCCCAATTTTCAGATACAAAAATGCAAAATCCCCAAATCCACATTTTTCCATGATTATAAAGAAATGCCACTATAGATGGTGTTTCATAGATATGTATATATAATGGTATTTCATTTTAATCATGGAAAAATGTGGATTTTAGGATCCTTTTTTATATTCAGAAGTTGGGGATTTTTTTTAAATTGGAGAAAACCAGGATCCCTGGTAATGTCTGTCCCTAGCCTTAGAGTCCAAAATAGTTGCATGTCTTCCCTACAATTGCTGGAACTAATTTGTTGTCCATACTATTCTCTAAAAGGAGAGTTCTGAACGTTGATGTCTTCCATTATTTTTACAATAGTTAGTATCATATGATCATTGAAAAGGAGGGTTGGAAGAGATGTTATGAGGTCATCTAATCCAGTTTTCTGTTCAAGGCAGGATTGTCCCTGACTAAACCATCCCAGTTGACCAACAGTGTCTAACCTGTTCCTGAAAATTTTTAAGAATGGAGATTCCAGAGCTTCTTCAGTAGCCTGATCCAATGCTTAACCACTCGCATAGTCAGACAGAGCTTCCTGATCTCCAGCCTAAATTTCCCCTGCTTCAGTTTGACAGCATTGCTTAATAGTCCTGTCCCTTGTAGCCACAGAGAAATCCCTTCTCAGTCCTCTCTTCTCCAGAGTAAGCAATCCTAGTTCCTTCAACCTTCCCTCATAAGCCATACATTCTTTAATATCCTCTGAGGATCTAGGTAGCTGCATCAGGAATAATGGAGCTTCTGTTCTGATCACCTTTTGGACAAACCTTCAAGAAGCTTGATTGGGACTGAGGAATTTACAAATAAAAAATGATGCGTAAAACATGAAGAATATTGAAAAGGAGAGGTGTGGAGGGGTAACCCTAAAACAGACTTTTACATAGCCGCACCGTTTTGGAAGCATCCACGAGCAAGCATGTATCATGAATATCCATTAATGGTTTGCGTGCGGACTGTTATAAATCCCTGCTTCCAACTGAAGGGAGGTGGATTTAAGGGTAAATTCCCAAAGCAGGTATGGTACAGCACTTTTATTGAGAGTGAGCAAAGAGGCAGTCTATTGGTTGGTGTCATGGCATAAACTGAGTTTGGCAAAAATTTATCACCACTTGGGAGGTCCAGCAAGGCTGTGCCAAGTCCATTCACTCCATCATTTGTTCAGACACCTCATTTTCACCTTCATGTTGGCTCGGTTATTTAACCAGCATTGGCCTTGTTTTATAACCACTTATGCATCACGCAACTGTTTTGCCATAATCATTGTGATTCTCTGCCCAGCAACATTTTAATACCACGGAACAAATACACACGACTACTGGAAGGAGTAACTAAACAAGCCTTGCCAAAGGGCTGGCAATTTTGCATGAGTTACCTCCCTGGGGAAACCAGACCATGTTAGGAATGTCTATCAAGTGCAGCCTGCGGAGGGCTCTTCGGCTTTGTCGCACAATAGTTGAACTGAATGGTAAGATACTGCTTGTGTTGCGATGTGTCCAAAACTCTGTGCGCAGAGTGTTCTTTAATCTGTATATATAACAGACCATTTTACTGCTTGGAAATGTCCAAAAGAAGGGAAATATTATGAAAAAATAGAAAATACTACTTGGAAATGTCCAAAAGAAGGGAAATATTATGAAAAAATTGAAAATTGAAAATACCAAGTCATTTTTTTATTCACGTGTTTCAAAGAGGAGGGTTATTTTTATTTATTTATTTTCCTTCCTTTCTCCCGCTTTCTTTTACCTATTTTGTACAAAATAGGACCCCCCCCCAAGGGCAAAGAAGGATCAGGACTTTCATTTTGCAATCTTAAATGTAGAAAATATCAAAGAAATATAAAAGAAAACATTCTGCCACCATTTCCAATTTTATAAAATGGCCACGTTATGATACTACAACTTATCATTTTATATGATAAATTTATAATACGATACATATATTATCATACTATGATAAAAATAAAGTAATTTGAGCCCCTCCCCATATTTCCATGACAGTTCTCTGTATTTTCACTAAACTTTATCAGTAACATTCTTAATAAAACAGGTTGAATGGGAGGATTTCAGAATGGCTTTGGCTATTACAGGTGAAATCCTTGGTCCATTTCAGAGAGTAGGAATTTTCCCATTGAGTGTAATGAAATCAGGTTATCACCCCACATGCTGGAGGTAAAAAGATTTAATATCTAACTTTGGTGATCCTTACTCCTGTAAGCTGGAGGTTTATGCCAGTAAGGGCTGCAATGTTGGCCTCAGTAAGAAATCCAGTCTCCAACAAAGTCTTAAAGGAAAATCAGCAATTCTGGTACTAGAGTTAACTGAACTGCCTTGGTAACTTCAAGTTTCCAGAAGTAAAACAACTTGTACGGTACATGTGCTGTTCTCTGGAGGTGTACATCTAATGACAACGACCTTATTGAGTCACAAAAGTACTATATATTGAACCAGTAAATTAAAGAGCAATCCATTGTGTATACAGGCTTTAGCAGCTGGCACGCTGAGTACCTAAACACATATAATTTGCTAGACATTCATCTCTGCAGAACAGAGTTGTAGCACTATATAACCAGAAGAAAAATGTAACTGCCTTAGTAACCTTTAATACATTTACAGTATATAAACATGAACAATGCACTGTTTCTTCAAGTTTAAAATTTTCAAAACTGACGTTCAGTATTAATTTTTAAGATAAAAATGCCAATTAATGATCCTGATATTCAGTACTTAAGTTCCTGTCAAATGTATGCTTCATACCTATTTGTAGGGAGTATAAAGAATATATTAAGGGAAAAATTCTAAAGCAAATGAGATATTCAAGGAGAGACCTCTAGTCTCATTTTATTTCTTTAGTGGTAGCTTTGGATCAATACCATGCTTACTACCTATACAATGTGCTTTGAACTTCTGGATGCAAGCATATAAATCATTTCCCTTGTCTTTTCTCAGCTGATCTACTAAACCCTAAAAGGCAAGGACTGAAACCTAGAAGGCAGGTTGACTCCTAAATCCAGGTCAGCAGGATTAGTGAACTGATCAGTTGAATTCTGCATAAAAATGCCTTAAAAGAGAGAGTGTATTTATTAGAAAAGCTGCAAATCATGTCTCTAAAGTATTGCATTCCAATTCGAGGCTTCTGGCAAAGGTCACACTTAATAAAACCACTTCCTAGAACTTATACCTGTTTGTTGCTCAAATTTTCACAGCAGTCACAATTAGTTCAACAGAAAAGGTTGGGGTAGTGTTTGCTTTCTTTTTGTTTTTACTTACAAGGGGAAATTTCATTGGCTGTTGAAAAAAAGGGAGACTGTTATCCTTTGACAATATTAAATAGCATCAGTTGCATAATTTAACTCTGCCAATATGTGTTGATACTCGAGCTATGAATTTAATTATGCAGGAACTGTGCATTCAGTTAACATTAATATTTACAGCATGGACATATATTGTACTGTACCCATCTCTAGGCATCACTCAGGCATACATATTTGCATTTGAGATGATAAATATGTGCCTATAAATGTGCTTTTCTATGGCAAAAGATAACCTGCCAAGGAATTTATATCCATATTTATTCATATAGTTGACAATTGTCATTTTACTACATTCACACTTAGGTAAATATATGCATAATATTGAGGTAGAAGATAGCCTCCCACCCTGCAAACGCACCTCTTTTATTGCTTATGTTTAGCTCTAGTTGGAAGGCTTTAGCTAAAATATTCCCCGATATCTCTCTAAGCACATTTCCTTCATCACTGTCTATATCTCCAACTTCATTTCTTTATCCCATTCAATCTCCACACATGATTGTCCAATATTCTTTCAGAACTGGAGAGCTGAGATTTCATGGCCAGCAGCCACCGAGCCTGATGTTGTTATCTCATGAGATTTTGCAAAGTATGCAAATTTGAGTCAGGTTGGGATTCGATAGGAGATTATCCAAAGAACATCATCTAAGCATTGCAGGAAGTAGTATCGGTGATTTAGCAGATGTCACTCTTCCCTTGGCATCAGCAGTAAATCATTATCTCAGCTGTGCTTGAAGGGTTTGATGCTGCTGGAGATACCATCTTTTCAGTATGTTGAAATCTCTGTGGTCTTCAATTTATCCTATTGAACACCCCTTTGCATTTCATTATAAACGTATCCATCCCAGCTTACCTTCTTCTTTGAATCTCAAAGTAACTGTAGCTTGAATTCACCAATCCAATCCACCTTTATCTTTGCACAAAGAATGGCAAATGCACGCGTACAAAGCTGATGTGTGTGCTTTAGAACAAGAGTCATTACCTCTGTTTGTTCAAGAGAAGGTTTTCCTTCAGCCGTGGAAAAAAATTATGCACTGAGTGGGTAAGAGGTAGCGTGCTGTAGTGTTGCAGTAATAATGTCCGAATGGATTGCTTGCTCTACGTTAGAGACTAAACGAATAGGGAGGGGCAAAGGACAGAGGGGCTCCTTGTCACTTGAGGCTGATGTATCATTTTCAACGATGCTAAAATACTGAGGGCTCTACAGCCTCTATTGTATTGTCCAAGCTCAGTGTCTTTAGGCTCGAGGCCCTCTTTCAAGGGCAAATTCGCTTCCCCTTTACTATGATATTTCCTGTGATGGTGCAGTATGCACTGGCTGATCTAGGGCCTGAAATTAATATCCCTTTCTGAGCACTTCTACTATGTGTAGACTATGCACCCATTTTCAAGGTCTGGGTTTTAACTAAGCCCCCTGGAAGACCATGGGACTTGTCTTACTTTGGATCAGTCATAGTTTGATTGATTGATTTAAATGGGACTAGTTTTAAGGGGAACTGCTTGCCCTTGTGTTTTAAAACAAGCTAGTCTATTCATTCTAGTGGGATTATTCTTGAGCAGTCATTTTTAACCTGTGGTCTGCAGACTCCTGGGCATCTGCAGCCTATGTCTAAGGGGTCTGAGAAAGATGACTATGATCAATCAAAAGTATGTGAATACCCACACTTACAATTCAAAGGGGTCTGCCCCTCCATTCAGAGATTTCAAAGGGGTCCACACCTCCATGCAAACATTTTTAGGGGCCTGCAAATGAAAACAGGTTGAAAACCACTGTTCCAGAGGCAAAGGTGAGGTATTAATATGTATAATGGTGATAGACTTGCATCATTGCCATCCTTCAAAGTAACCTCCACTAATAAAGAACAGTAAAATGTTCTAAATGGTAATGATATACACAAGCAGTACCTCACACCACTTATTTTTACACACGGTATGGGACTAGTTCTCTCCTTGCACTACCCTTTAAATAAGTTCAAAGCCATCAATTAAAATGCCATCGAGTTTAAAGTACAGCAACATTATGTAGCATTTTGCACTGGTAAAAACCACCATACAACTTGCAATGCAATGAAAAACCTATGCATTTGAATCGTGTTTATGCAGAAACAAAATTCTGGTGCTAAGGTCTCAAATGCGCACAACACATGAGGTGCCAGGTCCAATTAACAATCCGATGGTGGTAAATCCATTATGTTTGGGAAGAGAAGCCACCATCAGGAGACATTAATTCAAAGTGACACCAACTGGGGCGTTTATATACAGCTAATTGCAATGTCAGACATTCTGCTCTAATTGAGTTTAATTGTGGCAAAATTGGAGTTAATTAAAAGTTAATGGTATAGAGCACATCATGTTGTTATAAACTACGGGAGCATGTTTCATATCCATATTATTGTTATTTAAATGGTCCTTTCAATTACTCTGCATCTCATTGGCACTTTTTAAACAAATTTAATTTTGTTCACATCACGGAAACTTTTTTTATTTGGTTTTGAGCAGGCAAGTTCAGACGTACTTGATCTGTTTAAAAAAAAACCCTGAAGTTCAAGTTCAGGCTTGCGCAATAGATTACACTTTCAATATCACCAGTGACATGTTTGAACATCTTGCTAAGGAAGGAGTTGACTTTGCTAGGGAAAATATTGACAAAATAAAAAATATATATATTTACAGGAGGAATGAAACTTCCAGTGCAGCTGATCATACTTTCTTCTGGAAATCCTGGCCTCTCTTATCTATTGTAGATCCATTATCTGGTTCTCCTGTCTTCTTGGCTGTTGTATCAGCACCTCTTCTATGTGTCATTCTCCTGCTGCCCATGGGAGTCCCAGAGACCGTGTTGCTTTCTCATTCCTCCTGTCTCTATACCCTTTATTTGGGTAATTTTTGTCTGCCCACAAGGCTACCCACGTTCCCTCTACAGGCATCTCTCTCTCTCAATCTCTCCCTTGACCTGGTCCTACATCTCAGCCTCTCTCTTCGACATCTCCTCCTGGGTGTCTTGTCTTCTCCTCTGACCTACCTTCTCTCCCATTTCATTGGTTCTTTCTCCCTGCTGCCCATCAATTATTCCAGCTTTCACCCCTCATTTTTCCATCTCTCCTGCAAATATCCATATGCAAGAATTTCTTCTACACTGCTTGCTCCATATGTCTGGAATGCCTTGCTCCAAAGCTGTTGCTCTCTGTCCCTCAGACCCTGTTCAGGATCCCCCTCCACAATAACTAGTTTATTAGCAATAGTTTTTAGGCAGCCAGCTGGGGAAAGCCACAAGTGTGCATGTGTGCATGCATTTATTTTATCTGGCCCCTTCAATATTTGTGATGCAGGGTGCATCTACACGTGCAATTAAAACACAGTAATAAACTCTGCCACAGTGTTAGGCGTGTGTCCAGGACCACGGCACACTGAGTTGGGGTGGAGCAGCCCCAGGCTGGCAGAGAGCCTGGGGGGTCAGCCTGCCAGCCTAGGCCTGCTCTGCCCCCAGCTCAGCGTGCTGCTGAGGGGCTGGCTGGGGCACGAGGCTGCTACAGTGTGGGGCTAGCCAGCAGGCAGCACCCTTATGCCCCAGCCAAACCTGCATCAGTGGTGGGAGGGGGACTCTGCCCGACTGCCGCTTGCCCAGCCAGCGTGGGGGGGGATGGACGCTGCCACCACTTCCAGATGGCACGAGGGGGCACAGGATGTGGGCGCAAGAGCACTGGGAGGAGGGGCTGTGCCCTGCTGCTGCTTGCTCAGTGGCGAGGCGTAGGGGGTCCATGGGGGTGCATGTGAACCCCTGAGAGTGCTGGTGCACTGCCTGACAGGCTGTGCTCCCCACCTGCGGGCCACAGGTGGGGAGGGGCTGGTGGGAGTGCTGGTGCCTGCCCTGCAAGCACTGGCAGGGGAATGGAGCTTTTGGGAGCACTGCAGCCATTTCCCAGTCAGTACTATTGGCTGCAGGGGACCCCCTCCCAGGTGCTGAGATTGGTTGTGGGAGACACCCCCCAGTCACTGACTGGTCGCTGGGGGGGCACATGCCCCCCCTGACTCAGATGGCACCAGTCATCCATGCGCTTGCTCCCTTCTGCCCAGAGTGAGCCATGCCCACATACCATGCCCCCCTGCCCCCACCCCAGCTCGGCAAGAGGCAGCAGAGCAGAGCCCCCGCTCCAAGTGTTGCTGTGCCCGCATCCTGAGCCCCACCCCTGCTCCCTGAGTCCTGCACCCCCCTGGCTGGGCAGCTTGTCCCAGCCCCAATCCTTCCCACCTCAACGGGCTTACTAGCTGGAGGCCAAATTTTTTCCAAATTGATTCGGATGCTTCAAATCAATTCGGCACTTTTAATTGGTCTCCCAATACAATTCTGATTTGGAGATCCAGTCCCCCAAACAGGCCGAATCTCCTCCATATTGAATTGGCTACTGAAGCTTCACACAGCCCTTGTAGATAAGGTATTTTTTAGGTGGGGAGTCACAGTGGATTAGCAAACACTATCAGGTTTTACACTAGATCAGCACAAGCCTTTTATCTCATTGACTGCTGCTGAATAGTCTGGGTAGAACTCACTGTTCTGCTGCTGCTGTAAACTAGCATTTAGTACTTTCAATTGAGTACTACAGGGAGGCTTCAGCTGAGCAGAGGAGAGCAATCCTACCACGCTTCTTCCAATGAGCAGTCTTTAGTTCAGGAAACGTGTAGCTACTAGGTGCCCAGCTGTTCTGGTGATAGGAATTAGAGAATTGCCAAAAAGGCTGCTGTCAGGTATCTTTAAATATAATTCTTTCTAAAGATGCACCTGGATTCTCCAACCCTATTGTTCCTCTCCGTAATTTAGTGCACCAGCCTGTAGCATAAGTACCCGGGGATGAGCTCTTAAATGAGGACACATCAAATTATTTATTTCTGGTATCGCTATCCTGTCACCTTGGCTTTGCAATGCTACTGGACACCTGTAAACAGACCTGAGTGGTTACAAAACATGGCATGTGAGACAGGTGGACTCGGGTTACTGTTATGTCTAGGCCTTTGGTTACTTACCACCAGCTATCACATTATTCTCCTTTCTCTATTGAAGCCTGGAGTCTCACTGACATTAGTGAGAGATGTGCATTGAGGGAGAGAAGAATGGCATTAACAGGCAGCTAGGAAGTTAATGTCAGATACCACCACAGGAGGCATATAAATGATCCAGTACCTTTTAAAAATGAAACATGTCCCTCTTATTATGCTTGGAAATTAGCTGAAACTTCCGCTCGTCCATATAGTCTACTGTGGAGTATCCAGAGTTTTGACTTATAACCGGTTTTATTTCTTTGCTGTCGGGCATGAAACACACTAATTGCCTCACCGCAGCCCTTGATCCAGAACTCTTATTGATTTCAGTAGAGGTGAACAAGGACAAGTCTGAACCTTTGCATCCACGCTTTTACCTGAGCTCAAGGAAAGGTCTGAATGTCATTTATATCTCAAAAGTCTTTTTTAACTTCAAAATCCAGGAGGAAGTTGCCTTTAAGAACAGTAGAAGTCATTACACTATCAAGTGTTCAGCTGGCTTACTCTTATAGTGTATAGGCAACTAAACTAATATGTCAGAAATTCAGTAGAAATATGTTGCATATTGTATTATTTCTTCCAAGGGTCTTGGTATAAGCATCTAGTAGTCCATAAAATAACTAATTATTTAAAAGTGAATTCACAAAAACTGAGTTGCATTTAAAAGTCAGACATCTGAGAATCACGATACATAAATCAGGAAACTAAGGTGCAGAAATGCTAAATCAACAGGAACACAACCATTTTTTAAACTTATTGCGATAAAATTGACTGGTTTTCTAATCTCACTGGTCTATCCACTAATTTAAATAAATTTAACACTATTTTTTGTACCCAGAACTCTAATATGTCTTGAATGATCAGTATTATCTTTACCTGCTACTGACCTAGAAGATCTCCAAATTCCTCCAGTTTGTAAAGCCCGTTCACTTAAAACAGTTCATTAGTTCCCAGTGAGATAAACCAATGGATGGCACCTTGCTAACAGACCAGTATCCTCTGCAACATTTTCATTAATCTCTTTGCTAAACTAAAATGTTTTCCCTGTGGAAATTAATTACTAAAGTTGTATCAGGAATTTTAATTTCTATAATATACCAGTGAGATATACTGCTGTTTCTTTATATACCATCACACAGCAGGGCAATAATGTATTCTAATAAGCTTAAAAAAAAAAAGAGGGCTGCATGTAATTAAAAACAGTATAACGCAAGTATTTGCTGACTTTCCTAAAGCTGCAAAGTTCTTTGTGCAACTGTGTGTTGAAAACTGAAGGCCTGACCCTGAGGAAATGCCCAAGATCAAAAGACTTGCATGCTGTGAAAGGCACTGAAGCAAGGTAGAGCTTGGCCCTCCTGCACATGAGAATAGGTGGCTATTGTAGCGCTCATCTGTGCACATGGAAAAGTGAACATGCTTTATTGCTTCCCCTCTATGCAACGTGGCAGTGTGGAATGGTGGACTTTGCACGGGGCTGGGACTCAGAAGATCTGCCTTTAATTTTTCTTTGCTTAGAAAAGGTTTCTTCCCCTCCCCTCTTCACCCCCGGTGTTTCAGTTTCCCCATTTTTGAAATGGGGATAATAAAATTGACTGTCATTAATGTTTCCAGGTAGGGCTTCTGTCCCATTTGGAGGGTAAGACTCATGCACTCAGTGACCACATTCACATGAACATGAATATTTGTTTCCCTAGGGACACCTTGTGCCACTGCTACTTGTCCCTAAGAAGCGCCCGTGCCACATGCCTTCTGGCGCATGGCAGGTTACCCCAGGTGGGGTAGGGGAGGCTGAGGCCAGCACTTGGCTGAGCCAAGCAGCCTTACCTGGGGTCCTGGGGCCTCCTGGGGCTGCATCAGCCATGATCCTGCTGCTTGGAGTCTGGCTCTGGGTGGCCAGTCTCCAATTTTGGGCAGTGCATGCTGCCCCCATGTGCACAACCCCACTTTTTTTTTGGGTAGGGGGGGTTGAGATCACCCAGGGTCAACCCCCCCCCCCCCGGTGCTGCTACCCTGCAGCATGGAGAACAGCTGAATGTGTGGTATGTGGTGCTGCAGCTGTGTCTGCTGTGCCACATGCTGCATGGCCACGCTCATCTGGATGCAGCCAGTCAGGTTATTTAGGCCTAATTTAAGCAATTTTAACTTTCCATAGGGGTATTTTAGCATGGGTAGTCATTGACTTCTATATGCTCCCTGATGCATCATGTTTTCAAAGTTATGCTTTGGTGCCTAAATGGCTCATTTAGAGCTCACCACGTAAGGCATTTTCAGGGACTGGCATTTCCTTCTCCCCCCCCCACCCTTTTTTTTTTTTTTATTTTATCCTGTTTTGACAAATGCACACGCAGTTTTGTTGGCCTGGATATTTCAGAGCCAACAAAACATAACTTTAAGACCAGCCTAATTTGAACTGTACCCACAGATAGCTGCTGTTACCAGGGATACTATCAGATCATGGCATTATGACTAGGGTGATCATATGTCCCAGTTTAGCCATGATAGCTCTGGATTTCAGAGGCCAGACCTGCCTGAGTGTTCAGAATTATAATGGACATCCCAGAAATACAGGGGCGCAGGGTGCAGTCTGGCCAGGAGTCAGAGCAGTGCAGAGTATCTTGCAGGTGGGGAGACAGGCTCTGCTACCTTCCCAGCATGCCATCCCACCCCCATCAACTTGCGAGAGCTCAGGGAAGGGGCATAGCATCCTGGACGAATGTCTCGGATATACAGGATTTACTTATGGTCAGCTTATTTATGACAGGGATCCTGGTTTTCCATTTAAAAATTGCCAGTTCTCTGATTAAAAATCCAAAACCTGTGATTAAAATACAAGGCCACTATATAGATAGGTATCAGTTAAACACAATATTTTATTGATATATTTACATTTTTAAAGCAATTTGGAAGCCTACCAGTGCCTCAATCACAGCTTCAGTTGCCCCCTCTTCCGCCTCCCCCTGATTTGTGGTACTGAGCAGGCCTGATATGCCGTTGCCCTCACTCCCAAGCTGCAGCTCCCCCCAGCCCTACTGGTGCCCCTGACTCCCTGACTACTCTCCACTTGCACCCTCCCAGTCCAACTGCAACTGTCCCCCCCACCCAGCTGCTGTGTGGCACTGAGCAGCCCTGACATGCTGGTGCCCTGCCCCTGCCTATGCCATTGCCCCCCACTCCCAAGCCACAGCCCCCCCCAGCCGTGCCAGTGTCCCTCACTCCAGACCTGTAGCCCCTGCCTACCTCCAACTTGCTTCCTCCTGGAAGCATCCTCCCTGGGTGTGTGTGGGGGGTTTGTGGGTGGGTGTGCGGCAGGATGTGGGGTTCGTATCGGGGGTGGAGTATGTGGGGTTTGTGGGCAGGTGTGCAGTTTGTGGGGGGGGGTTGTGAAGGGGTGTGTATGTGTGGTTTGTGGGTGAGTGTGGGGCTTGTGCACAGCCCCCACCACTGGTGGCTCAGCAGCATCAGGCAGCGGGACCTCAGGGTGCTCAAGGCTATGGCAGACAGAGACCCTGGTGGCATGCACCTTTGGGTGAGTCCCAGGCCCTGCACATGCTGGCACAGAGCTGGCACAAGCAGCTGGCACATGCCTTCACACCAGAGAGGCTGGCTGGTTGCCAGCACGTGCGAATTGCAGCAGAGGAGGGAGGAGCCATGTGCCATTGGGCTCTGTGCCTTCACATGGGGCTTCTAGCACTCCAGTGGGAAACTGCATGTGAAGACAAGCAGGGGCCTGCCCAACTCAATGGCATGCAACTCAGTGCCTCCAGCACTCCAGCAGGAAGCTGCACATAAAGGCATGGAGTTGTGCACCCTCTGGTCAGGCAGGCCTACTGGATTTCTGGAAGCCTCATGTGGACATACAGAGAATATCTGGCCCAGCCCAATGGTGCATGGATGGCAGCAGCAACTTGGCACCTGCCCCAGCCTCTGACATGCCACAGCATCCATTGAGCTTCAGCTCTGTGCCATGGTCACAGCCTCCTCATGGGAGCAGGCAGCAGGGCAGGTTTCCTAGGTGCTCAACACTGCTAGGCACCTGCCTGCCCATCCCTACCCCCAGCAGAACATGGGGATATTGCCCAGGGTTTCCCATGCTGGCTTGAGATCACCTGCAGACATCTCTTTGCTCCTTCATCCCTCACCTACACACCCTCACCCTGCCCCCACCCATACTGCTGACTCTTCCCACAGCCCCCAAGCCCCCCAGCCCTGGCAGTCACCTGCACCCAACCCATGCGGCCTCCCCCACTCTGCCAGTGCCCCCCCCAGACCCCTGCAAGCCCCACTTACCCCAAAGACTCCAGGAGGAAAGTGAGCCTGAGCCAAGCAGCCCTGCCTGACATGAGGCTCAGGCCCTGCCCCTTACCACTCTCCCACCCGGGAGAACTCCAGGAATTTCTAAGGGCTTGGAGGGCGAAACTTCTACTCAACTAAATAATACAGTGCAGATTTGATTCTCATTACAAGGGGACCAACCCTTCTTACTAATGTTTCTTGAGGTGTATGTCTGGAAAAGACTAAGCCAATCTCCTGCCAATTATCTCCTGCCAATTACTATGGGATTTCTACCCATAGTAAATGTTCCAGTGCATCTGTCTAGTTTGAGGGTGGGCAAAATACAGCCCGGAGGCCAGATCTGGCCTGTCAGTTGATTGTATCTGGCCCATGCCTGCCCCCACAGCATTCTGCATGGGGCCCAGCCCTGCCTGCTGCCACCTGGGGCAGTCCCTGCAGTGCTCCTGCCCACACCCGCCGACAGCACTGCCCTAGAACCCGGCTAACTTGCAGAGCTTCCTGGTGGGGCTGCTCCAGCTGCTGCTGCAGCCACCCAGGTACTGCTTGGCTGTCCCAACCTCCAGTGGCTCCTCTTGCCTCTGCTGTGCTGCTCCTGGCAGCAGGTAGCACAGGGAAGTGGCAGCAGCAACCATGGGGATATGTGCCAGGCAGCCAGCCAAGCATGGGGGATTACATGGGGCTCCAGTTCCCACCCGCCTTCCACCCACTCAGCCCATCTGGTGTGATGAGCAGTCACCTACAGGCGGCTGAGTGGGTGGAAGTTGGCTGGAGTGGTGCAGCAGGTTCAGGAGGAGGTTGAACTGTTTGAGGCAGAGGGAAGAAATCAGTACTCGGGCAGCAGCGGGAGTAGCCCCACCAGGAAGCTGTACTTTGCAAACTAGCTGGGGCTGGGGTGGTGCCGTCGGCAGACATATTGCTGGTGCATGTGGGAGCACAGTGTGGGCTGTCCCAGGTGGTAAGCTCTGCTGCACGCGTCCCCTCCCTCCCCCCACCCTGGCAGGCTCCTGGGACCTAGCATGCAAGTTACCCCCATACACACCCAGTGTCCCACACACCCTCTTTACCCCCTGCACAATACACAAGGGTAAGATTTTATTTTGAGCTATTATGCAATTGCGTCCACATACACTACTAGAAAACACAAATCAGGACAACAATTATTTTTTAAATACAATTTAAATATGTTATAGTAGATGTTTGATTTTCAGTACATAGTTTTTTAAAATCTATAATTTGTTAAAATGATATCTTCTGAAAGATTTTGTATACGTGGCCCATGACACTTCACCAAAACTCATTAGGTGGCCCGCCGGCTGAAATAATTGCCCACCCCGGTCTATCTTTTGATTATTGATAGTTGCTTTGACTAAAATACTGTAATAAAGTAGCGTGGAAAATGGATGGCCTTGTGCCAAGCCTCTGTGAAGCAAATGTTTAGAAGTCTTGGCCTAAAGGGAGGTGTATGCGGGGGTTTTGAGTACAGTTTAAAAAATAGAGATGATCAGTTATCAGGTAAAGTGAAAGAAAGGAAGCTTGCCATTTTTTGGCTCATTACAACGCTAGAGGCCATTAATGTCAGTTTGTAAAATGCTGCAATTGGAAGTAACTGTCAAATAGATGACATAATGCACCACCAAAGACCATAAAATGCCATGAATCATATTATTCCTAGTTTCTCAATGAATATGTGGAAATAACTGATGATGTTTGGGGTGGGATTTTGCTATTAAAAACCGGCAGTATTCACGGGAACTTCTCTTTTTATTTCTTCTGTGCATCTCTCTCCAAACTGTTTGACCTGTATTGTTCACTCTTGGTTATTATAAGAAAAGTCTATAATAAATTCTTTGTGAAAATTAACTGTCAGTCAACTCCACTGAGAACCATAGCCTTTTATTAGCTGCACAACTGCGATTTAGTAAGCTGTAATTTACAATATCCTGTTTTATCTGGCCCCATTGGTCCACGGTGAAGGTTCTGCCGCTGTATATATTTAATCTATTTTACAGAATATATTGGATAATGTAACACTTAGGCTTCCTACTATAAACTGTATATCTTTTCCTTATTACATTCTAATTATTATAGTCTAATAGCTTCAAAGAATAAAAAATATCCCTTTTCAATTTCTTTCTATTGATTTCTTTTTTTCTTTGTAATACCCCACTACTTCCATACCAATGACAACAACAGTCTTCATTCACATTCTCTGAGTAACATTTCCATCTAGGGCTTCCTTTTCTAGGATTAGCCAGCAATGAGAAATCCAAATGGGCCTATAAAACCCAAGGATTTAGACAAAATTGCGTGGTCCTTTCTCTTATTATGGGTTGAGTAAATACATAGACTAAGCTTATCTCAGTCAATCCATATTTGCAGGGACACAGAAATCCATGCATCCCCTCCACGGTTTCTCTTGTGCCTTGAGATGGTACAGGTTAAGCAGGTATTCATTTTAGACAAAGTATCTAAACCTGCGTTGTGTGTTAAGTGGGTTTGTCTACACAAGATGCTTTACGACATAGTACACTAATCTACTGCACAGTAAAGCATCACCATTTACATATGTGCACCATTTACTGTGCAGTAAATTAGTCTACTGTAAATACAGGCAGTAAACTAACTGCACTGTAATACTCGTGTAGACACTGGCTGGGAGCAGATTTGTTCCCAGTTAGACTCTGTAGCAGGGGACCACAGGGGACAAGGAGCTCTCTGTCCCCAGTGCTGGTGCTACTCAGTTCCCCAGCTCTCCCCAGGAGCTGGGAGCTGACCAGCACCAGGACTGGGGAGCTCTCTGCACCTTGTCCCGGTTCCCAGTGCAGAGCTGGCAGCCTCAGAAGGCAAGTATCCCCAGGAGCAGCTCCATGCAGCACGGAGGTGGCTGCTTCAGGGCGTGGGTGTGGACCAGAAATCCCCAGGGCCAGGTCTTCTGCTCGTCCCTTGGAGAGCTGTCCTGGCCCCATGTCCATTGGGATCAGCCCTGTGCCCCTTGCAAGCATTTAAGGGAGCCTGGAGCTCCCTCTGGCTGCTGCAGGGAGGGCGGCGGGGGGCAGAGCAAGGCAGAAGCAGTTTTGCTCCCGATAGGGAGCATCTGTAGACATTCTCCCACAAAGGCTTACCATGAAGTATTTTACCGTGCAGTAAGCCTACTGCACAATAATAGTATGCGGGGATGCGCCCAGTGAGTGTTAAGTGAAGCAGCAGCTTGAGGAAGAGGTAAGGTGTGGCTTTAAATGCGGTGACTGTCCAGATGAACATTTTCAAATGTCGGTGCCTCTTAGGCACCTGAACAGCAAGCATCCGATTTCTAGAGGCAGTCGGCACTCACTGCCCATCGAGAGGAGCATGCACTCAACAGCTGTAAATACCAAACCGCCTTTTTTTCCCCCAGCTTTACATACCTAAGATTACATGCCTGAACTTGAAAATAGGACCTTAGAGTATGTGTTATAGTCAGCCAGCTTCTAACACACAGCAGAGCTGTCTTTCTAAATCTTTTTCACAGGAACTGTGTCACAGAATTTTATCGCAGGAAATGGATATTGAATGCAGATAGGTACTTCTCCACCTCCCTTCCTCGCTCCCCTAGTACCTCCCTAGGTTTTTGAATTTTTCAGTGTTAAGGCTTAACTCCCTGTTTACCAGACAGTAGTTTTCTGCCTTCTTCCCCTTGCGTGATTCTGCCGTCCCAGTCTCAAAATTCTTACAGAATGGATCTTTGGCCTTTTTCACGTTTAGGCACTCTCAGTGGGGACTGTATGATCATTTCTCAGTGTCACTGAGCTCCTTTTTCATGTTTAAGAGCAAAATCCTTGACAGTAGGTCTCCCCTTTACCACCATGCAGAATTCCCAGTCATGTCTCTGGTAATAAGAACGGTTCCTCCAGCTCTGCAAACAGGGCCGGACGCAAGCACCTGGGGCCTGGACAGAAAGGGGGCCCAAAATGGTGAAAATAATAATAATTATTATTATTATCATCTCTGGTGAATAGGGGCCCGATAGTAAAAGTTCACCCGGGGCCGTCAGAACTCTAGGTATGGTGCTGTCTGCATACTGCAAATCTTATTGCTAATTCCAACCATTGTCACCTAGCCCAAATGCTTTCCATTTTTTCCATCAATTCAGTCCTACTGGAAGCAGGTGTTCCTGTAAGGGGAGGAGGGATGCTCAACACACATCCATTGTAAAGACGACACAGTCATCAGTCAGGTTGTAGTAAGTCAGTCTGCTGATCGTACCGGATCACCAGGGTGTGTGCAATCCTCTTAGTCTGTTGCAGTGCAACTGATATGACATCTCTCCTTATATATGTATCATGCATAGCATGCATTTTCTGCTCTTGCTGACTTCGGCTTCTGCTAGGTGTGATTTGTTACCAGAATATTTTCTCAAGCGTGCGGAATAAGGCAGCAGGCAGATGGGGCAGGGAACCCACTTAGCTGTTGAGGGCTTAGTACAACTTTATTTATTTATTTTTTTTAAATAAGCTTCCAAAATGAAATCCTCACTCTTTGATGTTCACAGCAGACCAGGTGGTTTACAAGAAGCCTGAAGTGATACCCAAGCTGCCAGTGACTCCCCTGTGGGAGGATCTTCAATGAACTTCAAGAGAATGAGTCAATTGCTTGGCTCGCGTTCGATAAAATAGTACAGAATGTGGGCAGCAGTTGCTAAGGAGCCCCCATGTTTTGCCATCTGCTTCCTCCAAGCAGTAAAAGTTTCCCTTTTGCCACATTTTCAGAATCTGAGAGTTTCTGGTGGTTTTCTATTCCCCTGCCTCTCCCTTCCATGACTCAAACTTTAGGAGAAAGAGTTTCAAACATGTTTAATGTCTCTGCTTGCATCGGTAGGGGTTTTGTCTGTTTTATTTTCTTTCCCCCCCCCCTCCCCCCTTCCTAATTGGGTAGAAGATGAAAGAATTTTCATATGGATCATTTATGTTTCAGATTGTGAGAGAGACTAATAGTCCATTTTAGCAGGCAGAGCAACTCCTGCTGCGACAGCTAAGCATCAGAATCCTGTGGTTTGGGAAATAGTCCTTGTTTTCAGGTTTATTTGTCCTTTTTAACATTCCTATTTAGCTGTAGCACCCCCAAGAGGAACTTCTCCTTGCGGTGTTGTGTGTTGCTATTCATTCAGATGAAATATTAAAGCACCAGGGGGAAAAAAATGGGCCAGTATAAGAATTTTTTTGGTTCCACCCACATGCTGTATATAAGTACCACTAGTAACGCAAGTCAATTCTGAAGTCGAGGCAAGCTGGCTATAATATTTGAACGCCCCGTGGCCTCTTCTGTAGGTTGCAACATAGGAAGCATTGAGGACGAGGACGAGTCCGAAACATCTGCAACTTGCTTTAGACCTGTTATTAGTGATTTTGGGTGCTTGTACATGCCGCGGAGGTTTAATTCGGTTTCTTTCTCCTGAAATTGAAATGGTGTTTTTTTTAAAACACTGCTTCAGTTTAAACCAAACTAAACTCCCATGGTGTGTACACAAGGGTGTGGGCCTGATCCTTACCTGCCTCTCCAGGGGTGGAGGGTGGGGCGAGGTGCTGGCAGGCCAAGCGGTCCCTGAGCTTCCCTCTGTGGCAGCGCCCCCCAGGCAGTTCCGGGGGGCACCACAGCTGCAGAGGGAAGCACCAGCCTCCCACACCTCAGGGGGAGACGGGGGAAGCAGCTCAGGCAGGCAGACAGGCTCCAGGGAAGGAAAAACAAAAGATCAAGTTCACTCCTTTTTCTTCTTCTTTAGTGCAGCCTGCCTGCACGGGCTGCCACTAGGTTGCACAGCCCGTGAGCTGCACTGGGCCCAGTGCTTTCCTCCATGGCTGTTGCACTTCATTAGGGTAGCAAACTAAAACACCTTGGAGGTGTTTTATCTTGCTGCATACCAAAGTCATTTAAAGCACAATATGCCACCGAGAGTGTAAACAGCAACGCTATTAAAGCGGTGCAAAAGGGCATTTAAGCTGCCTTAAAGACCAGTTATGTGGCATGTACAAAGGCCTTTTGAGTATTCATCTCAATTGGCTATGCAGTGCAGTGGCTTTTTCTGAACTCCAGTGTGATAGTTGCATTTGATAAGGTGGACTTAAAAATAAACCTTCCCCCTTAAAGTGCTTTCTCTAGACTGATTCCTGTAGGTGGTTCCACACTTCTGTTCTAGTGTTAGCTTTCTCCTGCAACAATGTGGGAAAACCTCCTTCCCCTTACTTTCATAATTATATATATATCTGATTGCCACCCTCTCCTGCAAGCCTGGTAAAGCAATGCTGCCACATATCAGCCTAATGACCTCTGAAGTAACCCTTGCATCATAATAAAAGCTTTTCTGGGTGACAAGTTTAAAGTTCTGTTTTAATCTTCTGTTTTATAAACCTACAGTAATATTAATGGTGTCATATTCTGTCACTAAAGTTGCTTTCATTTCAGCCCAGAGATATTCTTTAAACAGAACAAAACCTTACAAATAATTTTAATTAGTTTGGCTGCTTTTAATGAGTGTCCAGGCAGAGATCTTCCTGTTTGCTGTGCCTTTTTCTGGCCTTTAAAAAAATTAAGTTAGATTCATTTTTATAAATGCTTAGCATAGTGTGCTTACCATCTATAAATAGCGTGTATTAATTGTTCTTGTCTGTTGGCAATTCTTAGAGCATTCCTAGTTGTGGATGATTTGGGTTTGAAGCAGAGCCCAAACTGACATATTCTGTGACCATTGAGGCTTTACACTGGTATAAATGAGCCAGTTCAAATCTGTAACGCAACAAAAGTTTAGTGCATGTAAACTGCTTCAAGTTTAAGCTAAACCTGGATGGATGTCATATCAGACTTAATGGATTTAGGTTAAATCAGTTTATTGAACTTCTGTCCTAGATCCACTCCAGTTTCAAGTTAACTCGCAGTCCCCCAGCATCCCAGGATGCTTTGCACCTGCCCCACAAACTTCCCCTCACAAGGCAGGTGGGCCAGCCTTGGCCCAAGCTATCTGCAGGGAGGTGTGCTTTAACGCCCCCCACCCAGTTTCCGGCCTGGGCCACTGCAGGGATGTGGCTACATTTCTGAAATCAAAAGTGAATGTCTGTTCACTTGCTTATTGGTTCAATTTATGCAGCTTCAACTAACCTGAGATTGAATTGGTTCAGCCTCGGGCCCAGCCAGGGTGAGCACCACTGTCCTATACAACAGTATTCAGCCAAAGGACATATTTCCTCTGGCTGAGGATCTTCTGGCAAAGGTCAGAAAACAGATTGTGTAGAAATGTCTATGAATGCTCTCTGAAAAATTGTTTTTTTTTTAAAGAAAAAAAGCTCTGGTTCATTTTTCATCTTTCAAAATGAAATCTCCTCTGGTAGGCTGCAGGGGAACCGTGCATGGGGAAGCCCGAGGCGTACTGGCTTCCAAGCTCCCAGGTTCCTGGCTCAGCCAGTGCTTCCAAACTCCCAGGTCCATGTCAGAAGGAATTTCATTATGAAGTTATCAAAACCAACAGTGCTGTTTTTCCTAAGACGACGACATTTCTTGTTCTATTTTATAGGCGTTTCCAGATTTTTGGATTTCATTCCAAATTAGAACGAAACCAAATTTTGAGATTCCAAAAGCCTCCGTGAAATGCAATTACTGTTCACAGCACGACCCTGTTGTTACCAATGCAGACCTTTACTCTATTGCAGCCGTGTGCTTTTCTTATCTTCTCTCTGCACTGGAACACGGCAACTGACCTTGGCAGCAGGGTATTTTCATAGCAAATCTCATTATAGGGCAGTGCATCTTTGTTTTGCCAGTTATCCATGAGGGAGTTAGACACTGGAGAGAGAACAACGCAGCAGGTTTTGAGACCCTAATGTATATCTTTGCTGCTTTTGAGAAAACGGAATTTGACAGTAATCAGCTTTTCCTTCCAACACTGAAATGTTTCTTTATTGTTTCCCCATTCTGGAAATCCTGGTGAGCTCTCTTTTCACGCAATGATCTACAGTATTTCCCCCCTTGAAATTGAACCCACATGGCAATGTGAAATGGCTTATTTAATACATGTGTTGAGATACATCTCAGCCAGTCTTTCCTTTTGTACCAAAGCGAGCGGTGTTAAGCCCAGTAAGTACCCTCATTAATATGCTGAGCTTTTGCTAGAACCGCACACGGGATATGTGGTATTAAAAGGGAATTTGGTTCAGACATAAATGAAGGATGATTAAAGAAACTTTGATCTTCATATTTTAGTGAGGCTAGTTGTATTTATGGAGGAGAAAGGAAGAAGAAGAGGAATCAATGATTTCTCAAAGTGTGGATTAAATACGTGGCCCAAGTAAACCATGTCCTTTAAAAACAAGATAAGGAGATGGTATGAATGTTTTGTGATGTTTCCTAGGTCTGTTCGTCTTGTAGGGCTCTTATTTAAATGTACAACACTAAGGCCCCCCTACACGTTACAGCTATTACAGGTACTGAGACCAGCTACACATGCAAAGTACCGGTCATGCCATAAAAAGGTCCAATGAGCTATAAAGTTAGACCTCGAAAACGTGCAATCACACGTGTGATAGCTGCTTGTAGTCCAGCTTTAATTTGCACGGGTAGCAAAGTCTCCCTTGCAGCTGGGAGCCCCATCAGTTGACTGGGCTCCAAGCTGCAAAGGCGCACCCTCAGGTGTGGGTCAGTAGTCCCACAACTGAGGGGGCTCTTGGCCCCCACAGCACCCAACAGCTGGGATCTCCTGTCCACCATCATGCGTGGCATGGCAGGAGGCACAACTGTGTGGATCGCGCATTATATCCTATCACGCCTATACCTTCATGCATAGAGGGGCTCTAAATTCCTAAAGCATATAGTGTATGTCATTACCAAATCATATATTGTTTCAACATGGTGTTTTGCAGTGGGAGGAAGGATGGTCTTACAGGTTAATAAAGATCCTGCACCGGAACGGAGATGCGTTCCTGATTCTGCCCTTGACCTCCTCTCTAGTTTGGGACAAGTTATTTATCCCTTGTATGCCTCACGGCCAAGCTTAGTGTGCGCTACTGTGAGAATAAAGCAGTAGCATTGGAGGCATTTGGAGATGGGGATTGTACACATATATGGCTAGATAGACCATAGAAGCAGAGTTAGAAACTAAAGAACAGATTGGTTCCTGTCAATACAACACTGCGCCCCACCTTATTGTGCATCTTCTAGTTTTCTGCTTGACCTGGCATAATATGTCAAATTATAGGATGTCTAAGCTTAATTTTGTGGTCTTTTCTTCAGACTCTGTATCTCCCCTCCCGCTCTCTTGAAGTTTTTCTTAATAGTTAACCTAATTTATTTTTCTTTGCATTCTACATAAAACTTGTTATTCCTCTTACTGTGACTCAGAACAGCTCCATATACGTGTGTAAGACATCTTACAGTAAATTAAAGGCGTTTTTGTTATGGATACTAGTAGAGAATCAGGCCCTGCGTTTGTGTATTAGAAGGGATGCTTTTTTATTACAACTTGACATTCAGTCACGTTTGGATTTGCAGGTGACAAATGCATGGCTTGGACAGTTGCTATGTGGAAATAAAAGCCAGTCATTTGAGATTCAGTAGCTCTTCTTCTTTACTGTTTCCCACCTGGTTGAAAGCCGCCTTAAAAAGTATCCCCAGGTTTAACCTTGGGAGGCTAGCACCCCTTCTCTTTAAGCAGGGGCCATCTAGTCCAAAGAGAAATGCATAGCATTTTTTTTTAATCCAATCAGCTGAGATTAATTGGGATTTTTCAATAACTGACCAGCATGAATCATACAGCATCATATATTTCAATGATTCTTTAGTGCTATCACCAGAGCAAATGACTAAGATTATGATCTACTTTGTCAAGTAAGAAAATCAATAGTCCTGATCACGTCTTGTATTATTAATGAGAGGATCAAGAGAACTTGATGAAGAGAAAGATAGCCTGCATGCGTGTGGTGGAGGGAGAATGTATGTAGCTTCCTGGCCAATAAAATGTCATCATCTTTCCAATAGATTATAATGATTTCAACCCTGAATAGCTGATAACAAGACAGAAGTGTTTGAACTCTCATATAAAAAGGAAACTCCATACGCTGTAGGACCAAGTTCTGAGCACTAGAGTTTCAAGGACAGTTATTTGGTATTTCCATGCACATTCACAAAGTATCAAGAGGTGCTCCACAGAATAACTGTAAGGTGGAGAACATGGTACATTCATTGCCAGTGACACTTCTCCAAACCGTGTCATCCTTTTCATCCCTGTGTAACTAAGACTAAATACTGATTTGCATCTCTCTTGTCACCTGAATCCTTGCCGTTCTTGCTTATCTTTGTGCTGCGTGGCGAAAGGAGCCATTTGCAATTAAACATCACTGGCAATAGATTTAGCAGTATCTCCTTCTTTTGATAATAAGTTTGTCATATCTTTGATTTACTTATATTTTAACGATACATTTTATAGGTATGGTGAGCAAATCCTAAGGTTTGCGCATGTGGTAATAGAATATTTTAATCTACAGAGCCAAAGGGCTGTGATTTAGCACCTTTCACCTGCAGTATGGCCAACTGATTTTTTTTTTTTTTGTAAGAAACTAAAAAAAAAGGAAATTCAGAGAAATTCAGAGATTCCCTAAAAATCTGTAACAAAATCATAGCTCTCAAGGCATGCGTATATTTTTATAAACAATATTCACATGTATTATGTTCTTGGTACTGCATTTTGGTAATGAAGACAGGGATATTATTGGACAGAAAACAAAAGTAGCATGGCTCTTAGCTTCAGAATATAGTTACTATATTAAGTCATTTCAATTATGTTAGAATTTGCTTGTGGCAGCAATATCCTAAGTGTCCTTTTCCTGATACTTGTATTGTTCTGTTGGGAGACGAAGAACCTGATTAAGGATCTGTTTCTCAAATATTCACTGTTTAAATAAAAGGTGTTTCATCTTGGGATACCCCATATGCTGATTTGAATGCCCATATATATGCACCCTGTCACATTATATTATGCATCATTTACCCTCCCTCCACAAAAAATAATTCAGCCTTATTTTAGGTACACAATTACAACAGTAGCACATACCATAACAGGATCCTCCAGCTGTCATATTTTCCAAATTACCAAAGACACCACCAGCTTATGAGGGTGGCAATTCAGCTCTAATTATTATTTAAACAGGTAATATCCTAAATAACTTTTCCTTTGGAAAGACTACTTATAAATGCTAATGCTTTAGGAAACAGCACAATGTGGCAATTTATGAACGTTGACCTATCAACTTTCATTACAGCTAAGGGACAAAGATTTTATAATCAACAGGAAGATGAATACTCTTACAAAAATAGTTTTATAGGGATTCAATATAGTTGGGAGTCAAAGGTAGCAGTCTTATTTTTCAATTGTATTTTAATGAGGAGCAGTTTAATACAGCAGAGCATTATTAAAAAAGAGTTCACCATATGTATTTTTTTTTAAGTATGATTAATTAACCTTCCCTAATGTATTTTTCCTGACCAATCTTAATTCACTAGCAGGAAATGATCCCGTCTTAGCAGAAAGTGCAAAATAAGATATCTCCTACTCTTTGATGAATTTTATTTGTAAAATGTTAGGTTCAAATAAGCACTTAGCAGTCTGAATTTCAAATTAAGTGATTTGTATAACTCTTTATTTTGAAGGAACTCAAACAGCAGTGGCACTTTTAAGGTTTTTTTTTACATTCCATTGGTGATAGGTATTGAATACTTTAATGTAGGGTGCAGTTTAGCAGACAATTTCCCATTGTTCAGGGGGCTGGAAATGTGTTTCAGATTTTTCATCTGTGAGAATTAAACCCTGGTTTTCTGGAAGTCAAAGGGTGCTTGCCATTAACATCAGGAGGCCAGGATTTCACGCATGGCCACTAATTCCCATCTGATCTAGAACAATAAGTGCATAACCTATGCTGACCTCAATTTCTAGTTCTTTGTGATCGAGTGTCTGCGTGGCAAAACATGAAACTAATTGATGTAATACCCGTCTTGGGACTCTCACAATATAGGCATCTCGGATTGAAAGGCAATTTGATCTGGGTGTAGCTGGACCCTGTTGGTGGGATGCTGTAGGAAAGAGCACACAACTGTTGCACCTGTTTCCAGGGCCATCAATCTGGCAACATATTCATTTCAATAAGACATGCCGTGCTTTGTTCATAATACATATTTCAGATGCAGCAGAGTACAGTTTCTTAGCAACAAGAGCTCCATAGCTGGCGATCTTGAGATTGAGTTTACTGAACAGAGGTGAGATGCTATCAGGTACTCATGAACCATGTTGAATCTTTAACAGGTATTGCAGCAAGGAAACAAAAAGTATCCTGGTGTGATATTTCTGATAACTTTTTTTGTTACTTTTACTAGGGGAGGGACTACTCGGACAACTTTGCCCATACGCTGGTTTCCATTAATAAGAAAGAGATCCCCCGTTGTCAAATACATTAGATAAGCCCACATAGCACCCAGAAACACAAAACACATCGAACAAATGTGACCTCACTCTAAAATGGATGTTTTTATGACTAGGACCGTAAGGTATAATTGCTCACAGCTAGTTTCAGTAAGATTTACTTTGATTTGCTTTGAAAAGAAAATATGCCGGTGCCATATTGTATCAACAGGTATGAGTGGTGCAAGTATTAGAGAGTTTTAAAGGTGCTCAATGGCCTCTTGACAGGTTCTGTATAGGATCTCCTATTTATACTGTTGTGACTGGGGAGAAAGAGAGGAAGTGAGAAGAGAGTAATTAAACAGATTAATAAGACCACATCTTGTAGCATCTTATTGCTTAATTAGCCTCATTTAAATCTGCGGCAGTTGTCACAGAGCGAGATCTGTTGAGTCTGCGTGAAGGGCTTTTTCAGAGCGTGCTCTTATGTCTCATGAAATGTCTATGGGACAGAAATCAGGGCAGGGCTCACTGCCTGATTTTTTTTTTCTATTTTAAAGAAACATATCAGAAAATGTATGAGAGAGGGTAGGTGATTTGTCGGCCCCTGGCAGATGTTCAGTTAACAATGTGATGGGATCTGATGTGCAGACCCAACTATCATGCTTTCTGCCATGCTATATTGCGCATGGCAGCAGATGCAATTGTGGGACTGGGGAATCAGATTCCCACTGCTCTGTATTACCTGTGCAGGAAGGGGCTGGGGTGGCACAGGCACTAAGGTGCGTGGTTGACAGCCCAAAGGTCTTAAGTTTGAGGCCACAGCAGAAGCACCCACAGCGTATCCCCGCTAAATTCCAGCGAATCTGTGAATTTTCTGCTAAATACCTTGTCACAAGGCCACAAGAAGGGGAGGACCAGTGCAGGGGGAGCCTGGAATCATTCCTACTACACTAGAAAGTAGGAAGCTAGTCAGCTGGTTCCCCACTCCCAGCCACAGCAGCATATCAGAGTCAAGGGCTGATGCACCCTTGACTTTGATGCCTCCCTGAGGCTGGACACCCCAATCAGCAGCTGTTCCCAGCCTCTGAGGTACAACAGAGTTAATGGTTCTGCTGTACTCCAGAGGCTGGGAGTGCAGATCCAGGTGGTCTGGTCAAGGGCTCTGATGTGTCCCTGATTGCAGCCCCCAGCCTCGGGCGCACATCGCAGCCCTTGACAGTCATCTGATCAGGGCTTTCAGCCTAGGAAATGCATGGGAATCAAATCAAAGGCTCCCAAGCCTTCCCCAGGCTCAGAACCCCAATCAACCTGGCCACACGTACAATTTAACACATGATGGGACCCAGCCACGAAGGTGTTAGATATATTTTGTATAAGAACTTTGTGGCTTATTCCTTGTTTTATCACACTGTTCATGGCCAGGTTGCTACTAAAGACGTGATTTTACCGCATGGTCAGATTGGTGCAGACTGTACGAGTTTTTGCCTTCTACTGTACTGGGGGGCAAGTCTTCTTCCTGGGATCTCTCGAGCATATATCAACAACTCTTGCAGCAGCAGGATGTTGGCTGCTGTGGTCCCCTGCTTTACCAGTGGCAGATTAAGGCTGACTTTGTAGTTTTCCTGATAGGTTAAACCAGTGTGTCACATCAGAAATGAGCAGGCGTGACATGACATTTTGCCAAGGCAATGAACTACAATGAGGTCAGACATATGGGGATGGGGGATGCCTTAAGAGGTGTGCCACGGAAAGTGTGCCTTGGGCTGGAAAAGGTTGGGAAACACAGGGTCAGATTTGTATAGGATAGTTTGGATAGGGATGATTCTGCCTCAGTCAGGGGACTGGACTATAAAACCTCTGGAGGTCCTCTCCAGCCCGACTTCTCTATGAGTCTCTGATATGATTCTTAAGTACATGTCTGCCAGGGGCCGTCGAGTGTCAAACACCAGTGTCAAACGATTAGAAAAAAATGGTGTTTTTTTTCCTGAACCCATCTGACTACTAGACCACAAGTCAGAACCTAATTCCTAGTTCTTTGAAATCAATGGAAAGTCTCACAATCACTTCACTGGTCCTTGGATTACATTTCAAGTGCATTACTCACTTGGTATCTCTTGAGGAAGCAGTAAGGGATGTCTGAATCTTGAAATTCCTTGGATTGTTTTACTTCATGAGATAGCTTCCAAGATAGAGAAATACTGCTTTCTATGCAATTTTTTTCTAAGTCAGAAAATAAAAATATTAATAAGGTTAAACTATGATTTTTTTTTTGTAAATGATCTGATTCCATATATGTACTCAGATGCACCTATGCTTTGATGAAACAGTTGGCAGAACAAATTGCATTTATCCCTTACATATTTATCCTGTACATTGTAAATGCCAACTAATCACGATTTAAAAAAAATCATATTTGACTAATTTGGTAATAATACTTGATGCAATGGTTATTACTGCTAGATAATGGATTGCATTTGTAATCAAGTATCCCCAGTGAACTGAGAGCACAAAACAAACAGGGGGTCAATTATCAAGTAGTAGCAAGTACTACATTAGACATTATAGTTATTACAGCAATAATTATCATGGAATGATGCATTTATAATTTGAAGAGCTATATTCATAAAAGGCATTATCTACACAGAAAATTCAGTGAATTTATGCAGGCAGTCAATGTTATGTATAAAAATTCCATTTTTTCCTGCTCTCTCTTTCTACTTGCTAACCTCACGTTAAAGCAGTGTATTCAACACTTGGTCATTTCTTCATTTTATTGCAAGACTGAAAGTGATATACAAGCTGTATTGTTTGTTTAGAAACTAATTGAGGGAACAGTGACTTAGAGATAGGAATGTAGAAAGAGTCGTCATCTGCGGAAAGGTGCTGGAAAGTGGCAGTAGCTAGGGCTGGTTGCTATTGAGTAGGAGTACAGTTTGCTGTCTATGCTGCATGAGGCGATAGCAGAATATTAGAGAACGGACGTCTGCAGGTCAGACCTATTGGATGGAATCGTGGCCTCATTGGAAACATAGGGAGTTTTTGCATTGGCTTTTATGCCACTAGGATTTCACCTGTTGTAAGTTGTCTCGCTCATTTGTTTAATTTGGAGGCGTTTCATTAATGGCATTTACATTTATACTCCATAACAAGAGGAAGATCCAGGGAAGTGTGGGTCCCTTGCTGAAGGGGGGAGGCAACCAAGTGACAGAGGATGAAGAAAAGGTTGAAGTACTCAATGCTTTTTTCACCGCAGTCTGTCTGGGCAAGGTCAGCTTCCAAAGTACTGTGCCTGGCAGAACAATTTGGGGAGGAGGTGAGCAGCCAACAGTGGTGAAAGAACAGGTTTGGGGATATTTAGAAAAGCTAGGCATGTACAAGTCCATGGGACCAGAAAGAATGCACCCAAGGGTGCTGAGGGAGTTGGCTGATGTGATTGCAGAGCCACCAGCCATCATATTTGAAAACTCATGGCAATTGGGAGAGTTGTGGGAGAGACTGGTAAAGGACAAATATCATGCCCATATTTAAGAAAGGGAAAAGGAGGATCCAGGGAACTATAGACCCATCAGCCTCACCTCAGTCCCTGGAAAGACCATGGAGCAGATCCTCAAGGAATCCATTTCTAAGCACTTGCAGGAGAAAAGGGTGATTAGGAACAGTCAGCATGGGTTCACCAGGGGCAGGTCATGTCTGACCAACCTTATTGCCTTCTATGATGAGATGACTGGCTCTGTGGATGTTGGGAGACCAGTGGATGTGATGTACCTTGATTTTAGCAAGACTTTTTATAGTCTCCCACAACATTCTCCCAGGCAAGCTAGGGAAGTATGGGCTGGATGAATGGACTGTAAGGTGGATAGAAAACTGGCTGTATCATTGGGCACAGAGGGTAGTAATCAATGACTCAATGTCTAGTTGGCAGCTGGTATCGAGTGGAGTGCCCCAGGGGTCAGTCCTGGGGCTGGTTTTGTTCAATATCTTCATCAATCACCTGGAAGATGGCACAGAGTGCACTCTCAGCAAGTCTGCAGAGGACACAAAGCTTGGGGGAGTAGTAGACATGCTGGAGGGTAGGGTTAGGATTCAGAGAGACCTTGACAAATTGGAGGATTTGGCCAAAAGGAATCTGATGAGGTTCAACAAGGACAAGTGCAAAGTCCTGCACTTAGGACAGAACAATCCCATGCACCAGTACAGGCTGGGGACTGACTGGCTGGGCAGCAGCTCTGCAGAAGAGGACCTGGGGGCTACAGTGGACAATCAGCTGAATATGAGCCAATAGTGTTCCCTTGTTGCCAAGAAATCTAATGGCATCCTGGGCTGCATTGGTAGGAGTGTTGCTAGTAGATTGAGGGAAGTGATTGTTCCCTCTATTCAGCATAGGTGAGGCCACATCTAGAGTGCTGTGTTCAGTTTTAGGCCCTCCACCAGAAAAAGTGAGAGGACTCCCAGCTACAGAAGCTTGCTTCTTGCTTCTTACCGGCAATAGGGCACCATGGGATCTAATGCATGACCTCACAGTCACACTTCGACCATGCACATGTGGTGTGGCAGGAGCACCATTGTGTGGATCGTGCATTAGATCCTGTTGCGCCTTTACTCGCACATGTAAATGGACCATAGAGACATTTATCTTCCCCAACTCAAATGGGCAGTAAAATTTACTGTTAAACTCTTCATTCCCTAAATATTGCCAAACATCCCGATCCTGCAACCTGCAAAAGGGATTTAAATAAGTTTTTGACATATTTGTCAACGTCCGTTACCAAGCAACCCATGGTATTGTGACCGCAGTCATATCAGATTTGTATCTACTTCATTTTTGAACGGCATAATCGAGAATTCCATTTAATCTCGGTATAGTCCATGCTGTTTTTATGACTTCCTGCAGGTTCCATTCTCATCAAAATAGATTTACATGGCTGGGTTACGTTCTTTTCCATTATTTTCTTCGACTAATGCTGTTCAGGGAGCTCATTCTATATGAAAAAGTGTTCAATTATTTTATTTTTTTTTCCTGAAGAGTTTTTAAAACAGGAATAGAAGTGTAGATGGTCGTCAAAAGCTTTGGCATTTGCATTCTGTACAGGTAAAACCGAGTGTCCAGATACTTCCATGGATCTGTTTTCATCTACCCTGGTACAGGGAGGTATAAATTAAACCCTTTCTGCCCACCAACCTGTTGCTACTGGAAATTCAACCTCAGTGAGTTATGATGGGTGGCTTCCTCCATTCCCTTTAGAGATTTCATAGACATTAGGGTTGGAAGGGACCTCAGAAGATCATTGAGTCCAGCCTCCTGCCCCAGGGGCAGGAAGTCAGCTAGGTTCAAAGGATCCCAGCAAGATAAACATTGAAATGTCTCTTAAAGGAGTCCAGAGTAGGTGCTTTAGTAGAAGGGCAGATGCAAATGCACCACAATTTGTCCTTTTACGTGGGGCCTCCACCAATTCATCAATAACCATTAGAAATCCAGAAATGAGTAGGCACTCTAAGCTGTTCAGACTGCAGCAGCTGCATCGAACGTGGAAGGAGGAACACAGCCTGCAGAAGAGAAGATTTTCTCTTAATAAGAAGAAGCCTAGTTCTACAAGTATGTAGTCCTCTCAGGTTATAACGCCACGTGTATTACATGAAAGAGGGACCTCTTGGGTCTGCAGAAATGGATATGAAATCTTCAGAGAACTGACTGTCCTGTTACATTCTTTATGCAATCAGGTCAGAATTCCTTTGAAGATTAATTTTTCTTTCAGTATTTCAGCTTTTCCGCCAGAAGGAAAATGGAACTGCAGGAATCCACAACAGTTTCTTCAGCTTTGGAAAAGATTTGTTTTCAGGAGGGTACTTTTTGATGAAGAGCACTGAAGAAGGGTTTAATTACAGAGCAGGAATTAAACACTTAAATCATGCCCTTTCTTTAATGGTCTTAAGCCATTATGCTGTTGTTTTTGTATTACCTCTGATGCAAGCAAGCATTGAAAGTTGCCACCAACCACAACCCTCAAGGAATAAATTTGAAGTGAGGAGAGTTGTAAGGGCCCCCTGAATGCAAAGGCCCCCAAAGAAAAGAGGAGTCAAATAATCTGCAGACATCAGGACGTTCTGATAGGAAGAAAACGGTTTTCAACATTTCTCCTGGACTCCTTGTAATGTGCTGAATATGCATATATCCTTTTCTATCTATTTGCTCAAATTTGGGTCTCATTGATGCTAATATAAATCTACAATAACTCAATTGAAGACCCAGGAATGCTATCAGTGTCACTGCAAATATATAACAACTTTAAGGCCGTACTCGAGTAGGGTGAAATTGGTCAGATATTCTCTGCTTAGCTGTTGAAAACTATAAATAGATTGGCAACTGGAGACTCCTCAGTACAAATGTGTTTTGACAACAGCGATGTTGCTGAGGTGCAGATTACACCGTGGTTTAACAGCCTTCCAGTTCCAGTTGCACAGCATAAGGCAGTAGCTCAGATCACCTCTGCTTTGTATTGCTGGATTATAAACTGCTAATGGACTCCATAGTGCAACCGAGTGGGAAGTTTTCTATCTCTGTACCCGGGTCATTGACATTAGTTGAGACCCCCAGGTCATTTTTACTTTCAAATGCCTGTATTGGACACTCGTGTTCAGATGCTCATATGGTTTTAATCAGTGTAGCTCCACTGATATCAGCAAGTTCGGAGGACATGTAGAATTAGGCCTTTTTTATTAGCAATTTCTCAACAGTCCTTTCAGGCAGGACGGTACAATTCAGCTTCGTTTCATGTCTCCTGCCGGCTTATATAGCCAGGACCATTGACACTAAGTTTGCAGAGCCTTCCTGGGTCCTGCTGGCTTAAACAGTTACTAAAGAAGTATAGCATCTGGAAGGGCCAGGCCCTGTTTCTGAAACAAAGAGAGAAGGAGACAAAGAAAAGCCGAACTCTTTTGTTATCCACCTCTCTCCTACTTTTTAGTACTGACTTAGGGTATACACAAAGGCACTGAAGGTATGGGATCCATCTTCCTTTTTGAAAGGTCATTGCTCCTTACATACAGCCAACTCATTTTCCATTAAAAATTAAACTAAGAGCACTGTTTGAAAATGATCTTCAAAAGGAAGCAGAATAAAATCAAATCAAATAGTAGGCTCTTTTTTTTTTACTTTTATGTAAGTAAAGAGTCATTATATTTGTATCAAGAGTAATCATTGGCAATGTAATACAAATAACATCATAACGGCTAATTAGTAATCCTCGATATTGGTTCCATCAGTATTACGGTTGTGATAGTTCTATACAATGATCTATTGTTTGAACAGCATGCATTTCAAACATTGCTTAAAACTTGTACTCCCATGATTGACACTAATGATTCTGAAGGAGACACTGTAGTCTATCAAGTATGTAATTTGTGCATTTTAAAAATTGCCTGAATACCTGTTTACGCAGTAGACCATAACAGCTGGGAAGGCGTTCTGATAGTATAGCCAATAAATAAGATGGTTTGCATTTTTAAGTGTCTCAAATCCATGATAACATAATTCAGTGCCATGACTGCAAAGAAGTGGTTATTGATAATCCTATTAAAAATTCTGTAAGTATGGATCCGTGATGTTTGCATCCCAAACTGCATCTAGATTTTGAATTACCTAAATGCCAGTGGCTGGTGGTTTGGTTTGAGCTGCTCTTCAGTGAACCTGAGACCATCACAGCATTCTCTGCATCTTCTCTAATACACTTCTGAGAGAAGTGCAAGAGCAACGAAGTCTATATCGTATCATATTGTGCACCTGGTCTTAATGGCTGTGGAGTCCATGGGTGATTTGTTTGTGTTAGGGCTTGCCAACCTTGGGAAATAACCTGGAATAACTATTGTGGAATGACTGGTCTTGGTCCACTTTGGAAGTCGATTAAGCTAAACAATGAAAATATACCCTTCATGAGACATAAGAACCCCTCACTGAACCCCTCATGCAATGAGAGTTCAGGTTTTTGTCTGATCAGCCATTTTTGAAGCTGTCTGTAGCTGTGCGCTTGTGTTTGGTCATGGCTATAGACCGCTTTCTGTGGCCAGATTGGGCAAAAATCGTCACTTCTGCCTGTGCCTTCTGTGGCTTAGATGCAGGACCCCAGGAGCTTGCATGCCTTCTTAATAGGAATTATCCACATTCATCAGTAGATTAATGTGCTCCTGAATTTTTTTGCTTGGAGAGTTGAGTTTTGTCAGCATGAGGCAAATTGCAGACAAAGGAGACACTAATACAGCTTTGCAAGTTTATGAATTAGTTCCTTTAGCAGAGTTTTTTCCCCCCTTGTTGTGAACTGTTCTCCATCATTTGGTTAATGAGCGTACTATGGCGAGTCTCCACCAGTATGTTGAATACAGAAATGCACATAGTGCTTTCTTTGAACTAAACTGTAGGCTATCTACAATGCTGCTGCCCCACTGAGAAAGAGAGAGGTTTTGAAAGGCTGCAGCTTCAAGCACCTGATATTAGCTGGCTGATCCTGAGTTGCCCAATAATCATCTTTTATCCACATTCTTAGTGCATTAATGTTCCTGAATTCACGAAACCTTCCATCTGTATAGGTAATACTGAATGAGCTGGCTGTTGAAACAGGGAATGCTTTATTTGTACCTCTGCACATTTCAAGGATCCTTGATGAAAAAACTCAAGTGCATCCTTTCTAGAAGATCATTCAGGTCATGGGCTTTATGGACTCGGGGAATCGTGTTTATCTACCTAATGAGAAAATGAAAACAGCTTTAAAGAGGAATAAAGGAAAACTACTGAAAATAAGTCCCCCATCGTGCCCCCACCCCACAATCTCATTTGTTGAAAGAAATGCATATTAATTAAAAATTCAGACACTTCATTTCTGTTGCAAAGCTCCTTGCAAAAGACAAATTATTTTATACATCTACTATGTGTTAGAAGTGACAGATGAGATTAATATGCTTCTTAAATTACCATTACCAAGGGTCAATTAATAAGTGAACTAACCTTGTGAAAGTCATTCGGAAAGACTAGTTACGGGTCTATAATGGTCCCTGTCAAATTACGTAAAATTGAGAAAATGAGAAAGCTGTCAAATAAATGGCAGGCTACGATACCTACTAATTACATTCTCCATAAGGTAAATGAGTTTCTGTGGTTGTTGGTGAAAGCAACAGGAAATAGTAAAATGACATACCTAGATTTTGGAAGAAATGTCCTTGCGACTACAAGGTGCAGCCTTCTTGCTGTGGGCTAGTTACATTTCTTGCAAGCTGTGACTATATTTACCAGGAGTGGGAGAAAATGAGAGGAGTATTTTGAAGGCTTCATATTTGTAATGATAGCTGTAATCACAATAATTCATCACCTTGGTGAATTGAGTGTTGCCACGTTTTTCAGACTTCAAGGCTATGGTATTTCTTTTTTAGTTGACCCCTTGGCCTTCAGAAATTAACCAACTTATCCAAAATGAAGCTTGTGATATTAAAGGAAAGAAATTGCTGGTTCTTACTCCGTGTGAAGTGACCCAGACAAATGCGTGACACCGCATTTCTCCAAGAGTGAGGCCAAATGAGACTGAATCTTTGCTCCGCTTTTGTGAGTTGGTCACGTATCACCTTATGCAAAATGTGACATCCTCTCCCTGCCCACACAGCAGACACAGACAGGTGACAAAGAAGGAAATACAGTATATGTGTACAAGGACTTTGCATTTGGTTAAAGGAGTTCTGTCATCCGTGATAGCCATCCCATTTAGAGACATGCCATCCAGAATGAGAAGAATTTACAGGGGGTAAGGGGCTTGACGGTAAAAGAAAAAGCAAACGGGTCATTCAAGGAAATAGGTAAGGTGTGGTATAGTAATAGGTTTGGGGCTCAGTTTAGCAGGCCTTTTTCCCCAACTATTAACTTTAAAGTCTATTCTTTTGGCAGGTGGCAGGCTAAAAGATTTCCAGCAACAAAATCATCCAATCAGCACATTTTCAGGTAGCAAATGGGTCATATCAGCTGTCAGCAATTGCTAGCACCATAAGTGGGTTGATGCACTATATATTTCAACTCAAGCCTTTTTCTGGCTTGGCTTATTGGAACTGTGAAATCATCTTGCTAAATAATCTAGCACTTGCAAAACATCTGTTGAACTGGCACTCTGAAATAAATTAGTATCCTAAAATATGGAAAAAGGAATCCCAAATACCATTATCTTTGTGAGCATGAAAAATAAGCATTTGTTTAAATAGAAACCATGCATTTGCTTTGACAGCAACGGGAGCTATTCATTCATTCACCTAAATTTTGCTAATGTTAGTATAAAGGGACTTTGCATTTAGATGAATATTTCTGGAATCAAAGATCTTGTGGATAATTGTGCAACTGTATGCTTGCATGAAGGCTAGCTTTAGAAATTAGTTTATAAATAAGGTCTAGTCACAGAGGGAGGAAACAAAACCAAATGATCAATCAACAGCAACTACTCAAAGCAGTAGTTACAGTTCTGGTTTGCCAAATATTTAAAGTGAAATTTGTTCACTTAGAACGGCTGCTGAATAATTTTGAATGACAAATGCAGTTCTCAGATTTGAACCTTGTTCACAAATAACAGGAAAGGGGGCCGAAGCCCATTTGCTTGCTGCTGACAGTTCAGTCATTTCTGTCTGCTGTTAATGGAGCTGATGAGTTAAAGCAAGACAGCGTGATGCAGACAAAGAGCAGTTAATATCCACGTATAGGTCTGTTGTTTTATTAATAATAGGATTAACACGGTAGAATATATTCAATCTCGACTGAGACGTTTTTGGTGAGTAACTTCGTCTTAGTGAAACTCTCAAATTCTGTAATTTACCTGCTGTCATATTTCATTTGAAATGACACAGTCTGGCACTAGCTTAATCAGGCTCATGTCAGGATTTAATGAGTTACAAATGTTGTGTCTGCTATTATGCATTTTTATAACATCTTCCCCCCACACGCCCCGGCATTCTCCTAAACACAAAGCTCATACTTTTCTAACGGCGTCCTTTCTGCAGCAAAATAGTAACCGTTTCACCATTTCAGTTCTCAATCGTCGAGGCGATTCATAGACATGTTTACTCGCTTGACCTTTTGAGTGTCTGTGAATACTTTGCAAGTGTTGATTCGTGTTGGGAGAAATGAGAACCAGAGAGCTAAAAAGTCGTCTCTTTTTTATTTATTTATTTTTTTTTTATGAACTGGGTTTCCTGCAGTTAAAAACTCCAGTTCCCTTGTTGAAAAAAATGTCAGTGTTAAATGCACATGGCTTTAGATACTGAATGAAAAAAAGGGAGGATGTTAAAAATTGTCTCTTCATAATTCTGCTGCAGCTGCCTCCGTTTAAGGACATGTAATGCATCTGTAGGAGAACATACAGTGCCATCTATTGAACAGCTCTGTGATCCTACAGCCGTCTTGTTGAATAAAAAGAGACAGCCCTAAGTGCAAGGTGTTTAGCACAGTGAAATTTCACACGCTGCTACAGAGGTTAATGTGTTTTTCCTTTGTTTTGGTTTCTCTCTCTAACATACAGAATAATGCATGTAGAGCTGTTCCTTATCTTCATTTAAATTGACAAAGTAGCTGCCAATCTCATCTCACTGAGAATGCCTGCTTGTGTCTTAGCCCTAATTATATTTGCCAGGCTCATATCTAACTTGCAATGTACATTTTTCCCCCCCGACACCAAACTGAACTGTTTTGTCTGGGCACATCCAGCTGTTTCATTTAGATTGACCTAAGTAGAGTTGGGTCAATCTAAATGTCCATCTGTGCAGGTATTCAGGGAAGTTTAAATCATCCAAAAAATGGTAGGCCCAATCTAAGCACACCTGGTGACATTTAGATCAGGAACAGGTTACCCTGATCCATCAAATGCTTGTATGTGTTTGGATAGCAGTCCCGAGCCTGTGAAGACCCAGATACCTTAGCCCTGGGGCTATACTCTTCCTACCCTCCCAACCCTATGGGAATATTTTTAGCCCTCCACACCTCTACCCACCCCCTGAGGGACAATTCTCCTGATCCCACCAACCCCATAGACCTGTCAGCCCCCCCATCCACCCAATCCTGCCTATCCCTTTCCCAGCCTGAGTTATGTACACCATTTTCCCTGCATGGCTCGCAAGAGCAGTGAAGACTTGAACATTTGGCTCTCGGTCTATATTCAGGTGGGTTAAAATATGCAACAAGAATATAGACTGGGTGCAGTTACCCTTTGGGAAACTACGATCTAAGACAGCAGTTCCTTCGGTGTACTTGCTTTTGCCTATCCTCTTTTGTAGCTAAACTTCGAGTCTGCTGAACAAGTTGTACGTTGTGTATGCATTGTGGCCTTCATGGTACAGTGATTTATTACTTGCTCTTTTCACATTTCTTACTGATATTGCATCTGCAGTAAATATGGATATATCACAATTTTGAGGAGAGTTGTTACCAGAGTTTGAATTCATTCCTAAATAGTTTGTCCAGTGGCAATGGACTCTATTTACTGTCAGAGCAGGTCGAACTCCTTCCCAAGTACTATATCTGTATAAAACAGTTTTCTTTGGAGAAACAGAGTCTGTATAACTGATGTATAACTACTGATGGGAGCACCAAAAATCAACCTGCTGGCATTGATTGGGACTGAATTCCTTTCACTGTTTTGCAGCAAGCCAGCAGGTTACTTAATGGTGATGGACTGATAAATGGGTAAGTCCAAATAGAAAACAAGTTTCCAAATTCAGTATAAACACAATGGTAGAAATTCTTCTACCCAAATTAGGAGCATAAGACAGTGATACAGCATCAGTGAGTGAACTAAGGACCTTTATGCAGTTTACAAATTGTCATTGTGTTGTTACAGATTAAGGTTAGGGTTTGCTTTCCGCTGTTACGTGCATTACGGATTTAGGAACATGGAACTGGAAGGGGCCTCCTGCAATATATAACAAAGTGTAAATACTTCGGGACAGTGAGTTATAAACAGAGTGCTGGATTCGGTCCTAGATGGTATCAGCTCCTGATGCGTATTTCATAGTGCCGCTCTTTTGGGAGTGGAAATCCAAATGTAGTCCAACTTGGCTTCTGCCCAGTCAGCTAGGATTGAGCGTGTGTCTGTAAGTGCTTATCACAACTGGACTGAGGATGATGGCTGCTAAGCTTGTTAGCGAGCTCCACTGGCTGTGTTTGAGTAGCTCTCATTTCATATGAATGGTAGTATAGCATTAGGACATTTTCTATATTTTAAATACCGTGTCCAGGAATTTCAGTAAGCTTCCGCCCACATGGTTAAACATGGCTAGTGATTCTGGATCCCTCCATACTGGTGCACGGAAGATCTCATTTCCACATGCTAAATGTGCAGTGTTGTGGAAATCGACTCTTCCATGCAGAAATAGAATCACAGACGTTATGGTTGGAAGGGACCTCAGGAGGTCATCTTGTCCTACCCCCCGCTCAGGACCATCCCCAACTAGATCATGAGGGGCTGTTGCAACAAGTAAGGTCTCAAAGCTTACCTATGCAGACTTTTTTTCCCCAAATATAGTCTGTCTGCAATCAAACAGGGATGGAAAATATGCCAGTACTCTGCAACTGTGAAGCTTTTAAAGTAAAGAATAACTCTGCCTGCCACTACCTCAGGCATAGGGTTGGACCAGATGACCTCTCAAGGTCCCTTGCAGCCCTACTTCTCTGCAATTCTATTTTGTGTATATGGGGGATTATAATTACTGTGGGGTTTTTTAAATTGTCTATTCTTGTTGGTATAATCTTGTTAAAAAAAAAAGATCAGTTGCCTCACTTCTAATTGCTATTAATATCAAATAAGGTATGACTTCTTTTTTGTTATGATGTGACTTTCATTCGCTCCTGGGGTTCCTTTAGTGATTATCTCTAATGTTACAAAGATGCTTCAGTTATAGCTGTTTCAAGATGACCAAATTTCACTGAAACAGCTTCCTGTGGTTTAATCTAGAAGTTCATTCCTTTTATGATTGTTTCTTTTACAGGTGTCAGTTATTAATTGGGACTTAAAACAGTGCTTCCTACCAGATCAGAACCATAGGTCAATGCATTGGATTTCTTCTTTTTGTTTGCAATTCTTGGAGAAGATGGCATATAACATGTGGAGGACCTTTCTGTTTTATAGTAATCAAGGCTGACCCTAGTTTAATCCTTTGCGAGTGAGTGAAAGAGTTTATCTTTTGTTCGTAAGGCACATTTTTGGTAGCAGCAAAAAAAATATAGATCTGCAGCAAAACCATAGTAAGTATATTCCTTGTATAAAGTTATTTAGTGTATTACCTAATGTAATCCATATTCACCTACATTGCATTGTGGGCTTATCTACACCTCGCCCTATGGCGACTTTGTTACTGCGCTGTGCGTTAGTACTTTCTTTTGGAAGTAGAGTAAAATCCCTGTTTTTCGGCATTCTACTAGCCGGCATACTGTATTAACTGGCGCTGTGCTGCTGCCATCCACCACTTTGCACCATCCACCATTCCGCCACCACCGTGTGCAACCATCCTATGCTGCCACCATGCCACCGCCACCCACCACCCCACGCCGCCACCACCACATGCAAGCACCCCCCTACTCTCTGGTATTTTTAGATAACCGCATTTTTACAGTACTGGCACCTGGCATTCCCCACTCATGCCAGGTAATGGAGATTTTACTGTACTAAAGCACAATGCAGTAACTGCCCATACTAGGATGTACACATGGCACAGTTATATTTAGCAGCTACTTCACCGAAGCAGTGTGCTATAACGGGGGGAGTACACCACTACAGCAAAATAGTTGCTCGACACCCATGGATGCTACATTGCCATATTGTGTTACTACAGTGATATAGCATCCTGTGTAGATGTGCCCTGTAAACTTAAACTATAGTATTTATATATTTCCTGGCTGAAAGATCTTTCAGCTAAGACAGGTAAGAGCTAGGATACCAAGATACATTTTGGAGACCGAAGAGTTCATTTTAAACATCTCACTCAACCCAGAGATACCAAAACAGGCTGAATATGCTATGTCTCTTCCATTATGATTACACTTGAATATTTATCCCTGAAATAAAATGCGGAAACTCATATTGGGCATTCTGTTATGAATACTTTCGTTATTAGACAAACGAAAAAAACTTTTGCACATTGTATACGAGAAACAATTATATGTCTGTGCCTTTGCGTTCACTAATCTATTTAAAAACACTGATACCAATAAGATCAGGTGAAAGAATTGTGAAAATATGCCCCATAGACATCCTATTGGCAAAACAACTGGGCATAATAGGAAATTCAATAAAGCTGACTGTAGACAAAATCAGTAGAAACTCATTTAGTTGGAAGTAACAAGCAAAGATAAACAAATATGCCGCTACCAGTGCCTATACATTATTGTAACCATTAAGGCCAGACAAAGAATACAGCAGGAAAATGAAACTGGAACATTCAACTCTGGGAAGCTTGGTGATATTTTTAGCCGATCACCTGTCAAAGCCCAACCTTTGCAAACTAACAGTGTTTACAAGCTCCTATTTGTGAATATTGATATTGGTGGGAGAAAAATCAATAGAAGAGCTTTTGTATGCAACTAAACTTGTAGTAGCCTACTCAGCCATATAGGTGGAAACTACAGCATCTACACCAACTCCAGGGGGGTTCATGGCCCAGGGCAAATCAGCCTGGTAGGGCCAACTCCAGGGGGGCGCATTGCCCTGGGCAAATCAGCCTGTGTGGGGCCCCCTTAAGACTGCGTGGGGCCTATGGGACCCCTGCAAAGGCAGGGCATGGGCTGGGGTCTCCCTTGCACCTTGGGGGCAGGTCTCCATGCTTCTTCTGTGGCATGGGGGGGAGCCACCAGCACCAGATGGGCCCCACGGGAGGGGCCATAGCCTCTCAGCCTGGCTCCTCGGGGCCCGGGGCAGTCACCCCGATTCACTGTATCCTAGGGACAGTCCTGCCAGTGAGAGACCAGTTTCTAGGGCAGATGGACATTTTGAGGCAAGATTGCATGAGTTTTAGAAACATAACTAATTGGGCGTATCGGGTGCTCTTTGCTCAGGCAAAATTTCCACTTGAGTCAATCTACTTTTTGCTATATGAGGAGCACTAAAATAGGGGCCTTGAAAAATAGAATTCTAGAAGGCACAAAGAGAGGATAATAAGGTATTATCACATTATCCCAGTCACAGATGTGGCTGCGGCGTGTGACTTTGCACCGCTGCTATTCCCATGGAACCGCTAACAACATGCTGGCTTCGTGATCTGGAATGCAGTCCTGCGCTCAGTTCATATTGTGAGGAGAGCGAACAGCAAAGAACTAGGTTTGCTCATATATGTCATGACTTCTACAAAATATTTTCTGGGAAGTTGCAATTTGTCATTTTTAAAGGTTAGGGAATGGAGATGGGTACAAGTTGGAGTTTTGGTTCTGCAGGACTTCTGACATTCTGGAGGGGGAAAAAAGAACAGGTTGTACAGCTTCAAAATAGAGAGTACAATTTTATCCATCCTCAGCGGAATCCAGAAAAAAAGATATTTAACATTGGTGAACTATTTTTTTGGTATTATTTTAAAATGAAATGTATCCCAAGAGAACCCAAGGCTCCAATACTTTCAGCCAGTTCTGGTTCCCAGGGGTTCTTGGTTTCCTGCCACTTGCATCCCTAATAGACTGACATGAAGACAGGGTCAAGAAGCTCTGGGAGTCATAAGTCAAGTTGGAAGGCCTAGGAACCTGAAGTGAGCTGCAGACTTGGAGCATGGTGTCCAGTGTTGCCAGACCCCTGGCTTTGCAGGAAGTAGCCTAGAAGCCCTGAAGCCACAACACAAACCAGCTTCTAGGCTCCTATCTCCGCATCTCCACCAGCTCTGGTAGATAAATTTGCATCTTACTACTGTTTCCCTACTTCTGACCAAGAAACCTATTAGCTCTTGATCTTCAGCTGGTGCAAATTGGTGTAATAATTGACTTCCTAGAATGTATCAGGAAGACCTTTTCTCCACTCATTAGTGCCAATAGATTACCTTGAACAATGTGATAATAGGATGTAAAATATATGCACACGCTGTGACACTTTCCTAACAGTTTCACTGACCTTTATTTCTTCTGCCTAAATAAGTCAGCTGTCTTGTTTCCACCACACTTGGGATTTTTTGTCTGATTAAGTCTGGAGCTCTTTGTGACCCCACTGCCTCTTAACTCAAATCCCCTTTTGAGGTGGAAGTGTCATATAGATTATGATGTCCTTTGTGCCATTCATTGCTGCACCATCCTTTCAAATGGCAAGAACAGTGTGTAGCTCTTGAGCACTGTTTACAGCTATTTAAAAGTGCATTGCTAATTTTCTTTCTTTTTTTTTTTTTTATGCGTGTTTCCGCTCTGTTTTTGCTGTGCAGCACAGAGCCTAAAAAAACTGGCACGGTTTGTTTTAATTCCTTATTTCAGTTTAGGTCCTCTCTTTTTTTTTTTGATTTTCTTTAATTTCACATTTTTCTTACAGTGATTAGACTGAACTGCTTTGGTGAATCCTGATATCCTCTCTTTCTGTGTCTCTCCCTCTCTCTCTTTTCAGGGGCTCAACATGTGTTCTCTTGTGATATGGGATGATTTTAATTAGTATTTATACAATCATTCATAATGCTTTCTGTTTGTCTAAAGTGCACGCGGCTTCATTTGAAGAGCATCATGACGATATAGATTTGAGGGATGTCCTTTAGTTATCATTCAGACACTCACTGGGGCTATTTTGGGATTGAAAACTGAAGGTCCGCAACTCCTAGATAACATTGAATGGGAAACATGCTTCAGAAGTGATTTTAACTCACTTTTTATAACTCATGTGAACAAGTCCTAGGATCCTGCCACTCTCTATTGCAAGGACTCTGCAAATTAATTTTAGTTGCCTTTCTCTGCCTGGATGTGGAACAGGTCCTTACTGGGGAAAAAAACCCCACAATCACTGGAAAATCCAGGTAAAGGTATGTGGAGTTCTGATTTGAAGGGGATTAGACATACAACCACCTTAGGCACCTTTGAATATCCCAGTGGCACTTACAGCAATGACATCTATTTGTAAATCTCTATGTGGAAGGGATGATGACTCTGCAGTTAGAAAAATGGCCAAGAAGTCAAGAGACCTGGTTTTCAAACTTGGTTCTATCTTCGGCTTTGGTCAATTTACTTTATCTTTTTCTTCTCCCGCTCTTTGTCTTTCTTGTTTAATTTTAAACCTTTTGGTGTGGAGACTCAGCTGGGCCCAGAAATTATATTATGATATTAAAAGGAGGGCTGACCATTAACTCAGTCACCCTGTACTTCATGTTTGCCCCCTGTAAAATGCTTGTATGTTTGAGAAGGCAAACTCAAACAGATTTTCAGTTGTTGTCAAATCTATTACACATAGGTTTCCTAGCAGAGTCGAAAGCCATAGATACATGTGCAAGCCAGATGAGAGGCCTGCCTAAGGATGCCAAATACTAGAAATTGCACTCTTCAGTTCTCTTCTGAAGGATTTGGGGGCAAATAGAGGGCAATCGTTGATACCTATTTGGCTGGAAAGGCAAATGTGTTCCTCATCGCCTAACAATACAAAATAGAGACTTTCACTTATTAATGAACTCACCTCGGGTAATTCACTTAACTCTTCTTTTCTTGTGCGTCTCTATTTCAAGCTCAGCATGATCCCTGTTTCTCAGGGACTTTTTGAGGATCAGTCAGTTAATGCCTGAAATAGTCTGAAAATGTGATCAGACCCTTTGTGTGACAACCTGATGTTGTGTGGGGAAACCAAATGCTACACTGATGCCAGTGGGATTTTGGTATTCCCAAGGCATATGATCCACAAATGCAAAATTATTTCTTTACATGATCCGTGTTAAAAGCACAGGCAAATAAATGCATGTGCTGATTGCTTAAACATTTTGATTCAGTTTGATTGTACGGGTTATCTAGAATGAATATCATTTATTACTCAGTAGCTTGGTCTGCTTTCAAGCTCTTAAAATGATCTCCAGAACTAAGTGATGGAAATACCAGATTAAGATTCTCATTTTGCATTTGGCTTTGACAGACAAAAGATTCTATCAAACCCGACGAAGTTTGGATTTCTGTGCGCTAAGAATCTCAAAATATGTTTTTCAAAACCAGGGTTTAGCCTTGTCTTGTAGCAAACACAGTTTAAGTGTATGATTTCTTAGAGCTTCATATTTGATGCTCTGTTTTCTCAGAGTTTTGTTACCATCATTCTCTATAAATCTTTCTAACACACTCCTGTAGTGCGATCTTGGTCATAGAAAAGAAACCTTTTACATGCTGACAGTAAAGAAAATAAACTGTTCAGCACCAGATTTTAATGGAAGATGTACTTCCTGCCCCCCCGCCCAACTATTGAGATTCAACGGTACATTGGGTTGAGGGAAAATACACTTACTGGGCACCTAATGATTAGATATTTTGATCAGCAGTCACCAACATTTGAGTCACAGAGGAACTTAAACATAATTCAATATATAATAGTCAGCAGGGACTTTGAAAGCTTTTGCCTTATGCACAGTCTTTTACCTAAAGGCATCAGATAGGCATGTTCTACCCAACTGAGTTCCAGAAATTATGAGGATGGGCACCATTGGTGGTTAGGGCCTTTGCTGTCTTTTACTTCTTTTAGCCATTATATCTAGTACAGGCAACCCCTGCTTAATGCTGTTTCACTATATATTATATTTTGCTATAACTCTCATTTGAAATTGATACCTGATTTCACTTAGCGCTCAGTAAGTTTCATTATAACACTCGCGGTCGCCATCTTGGGTCATTAAAAACAATTGCAGTCACCATCTTGGGTCATCAAATACTTCTGGTTTTGCTTAACGCTCGTTTCTCTTAACGCTCGTTTTTTCAGCAATTAAGAGCACTAAGCAGGGGTTGCCTGTATTTGGCTTACTCTAGGCCTTAGTAACATCATTAAAGATTTATTTTCTTGATGCTTTAAGAAAAAATCTTCCCTTAGGATTTAAGATTCTTCTGACAATTTTTATAGTAGCCACCAGACAGAAGGATCCAGAATTTCTACAAGTGAATCTCAAGACAGCAAATGAATTAGAGCATTTGTTTCTTGAGCTTTCCTATTATTTGTTCTAGGTCATGACCCAGCACAGCTCGTTTGCTACTTGCAGTCTTCCATTACTGGAAGGAGAAAAAAGTTGCTGCTGTTTTAAGTGCTTGCTGCTTGTCTTAACACCAAAAGAGAGCTAGGTCCTGCTTTTTCAGGAGAACTGAGCATACCGAGCTCCATTTGAAGACAGCAGTAATTACAGATACTTAATACTTCTGACCTTTGGGTCATTACTGATTTTAAAACCTGTGGAAGCGAAGACTTAGACAACTCTCTTGGAGTTCTCAATACAAGGAAGGCCAAGTAGTAGTACGTACCGAGGAAAAAGGTTATCTGTATGAAAAGCAGCATAGCAAATCAAACAGTAAAATAAGTGATTGTTTAATCAAGGCAGCTCTATTGACTTAGTTATCTATTATATGAGCATGTGTGTGTGAATGTGTGTGTCATATATGTTGGAAATAACAACACGTGGAATTCAAGCTGCCCCACAAAATTATATCGCATCGTTAAGCCTCTTGCATAACAGGTTATTTCAAAAACCACAAAATGTCTTTCTGCCGAGTGTTGCCACAATAATAATACATATAACACACAGTCCTCAAAATCGTAAGTGATAAGTATTTTCTCCCCCAAGAGCAAAGGTTAATCTTACTTAATTCCTTTGATCACCTTCATGTTCCAGTGGTACCTGGGAAAGGACATAGTTAGTGGGACCAGCCAGAGTTGTATTAAGTGAGCTTTGAAATGACTGCCCTTACTAAAAGTGAGTTACCAAACAGTCTCTTGATTAATCCTCACGGGATCAGAGTCGAGATCAGTTCTGAAACGTATTAGTAGATTTGACCCAACAAGGACAAGGCCATCTTGGAAAAGGTAATGATATTCTCCATGATTTCTCTTTCCCTCACGGTATCTTTTCTATTATTTTGTCCTGATAACTTACTTCCACCCATCCTACACACCCTAAATGGGTTTTTTTGTCAGATGGCTTCTAGTTTCAAACACGTATTACAACTTCTTCCTCTAGAAGTATATTATCATGCTTTTCTGTTAGGCTGTGGGTTTTGGTCTGGAACATGAAACTAAGAACCCTAGATGTTTGCAGTCCCATCAAAAATTATACCCTTTTGAAGGGAGAGAACATTTTTTCAATTCTGGTGCATCTAAGCAAATGTGTGTGGAGTTTTTTGTTAGTTTTGTTTTTTAGTGAAGTTAGATGAAGCAAAGAATATGTTTTTTCCATTTCATCTTTGTTTCTTGCTTGGTACTTGCTTAGCCCCAGCTTTAAGAATCAAGGCATTCACTGAAGTTGATTCTGACCTTTCATTCTCCTTGCATGAACAATGATCAGATATTTGAGAAAGGAAAACAGTAAAAATAATGAAAAATTAGAATCTCTAGCTGTTTATAATGACTTGATTAAATTCTTCCTTCTGCTCATGGAACTTTTATCAACATGTCAGCAAAGCTTTGCATCTGATGTGATCAAAGAGGTTGGAGTGACTTTTCCCTAATAAAGAATTCATTCCTTCGTAATTCTCTTGGGACTTACTAGTCTCTCTTGTTTTGAAATGCTTCTTAATTAATACACACAGTTAAAATGCAGTTGTGTTAAGATGAATGGGCTGAAATTGCTTTTATCTTTGGGACAAATTTAAGACTATGGAGCCAGATTCTGCAGATGTGACCTTGGCAAACTTTAGGACATTTGACTGAGTCAGCGTTGAAGAATTTGGCCCCTGCTTGTTTTTTGACGTGTTGTTGCGTATGATGTGGCATACACACGAGAGTCTCGGTCACAGATGAGGTGTGAAGGTTGTGCTTATGAGTCCTATAATTTCTAAGCATAACATTTTCTCTCTGATCTACCTTAGCCTAGAATGCTTCATATTTGTCCACTAGAGTTGAATAATTGACACCATAGAAATCAATTAAAGTTTTGGTACTCTGTGCCCCTTTCGGTGAGTGGAGGACACTGAACCGTAAGTTCGTTTCACGTATTATAGTATGTTCAACTCAGTGCATTGCTGCTTTTGTGATAAAAAATAGAGAAACATGATTGATTTTAACCCTTTTACTCATTTGTATTGCCTCTCATAATTCTGCCTTCATCTTGTAGGCTGCAAATCTTAACTTGCTGCGGCTTAGAGACCAACGTGGAAACTGTGGACTCACTATTCACCACAAGTTCAATGTTTTTCTATTATTTAGTTTTTCCTAATTCTGTGAAGCCCATAGGGTTTTGCAGTTCTTTATAGGCTTATAGGCTTATACTGATTCACATTGAGAAATATGAAGGTTTTAAAGCCATTTTCTGCCCTGCAATGGGGAAATTTAAGCATCTTTTCATAATATGACAGCCATACATATTTATATTTTGAAAACATCCAAGAATCATAGTAGGAATTTGGTAAAATAAAAGTTTCTGCTGTATTTTACTTAATTTTTCCCCCTAAGAACTCATCTAGTTTTCATAGGCAGTAGTAAGGGTTGGCTGTAGTATTGAGCAATCATTTCTAGGCTCTTCTATTCCTCCTGTTTTATGAGTTTTCAATTGGTTTCTTTGTGCTTTAATGAATCAGCTATTTATGTCAGTATTGCATTACTATTACACATAGCAGAACAGTAGATTAAAAAGATTATAATTTAAGAACGCCCAAGAAAAGCAATGGACAGAATTTCAGTAATGATAAAAAAGATAATATAGGCTGATAATAAGATTATTGGTAATAAAACTACTAGGTGTTTCGACACATTGCTTCTCATAAGGCCTCTTTGGGTTTTTTGAAACCTAAAGGCAGCCAGAAAGATCATTTTCAGATCTCTGATAGATGTGTCAGGAATGTCGGAAAGAGAATGAATCTGAAGATTTATAGTAATGATATTTTGTTAAAAAAGAGAGAGAAATCTACAACATTAGATGAAATGATAAGAAAAGCTTTTATTTTGCTAACTCTCTGATGATTAACATTTCCTTGCAATAATATCTTCCCAGCAAAACATGTTGGAGATGGAATATGCATGATAAAGTCAGAAACACATCTAAAAATAAAACAAGTGACACTTCTTGATCTGTAGCCTCTCTGTGTATGAAAGAACCCAGTGAACAGGAAAGGAATTTAATAATATCTATTTACCAACAATTTATTGGTTTATGCTTTCAAAGCTGCCTACTAAATATTAACTCATAAAAGATATATTCCTGCAAGATGCTGTGAATTCCCTGAGGGATGTTTAGAGTCTTCAATTCCTATTGACTCAGGACCTTGCAGGGTTGGACCTCATACATTTTCCCTAGGAATGATATCTTCTGAAGTTGAAATGTAAGTGTTGAAATTATTTTATTGTTGCTTAAAAGAAAGCATGCATGAGATTTGATCATGAATAAGTTGTGTATGTATTTATGAATAGGAGCCTGATTTTCAAAAGTAGATTTATTTTCAAGCTGATTAAAGCATGTATCAGGGTAGTGGGATATTTGGTTCCATATTTATCTCTAAAGGCAGAGATTTGAAAATGGATCTAAATTCTTCCATTGGGTACAAGAGTACCACCTCATTGACATTATGCAACCTCAGAGTACATACAAGCATTACATTTATATCACCCTAACCAGGGTTAGGTCAGTCTAAATGACCGCTATTTCAGGTGTTTGCAGGACTTAGATTGGGCACACCATTTCTTAGGTGATTTAAGTTCAGGAGGTGAACTAGCTTTAGATCAATAGAGGGTTAATCCAATCTGTGATTAGATTTTAACCTGACCTAGTGAACACCTATACACATTCATAGTAGAGGTGTGTAAAATGGGCCATATTTGATTCGGATTTGGATTTGGCCCGAATCGGGGGACAGTGATTTGATTTGTTGATTCAGATCACTGTCCCAATTTGATTCGGCTGCATCCAAATCTGAAGGTTCGATGCTGATTCGAAGAATCAGTGATTCAGCCATAGATACAACTTTAAATGTTGTTTCTACATACCTTGAGGTACCAGGTGCAGCTCATGAACGCTGCGGTGGTGGGGTGGATGGAGCATCCCACAGGAGCATGCGGGGCCTTCCGCATGCTCAGTACCGAACCCAGAAGTGGGCCAGAAGTACTTGGCCCGTACTTGGCAGGAGGACCCTGGGTGTCCCCTCAGACCCAGGAGGCACCAGTTGCCAAGCGGGGGGGGGCAGATCCCCCACATGCTCTGCAGCTGACCCAGACATGGACCAGAAGTGCTTCTGGTCCACTTCCGGGTCCACTGCTGAGTGCGCTGGGGAACCTCCACCCCACGCTCCTGTGGGATGCTCCATCCGTCCCATCATCTCAGCAGTCATGAGCCACCTGGTACCTGTATGTAAGAAAAAACATTTAAAGCCGTGTCTATGGCTGAGTCGTTGAATCTCTCCGAATTGATTTGGAGGGTTCTGATTCAATTCGGAGAGATTAAAGGGTCTCCTGACTTGATTCAGATTTAGAGATTCGGCTGTCAAATCAGGCCGAATCTCCACTGAATCAAATCAGCAACCAAAGCTTCACACAGCCCTAATTCACAGCACAGTCCCAGGCCTGGGGAAGCCAAGCCAATTCACCCTATTCTCAGGGCTGTTGCTGTTCCTATCCTCCTGATCCTGACCAGATAATTTTATATCCCCAACTACCCCCCCATGGACGTGCCAGCACCCCCTCTGATCCCACCGGCCCTTCCCACCACTCCTGGTTCAGGTTTAGGTGCTGTAAAGTAAGCTGCCTAATCCTCAACTGCATGTGGTGATTGCTTGTTTGCACCCTTAGTGAGGTAAATGGGGTGTTTGCCCTGGAAGGCAAAGTGTAGTCCACCATATGTAAATGAATTGTTTTCTGGCCGGGTTTTTATTTAATTTAATTTTTTTTTTTTTTTACCTTTTTCCCTTTGATACCATGTAATAAACAACTATTTTTTTTATTCATTTTCTTGTCAAGAGGAGAACCTCATAGCACCTCTCTCCTCATTTCTTTTTGTCCAGGTTGCTATTTTCTCTCAGTTGTTCTTCTAAACAATGCAGGCATCTTTTACAGAGAGTCTTCTGATGCTTAGAGTGTTTCTTTATCACAGTCTTATAACCCTGTGCAGGTTAAGTGGCATTACTTAGTTGGAATTCATAAACCGAAGCACCATAGAGTAATCTGACAATGTTTCTCCATTTTGAACCTGCACTTAAGAATTCATTACAATAAACCTAGGAAATATCTTTTGTGTGGACTTTGATGGAAATTGATATCAATAAATATAGCATTTATGTACACAGTCTTTTAGGGAGTTGAGGGTGCTTCAGGTAGTAGCATTGAAGATTCAATAGACATCATTCTTCTCTAATGAATCAGTATTAAAATAATGTTCTAGTAGACTTTTTTGAGTGCACTAATGCTGGAAGGGGTGATATGTGACTTCTTGTAAGCATTAAAATATGTTGCTTCCTACAGAAATAAGAAATGCACATGCATCTTTATAGTTTGCTGTATCTTCCCTATGTTCCCTGCCCAGTTTCAGCTGTATACACATTACTGTTCTATACTGCCTGTGAAAAGATTATGTATGGTTGATGGGGACTCTAGAATACCTGCTGCATTTCAGGCCAAAGATGGTTGCATTACATTAATAGGAGAAGTCGGGTAGCATTGTTTAGAAGAATTAATGTGTACCTGGTTTCTAGTTATCCCTGAAACTACCCATTGAGCCAGATGGGGGAAATTATGGAAAGCGCATAAATTGGCAACAGATCAACAGTCAGAATAAGAATAGTGTTGATAAACAGACCAGAAGATGTATTGATCTTTGAGATGTATTGAGAATTATATCTGGTGGAAAGTGCAGAATCAAACAAGGCCTTCCAAGCAGAGGGAGAAAAAACTCCTGACTAGCTCCTATAAGCCTGGCATGTGGCCATTATTTGGCCAGAGCAGAAAGAGGCATATGTTTGTATGCAGAGTACCAGAAGGGAGACAGTATGACACTCCTTCAGGCTTCAACAGAAACCAGGTATAGTGACTTGAAACAATTATAATATGAGAAATCAGAAATAGGAAGACTATTACTAATACTGATAGTGGCAGGAATGGAGCCTCTGGTTTTTAACTGCTAGCCATATTTGGTTATGATGACAACACTATATCGCAGTCAGGTATTCTGAATTTGGTATTCCTAATGCCTTAATTCCTAATACCTAATTCCCAATACCTCCGAATACCTAATTAGATACTTAGGTTTTCAGAATGAGGTATTCTGTTGAGCAGGAGGATGCAAGGATCCATAAAGAGCACTAAAAACAGATCTGTGAATAACACTTCTGTCCTATAAAGTGGCTAAGCATCTGTAATGCCATTCCACCCTCAATATTTCTGTGTTTTGTCAGTATATAACTGCTGGATTATGTACAGTAAGAGAAAGAAATGTACTTATATGGGATTTAACTAACCAGGTCATGATTTTCCCAAAAATTGATGTGAATCCATTGATGTGAAGCCTTCTCAATCTCAGATTGAAATGTATAGTTGCTATCTAGTTATGAAAACATTTTAGTTGGCTTCTCTTTGGATTATGGGTCAACTTGCCGGCTGGTAAAAGACGCAAGAAACAGGTTGGCCTTACATTCAAAATCTTGTCTACCTTACATAGTACATAGTTACATAAGTACATAGTTCATCCAAGAAAAGAAATCACCCTAATACATCCTTGCCTATAAACAACCACTCAACACAGTCAAGAGCTTTGTTTGCCCTAAGGAAAGGTGGTGATGGGGTGTGTTGTAATCTGAACAGCTGCCATTTACAAATCTTGACTAATATAAGCATTGTTAAGACACGTGATGGATGCTGCATTGTGCACCAGTATGCCAAACAGTAGTTTTGCAATTAAAAAGTAACTTTTGAGAGAAAAGATCTTTCTAATTTACTGTCCTAAGAGTTTTTTTTCCTCCTGCTGAAGGCTGTCACTTCAGTTATGATAGCATCAATTTGATGAAAATTTTTATTTATTTATAAATAAACAGCCCTTTTTTGGAGTAATTAGTGCTGAGAGGTGATTGTCTTATAAGGTTTAGACTAAAATCCATTATTCGATGATCTGCTGAGATCTTTTCTGACCCTGAAAATCTATGAAATCTATGAAATCTTTCTCTTCCATATTGCAGTACTCCTAAAACCTCTGCCTGTTCTATTGATCTCTTTAAGTCTGCCTGACATTTATTACCCAGGCTAAGGGCATCAACCAAAAACAGATACACATTTAAAGTCTGAAATGTTCTGAAGTAGAACATTTCCTGATTGTCTTATTTTCCTAAAGGCGAGATGTATGTGCTTTCTCTAAAACTAGCTTGATTATTGTTAATTATACAGGCGAAATCATGATGAATGTAATGCCTTGTAACATTTTAGGTTGTGACATTCAGAGGGCAATCATTCTTCTTAGCTTTTCTTGTAATAATTTAAGTAGAAAGCTGGGGCTGGTGTTCATTTATTTGCCAAAGACTTTCCATTTGGTTAACAATGATCAGTTGTTCCTGGAGTTATTTTATTATTTAGGTCAACAGGTCCAGTTCCTTGTTATCACAAACATGTAATACAATCCCTTTCATAAACAGACTGAGATCCATCTTAAAACTAGTTAGGTTTTTTTGTCCCTCTACTTCTATTAAAAGGCAGCTCCAAAACCTCACTCCTCTGATAGTTAACAACTTTGTAATTTCCAGGCTAAATTTATTCATGGCTAATTTATACCCATTTGAACTTATGCCAACATTGTCCTTTAGCTTAAATAGCTCTTCTCCCTCCCTAGGATGGTTCTAAATTTGCCTAATAGCCAATATAATATTTTCTATGTCAGGCACAACAGGTTAGAGGGCCAACTAGCCTGGAACACCAACACTATGCATAAAGACTGATGGTCATAAAAGGTCATAAGTTATATGCTCCAAGCTATCATTCTAGAAAGCAGCCTGGAAGAAGAAGAAAAAAAAAGAAATAAAACAGGTCAGCTGGCTATAAGGATCATGAAAACCTCTCAAGAAGTACAGTGTAGAAAGGGATTAATAAAATCCAGTCCTCTGTCATCATAATCTGAACATGAGATCAGGGCACTTGATACTGGAAAATGCATGTTGACCAGGAAAACTTCAAAAACCTTGAAGGCTTGGCTCTTTATACACCCACAACCTGCTAGCTATGCATTCTCTTAAATATGCAAGATATGTCTTAAAAGCCATTTGGAACCTTGGTTTTTTTGGAGGTTAAGGATAGAATGGGAAAAAAGTTTGGTTTGGTAGTTTGGGAAACAGCAGCATTACTTGGAGTCAGCATGGATTCAACAGGGACAAGTCATGCCTAATCAACCTGATTGTCTGTTTTGATGAGATGGCTCTGTGGATGCAGGGAGACCAGTAGATGTGGTATAGCTTGATTTTAGTAAGGCATTTGATGCAGTCTCCCACAGCATTCTCACGGGCAATCTAAGGAAGTATGGGCTGGATGAATGGGCTGTAAGGTGGATAGAAAACTGGCTGGAGCATCGGGCTCAGAGGGTACTAATCAATGGTTCGATGTCTAGTTGGCAGCCAGGATCAAGTGGAGTGCCCCAGGGTTCACTCCTTGGGATGGTTTTGTTCAGTGTCTTCATCAACAACCTGGAAGATGGCATAGAGTGCACCCTCAGCAAGTTTGCAGTTGACACCAAGCTGGGGCGGGGAGTAGTAGATGCACACTGGAGGGTAGGGCTAGGGTTCAGAATGACCTAGACAAATTGGAGGATTGGGTCAAAAGAAATCTCATGAGGTTCAATAAGGACAAATGCAAGCTCTTGCACTTAGGATGGAACAATCCCATGCACGGGTACAGGCTGAGGGCTGACTGGCTGGGCAGCAGCTCTGCAAAAAAGGACCTGGGGGTAACAGTGTACAATCAGCTGAATATGAGCAAGTGTGTGCCCTTGTTGTCAAGAAGGCTAAAAGCATCCTGGGCTGTATTGGTAGGTGTGTTGCCAACAGGTCAAGGGAAATAATTATTCCCCTCTATTCAGCACTGGTGAGGCCACATCTGGAGTCTTGTCTCCAGTTTTGGGCCCCCCACTACAGAAAGGATGTGGACAAACTGGACAGAATCCAGCGGAGGGCAATAAAAATGGCTGGGGGACATGACTTATGAAAAGATGAGGGAACTGGGCTTATTTTGTTCAGAGAAGAGAAGACTGAGAGGGGATTTAATAGAAGCCTTCAACTACCTGAAGGGATGTTTGAAAAAGGATGGAGCTGGGCTGTTCTCAGTGGTGGCAGATGACAGAGCAAGGACCAATGGGCTCCAGTTGCAGCAAGGGGAAGTTTAGGTTGGATATTAGGAAGATATTCTCACTAGGAGAGTAGTAAAACACTTTAACAGGTTACACAGAGAGGTGGTGGAAGCTCCATCAAGGCCCAGCTAGACAAAGCTTTGGCTGGGATGATCTAGCTGGGGCTGGTCCTGCTTGGTGCAGGGGGTTGGACTAGATGACCTCTTGAGGTTCCTTGGTTGAGAGGGCTGTCCATCCTGCGCCCCTGCCCCTTGCTACTGATTGACCGAGGGGGCTGTCTGTCATGCAGCACCATCCCTCACTGCTGATTGGCAGAGAGGGATGAAGCCACAAGACAGGCAGCCCTCTGAGCCAATCAGCAGTGGGGGGAGGGCCCACTTGGGCTCCTCCCCTTCAGCCAGCATCCCCCTTCTGCTCCCCCTCCAACTCCCACTGGGGAGGCAGCATTTTATTTTAGTAAGTTATTTGGAGAGGGGAATTTTGCAGACAATGCCTGATTTCTAGATTTCCACAAAATCATGAATTGAATAGGTCCCTGCTTATAACGGCTGACACTTGAAATATTTCTGCATCTTGACATGGCCTTCCATCCTGGTGGAACCATGGGGTGGAACCTGCAGGAAACGCAGGATCTGATCTAGACCCTTTGCCATTTTGGAGGTGACCAACCATGTTCCTGGCTTTTTTACGTCCTGGCCTGATTTTAACGTAGGCCTGTTCACGCATGCTTGCATGCAGCAGCATACGGGATATTTTATGTAAGTATGCATGTGGTGCTATATCCTTCCATATCATATTTGCTCCGGCCAAGAACAAATCGAAAGTGGTTGGCATAGTGCTTACTGTAAATGAGGATTTATTTATTTGTATCATGCCAACAATATGCCTGGCTGTTTTATAAATGCACAATAGCTGATTCCTGACTCGAAGAGCTAACAGCTGAAAAGACAGGAATAGCTAAGCGAAATACACAGGGAACGCAGGAGAAAAGACTACCTTAAAATTGACTTATATTTTTCCAACTAATACCTGCTATCCTCAGATGGTAAGAGTGAACAGGATGTTTGATTCAGGGGAGACTTGAAAATAAGCAGAGAAGAAATAAACAAGTGCAGCGTAAGGTGCCAAGTCCCCAAGGTTAGGACAGCACGCTGAGGAGGGAGTAGCAAGGCAGCAAAGAAGAAAATAGGAGAAGAATATAAAACACCCATTGCAACTGGCAATCAGGGCAGGATGAAGGTAGCCAGGGAGGAGACGTGACATTTAGTTAGAAATTAATTGTGAAAAGGCAAACTGGCCAAGACACTTTTCTGAAAGCAAAAATGAGGGCTTGACAATCCTGTGAAATGAGTTTGTAAAAAAAAAACAACCCCCCAAAACCCCCCCCCCCCCCAAAAAAAAACTTCATATAGCCCCTTCCTCCAGTTTTGCTCAGAGATTAGTTTGTTAACGCCTGCACAGGGCTTTCAGCTGGCATGTCTTTAGGATCAGTCCTAATGCAGTATTGCCAATCCCACCATGTCAAAAAGCATGAGACAAACTCTTAAAAATCAAGAGATTTGGCATGTAAATCATGAGATGCTATTTATGAAGTGTGTGCACGCAGTTCCCAAGGCAAAGGCAGCAGGGCGCAGAGCGCCAGCCCTCCTCTGTCCTGCACACATAATTGTGGGGCACATGCACCCCTTGCCTCTCCAGCCCCAGAGCCCAATTCACCCCAACCCATGCCCCACTCCCTCTCTCAGCATGGGGACCTCGATGTCCTCCCTCCTGCCCCTTCCCTCCACCCCCACCCTTTCCCCTCCACAGACTTACCAGCTTGATGCTCTCTACATGTGCCAGAAGAAAAAATCCTGAGATTTGATCTCTCTTTCAGGAGATCATGAGTCAGGGTTCATTTGACTTGGAAATCGGGAGTGTCCTGATTTTTTTTTTCATGAGAGTTGGCATTGCTGATAATGCCAAGATGGCAACATGACTATTGTTTGCTTAATAAGGTGAGGAAGGACCCTCCAGTGGAGCAGTGGTGCAGGTTGAATGAGCATGTCCTGAAACCCCTGAATCCTTGTTTTAGTCCCTGGTCCTGGATTCGGCAGCAAATAGTCCAGCTGCTGCTGTACTGAATCCAGTGCACAGACACGGCAGAATTCAAGCCCTGCACTTGGTATGGCATGTCTCTGGGCAATTGTCTGCATGTGCCTGAATTACAAGTCAGACCCTCAATACTCACTTGAAAAATAACTATTTCTTCTGGCCATGTAATATTGCACACACTTTCCAGGGATACAAAGGTATCACCAACCCGTTGTTTGGGGTAAATTTACAACACGTTTTAAAAGCCTTTTTTTAAAATGCAGTGGAGTAGGGGATGAAGGGTGGATACCGAGGAGAGGGAAATGACATATTTACAGGTGTTGCATCAAGGGTTAGAGAGAGCAACTTTCTTTTTGTGCCAAGGCTCGTAGGACCTTTGCCAAAGCCGGCTGTTTAGGGCATGTGGTGAATTAGATCAATTCTTGGCTGCCCTACCTGTGCCCCAGATATTTTATGGAGTAGAAGCTTTCACACTCAATTAAAGTGGGCAACCCCAAGGCTGAACAGAGCTTCAAATTTAAAAAAAGCATTTGGCAGTGACGATGGACCAGGAGCAATCTGTGAAATTACTAGCTAAAGCCTTGAAGTAGGGTTAGGCACCATCAAGACCAAGTGGTTCAGAGAGGCATGGGCTTTTTTACCTAACAGCGTTCATCGTCAGATGCTAGAATGGACTGGCAGAACGAAAGTGTTTTTTATAGATGAGAAAGGGATGGTGGGGACGGGACACCGATAAGAGAGGATAAGAGCGGGTTGATTAGACCAACTGAACCACACATTCAGTTTAACACTAAGTGAAGTTAAAACTCAAGCAGACACACATTCAAACATGTGTTAAGTGCTCTCATGGACCCTGCAAAATTGCTCCCTTTCACACAGGGTTTATCACTGAACACTTACTAACTTTAATAACCTATTAACCGTCCAATGATTTGCAGGTTATAAGTGAATGTGTGATAACGCCATGAGATGAACAAGGCAGTTACCACCTTGAGGGACACAGAGTTAACAGCTAGCTCGGGTAATGGGATAAGATTCCCAGCTGAACACATAGTTAAGAAAAATCCAGTCTGTGGATTTTTTTTGTTCACAATTTTACTTTTAAAGGTGGCCTTTAAAATTGTCTTGTTTAAGGACGGCTACTCGGAGCTCAGTGATGATGTATTCAGGGATGTTAAAGCAATCTGCCTTCAGTTTTTTATGCTTCTGGAATTGATACCAGATTGGCGTCCACTCATTCTTTTCCATAGGGATCACCCCATCTGTCCAATATATCCGGCAGAGGGGCTTTGTAACCAAGTGATGATATACATGAAGTTGGTGGAGGATCAAGTGAATGAACCTGGTATTATAGGCAGATGTTACATTCAGGTGAATGAACCTTATTCTTTCTGTCAGCCTATTCACCGGATGAAGTAGGTTGTTGCCTATAGCTAAGAAGAGACAACTGGTTTGATTTGTTCCACATCAACTCCAGCCATTACAAACAGCCAAGCTCAATGTCCTGTATTAAGTATCTGTGAATTATTCAGATTAACCCTGCCTTGGAACAATCACGGCTACTTTAGCTTCATTGCCTCTCTGACAGCTCTGTGTAGATGCTGTGCCACCTCTGTGTTGGTGTGGGTCATATCCCAGACTAATCAGGGCCACATTAAAATAGTTATTAGTCTATGAAAGCTCATGCCTCTCTGAACCGGTTAGTCTGAGATGGCTGATTTCCTACAGAACAAAGCCTTTTATCCTGGGATCCCCTCTGTCCCGCTCTGAGTACCCGTGAAGTACCCTTGAAATACTGAGATAAAACACTTTTTGCCAGGACAGTCGGGGCTCATTATTATTCAAGATACATGTATAAAAAAAATTGTCCCATACCTGTTTAAGTGCCACCCCAGAACAATCAGAACAGGATCAACAGGTAACATGTTTTTAAGGTAACATGACATCTGCCCTACCGTCTGCCTGACTTCAGACCAACACAGCTAACCGCCTCTCAGTCTGTATATAAAACCAGAAAGATTCCCAGTTGTTTTGCTTTGATCTGCTTGAAAAGCACATTCCTAAATTGCAGCCACACTTTGTGAGCTCCTCAGACAAGTGAACAATGACAAGTCTATTTTAACTAAACCCATGCTTCTCCACTGCAAATCCAGTTAGTATCCCAAGGTCACGAAAGCAAGCTAACTTTTTTTTTCTTGAGAATGAGCGCATTGGTAGGTTGCCATGTCCGTGAAGTAAGGTTGATATGGAAGGAAAACTTGAAAGCAAGCCCTGACTGGAAGATATGGGAAATCCAATAGACTTCTGAGATTCACCTGGTAATAAGCAGTCTTCAGGGAAACTTTCTGAAAGCCCACGGTTCATCACCATGCAGCGCATGCTATGCATGGTTGTCAGCTCTCAGATGATAAGCAAACACAATTCAGAAATACATAAAACCCTTCACGGATAATGACATCAGATCTGACAGCACCCTATTATCATATTAACATTGTTCTTTTTGTCAAATAGCCATTTATTTTTCTTCAAAACCATTGGATATATAAGCCGGGAGAGGCAATTTGGTAGATTTCACTAATCTAAAGAAATATTTAGGTATTAAAGCCATCTACCAATTTGCAATAGGAAGTGCAAACAGTTTGTTCCGAAGTTGTGTATTTTTTGATCAGTCAGCCCTGCCTTGTTTCTGACTTTGTAAGCTATTATCCCAAATCAGAGCTCAATGGTACCAAAAGCCGTGCTCTTTGCTTTTCCAATTGTTTGGGCCAAAAGTCATTAGTTTTTTTGTACGATGGATACGGAAGCAAGCATCAGTTGCAATAAACCCCTATTATCATCGTGTTCATGACGGAGGGTAGCAATGCATTATGCTGGAACAAAAGCCACCTATCCTAGAAATGGGAAGAGCATCTCTTGCATTGGGCGACTCATGTTTCTGCTGCATCATGCCTTTGATGTGTGTTTGCTGCGTTTGACGTGTCAACAAATAGTGGCAGCTGATATTGCAGACAATTTCCCATTTCTGCTAAGTTAAAAAACTGAATAAACAGGAGGGAAAAAGCAATGTTACACTGTTGCTGGAGCCATTTGGTGTGCAAGTCTTGGCTTCATGTTTTTCATGTGTAAGGTTATTTTCTCCATGCCATGCTTTTTGGGACTTGCAAATGCTGAACACGGATGGATCAAATTCTGTGCTGATTTACTTCATCTTCTCATGGAGGAGGCAACCCATTTAGTATAAAAACGTTACTGTTATTTTTCCTGATGACAGTCTATTTGTATCTTCTGATCTTGTGATGTATTTTGTTCCTGTTCCCCTTAAGTGTAATTATGCTTAAAGAAAAAATAGAAACTAATTTTGAGCAAATATTCGTTTCTTAGTGTCAAATTGTATTTCTTCCTCTTCCCCTCCATTGCATTCTTCAGAAAACTTGGCAAATGGATTGAAAACTATCCAAGTAGGGATCTCCCCACAACCTGACACTCTCTCTCGCTCTCTGTTTCTTCCCTGAACTCCAACCCATTTTTCTGATAGCCCCATCTCGGAGAATCCCCTTCTGACACCAAAGTGTTAAAACTTCACCAGGGGCTTGTTACAGCAATATGGATGTAAGCTATTTTTTTTACATGCTACTTGTTTATTGTGTCCTGATCATGAACTAATTCATGTCCTCCTGTCTCTTTGCTTGCACAGCTGCAAGTTGAGATCATGGACGCAACCGGGAAAAGTATCGAAACCCCTGTCCCTCTGGATATCATAATCATCGATCAGAATGACAACAGGCCCATCTTCAGGGAAGGACCGTACATTGGACATGTCATGGAAGGATCACCTACAGGTACGCTGATGTCAGCTATGCCTCCGGAAGCTCCTATAGGCCTAATTCTCCCATCCGATATATGCATGCTTTTTCCTTTGCAGAATGATTCCTGCTGACTCTGTAAGAAGGGCACGGCTCATTAACTCCTCCCTGCATACAAGGGATGTGGGAGGAGCCCTTTGAGCAAAGGGTAATGGTTTCTGGGACGGAGAAGTGTCTTCAGGGAAATCCTACAAACAATATTGCTTGGGAAGAAAGCTCTGGCTGAAGTTCTTGTTTTGTTATTTTTATCTGGGTTACCAAAAGAGACAAACCCCAGGATAAAATTAAGGTTCAAACTAAATACAGCATGTGTGGCTTCTGCTCAGGGTGGGAATTGTGCCTGTTCACAGCTAGATTAGCTGCTAGCAGGATTTATGTGTTGGTGCAATGCCCATGTGAGAGAGAAATGACAAGAACAAGTGGAAACTGTATTGAAAAATATGCTCATATTTTAGGGAAATTTTAGCTATTATAGCATGTTGATACAACAACATAAAAATATATAGTGGAGACTGGCACTAGCAGTGAACATTTCCTCGCTAATCAAGTATATATTTGATGATTGTATGTGTTTCACTTGGCATTTTCTGTAAAATTAAGGGTCTTAGAACAGAACATCCTTCCAAATTGTAGCTTGGATATGAATAGTCTCTCTGTCTTAACTCTTCCTGTGGTTACACTTGGTTGTATTCTGTGCCAGGTCCTATCTTTTGCAGTTGTGTAATATAGCTGTGAGTTTTTAAGTAACTGTTGAATTCTGGTTGGGAGTTATTTGCACTTCATTTGTATTTATATGATCAGATATAATTCTGATCTGATTTAAAGTAATGTGAATGAGGACAAGTTGCTTCGGAGGGATACAGGTGGGATTACAACCGGACCATACATCTGTTAGTCTGTTTCTACATATTAATAAAAAAGGTTAAACCCATACATCTTAGCCAGGGAAAGCTGTGACTGAGTAATGACTCTGGGGTTTGGCTGTTGGCCACGTTGCAATCTTTCAGGCTGCAATCAAATACGTATATATTATTTTGAACAATTAATATTTGTTTGAGCTCAGTATATGGGCATGTAACCAAGGGAAATCAGTTTCTCCTTCCCCTTTGATCTATTAAACCTTTCATAAGAACAGATATTAATCTCTGTTCGAACTTTATCATTGATGTGGTCACTAGACACCTTTTAGGTTTTTCAGCAAGTTTTATGTATTAGTACAGAGTTATTCTCCCTTGGTTGGCTTCAGATTTGAATTTCATTATGAGCTGCTGTCCTGTTTGATTAAAAGAGAAGGGTGTTCAGATAAATGTCCAATGTTGAATAGTGCAGCATTTAACCAGTGGGCAAAGCACCAGCAGGAAAATTTAGGAGATTGACCACCTTTTTATTCTAACCAGAGAGAAATTAGTGTCATGTTCAACAGATTGATTATCCAAGTGGAAAATCAACTGTTTTCTAATGTTGTGTTTTGCCTGCTTCTGATATTGGTGAACGGTGAGGAAGCCACAAGAAACTTCCCCTAAAGTTTATTCCTAAATCCTCCTCCCCACCACCACCATCGTTCTCTTTATAGAGGAATAGGAGCTTCATCCCTGATGGCACGTGCACAGTTATGAGAGTTTCTCTCCAGTTCTTTTGTACACACCAATCAATAGTAGATAACAGAGTATGACTCTACCTAATCAGATCAAGTGGCCGGTTTCATTACTTTTTTTTGTTTCTTTAGACTGCAACGTAAGCAGTTTCTTGGTATGCACAGTTAAACCTATCATCCAGCAGGCCAGCTAATGATTTCCATTACTTTCTCCAGATAGCTGTGTGATATTTAAGAGCCATGGGGTTAAGGAAACAATGAAACAAATTGTGTGGTTATTTGTGGGACTGTGGAGGGAAGCCTTTGAGTATCCTGAAGTTATATCACTTTTTCAGGTATCCAAACCCAGTGTCCATCATAACAGCAGGTTCCTATGAGGTCATATTGTGTAGTAGTGTAAGAGTGATGTTATAGCTGTGATGGATGACCGGATGAAGAATGCCGTGCCTTTGAAAGCTTGTCTAGCTCTATCCCAACTGTATAATTGGTCCAATAAAAGATATCAACATATTTGTCAGGATTTGAACAAAATCTAGCTTTAAAACAAAACCCAAGGCTTTCTTTACCCAAAAGTTCCCAGAAAGGATAGATAGATAAATATATACGAATACTTCTATTGCTGTTAGCATCCAGAAATTAAAAATAAAAAGTCATCTGTAATACAGACATAAATTTAATTTTTTTTTGCAGTTTACATTAAATTATTCATTCTTACCCAGGGAATATATAACTGGGATTTTACACTTGATTGGTGCTAAAAATTCAAATGCATTCTGGTCTCTATTAATTATCACCAAAAAGAAGAACGATCAGCATGGGAAAATATATAAAGTGGTTTCAAAAGATGTAGGCAGCACGGTTGAATGGTCATACGCTACATAGTGAAAGGGAGGAAATTCGTTAGGAGCCAGTTGGAGCTGGGCATCAAAAACCCTTAGTTGGGAGCTGGTTACCTGCAGAACAGTTTTCATGGAAGGTCGTGGAAGCATTTCTTCTTGCTTGTGCTTTGATTCACATAACTTTGCATTGACAAGCTGTGTCCAGACGAGCGTGGACACCGGTGCTGCTGCTAGTTGTCCCCAGGAAACGCCTGTGCCACATGCCCTCTGGCGGTTACCCTTAGTGGGGTAGAGGAGGATGGGGCCAGCTACTATGCTGGCCCCAGCAGCCTTACTTCGGATCCTGGGGGCTGGGGAAGCTGCAGCTGCATCACTCCTGCGGCTGGGAGCCTGGACAGCAGCCAGAAGATGCCTCCGGCCAGCCAGGCTCCAGTTTTAAGTGGCACGCACTACCGCCACCAGCATTGTCCCACTTTTTTTCTCCACTGTTTTTTTTTTTTTACTCTGGGATATCCCGGGGTCAAAAAACCCACCCTTCACTGCAAGGTAGCAGCGTGGGAAATGCCCAAGTGTACGGTGCTGCAGACAGGTCTGCGACATCACAGACCGCACGGCCACACTCATCTGGACGCGGCCAGAGAGGGTGGATTAGATGAGACGATGGTAGGCCTTTAATTTTTATGTTATTATGATTCTGTGTCTTGTACGTGGGCAAGCTGATTATAATTTATGGTTGTGTTTTAGGGGAAGGGGGAAGAAAAAATACCGGGCAGAAGGTCAGAGTCTGAGGGAATGTGCCTGCTTATGTTTCTCCCAGGGAGGTCTTACTCTAAGAACATTACATAATAACAATTAACTCTGTGCCTTAAGAGTTTGTCAATGCAAAGTAGTCTTCATTAAGTATTCAGAGTACAGAGACAGGGCAGGGGGAGCCATATTTTTGCTCACGCCCTGTCAGCGGCGAATTACATGTGGTTCAAACAGGAGCACTTTGTAGTGCTCCATGTATAATGCAGTTCGGAAGTCATTCGTGCCTATGGTACAGCATTTACATATCTGCCCAAATGCAGCGTCAACCTGGCTGCACTGCATAAATACACAAAATTCCCATTATTCCTACCATCTTCCAGCTTCACAATCAGTTCAGTTGCCATTAGTCATTTTTTTTGCCTTCCTACAAAAGGGAGCTGGCAGGGTTCCCTATATGTGCTTAAAGAGAATAGAGTGAGGAGCAGCAAGCAGACAACCTTAGCAATCTAGAGTAGCACTGAAGATGAAAGGATTTTTCCCTAGAGGGTAGGGTCTAGAAAGGTCCGATGGCTTGATTTGCCTGAAGGTGGTAAGAAGAAGCTTGAAGGAGACAGCATGTTCCAAATGCAGTTGCCAACTGTCTGTAAATTTGTCTTTTAAGTCAAGCCTCTCAAGTAAATTTATGGACAGTCTTTTAAAAAAAAACAAACCAAAAAAGACCCTAATAAAGCTTGTTTCTAAAGTCCATAAAAAAAATAGAGCTGTTCATGAAGATACTAAGGAACTGTGAATTCAACTGAAGATTATCATCAGAATGAGATAAGTGCAAGTTGTGATGGACAAGCAGAGCCCGTACTGCCTTGCATCTGAGTGAGAGGGCAGCTCCGCAACTTTCAAGGAGCTCTTCATCACGGCTCCATCACCTCCATCCTGTCGCTGTGCCCCATTGGCCATCACCTGCCTGTAATGGCTGGTTGCCTTGCAGGTAGGCAGGGCACCAGACAGGTAGACTGAGGCACCAGACAGAACAGGGAGGGGGGTGGTGCGATCAAAACACTTCAGTATTTTAAAGCAAAAATGCTTGGTCATCAGTAAAAAGTCTGCAAACATGGTCAGTAAAAAAAAAAAAAAATGCCCTTGGGTTGGCAACTCAGATTCTGGAGGAGGGATACAGGCTGAATTCTGTCCTTAGCTTTGCCATTAACTTGTTATAGAACCTATGGTAGGAAGAAGAGAAGGATGCTCCAGTCATTTGCATGCTGCTGCAGGACATATAGGCCTTCAGTTTCTTGGTGCCTCTGCTCCCCATTTGTAAAAGGGTTAATTAGCACACCTCTTCCTCATGGGGGTTTTATAAGGGCAAATACAGTAAAAGCTGTATTAACCAGCATGAGTGGGGGAAGAGGGGTGCCGGTTATCTAAAAGTTCTGGTTATCTGGGCTTGCACATAGTGGTGGTATGGGATGGTGGCAGCCACCCCCACGTGGCGACACTTCTCTACCCCCTCCCTCCTCACGTCAAGCCCAGCGCCTGCGTGGCCCGCAGAGGGGAGCCACTGCCCTCGCCCCCCCTTCCCCCCACCCGACCCTGCTCAAGAAATACGTGATGTGCGTGACGATTAATAGAGTATTCTGGTTAGTGAAATGCTGGTTAACATCTTAATTGTACATTGAATAATCTGAGACACAAAATCTGTGGTACTATGAACCATACAAGCACCCATGGACCTGTCCACATTATTGCACCTTCCCATTATAGCCATCTTGTCATGGGTAGGTTGGTAGTGCCCAAGCGAAGATGCAGCATATGCCTGCAAGAGGGTTTTTACTGCTGGCTTAGCTGCACAACTTTAGTGTCTGCCCTGAGATTCCTTCAGTAAAGACAGGTAGCATTCCAAATTTCTTCTCACAGAGTTTATTCTTTGGTTCCCTTTGTTCTTCATCCCAAGAAACTTTCTCACTCTTCCTTCTTTTTCTAGTTTGTCTCAGTGTATCATTGTGCTTGCCTATATTGAGGGTCATCCTTTTGATTTGCTATGGAAGATCTTCATGGCTGATCCATTTTCTAACACATAGTTCTGTAATTATTTCTAGCCATTTGTTGTCCTGCTTCATGTTGGTATTTATCCATCTGGCTCCAAGCAAAAGCATTTTAAGGTTTGAAAGAGAAAACAGCCCAGATCTCCGTGTAGCAGCTTGACAGCAAGATTGTCTTCCTTATTAATCAGAGTCCAAGTACTCTTGCTTGACAATGCTGTGTTTCTTTATCGTTCAATCAGTTATGCGTTTCTCACTCAGCTGTTCACTCAGTTAAATCTTATGGTCTTAGTCTCCTTGTCTTAATATCCATATGGTTGATGTCAAGGGCAAAGTAAGATTTCCAAATGTCCTTTGTAAACCAGTACAATCAGTGTTCACAAATTACCTGTCAGAGCATTGTACAAATATATTGTCCAGTCAGTGATATTGTCCAGTCAACCAAGATTTCACATTGTTTGCATTTGTTTTCCTCTGTTTATCAGACATTTGGGTTTATGCCTTTGACATTATTCATCAGATTCTACTATCCCTTTCGCCTACTGAGCTCCCTAGTAGCTCCAGACAGCTTTGTACAGTTCTTCACAAAGATCATATGTATTTCTACATACATACATACATAAATATGTAATACACACACACACACACACGTATAATATATGTAGAGCGAGAGAAAGAATTAATTGATATTGACTATATATTAATTGATTATATATATCAATACAATGTCAATATATATCAACATAATGCCCATTTATGTATATTATTATTGCTTCATTGCTCCTTATGGGATTAAAGAGCAGTTGCTGAGATGCCATGTACTTAAAGTTTAAGGTCCCAGAAGAAACAGGCATTGCATTATATGCAGAACCATATATCTTATCACAATCTTTTTGATCTATTTCATTCACCTTTTAAATCACTTCCAAGCATTGAAATAACCCTCAGCACCAACATAAATCATATTCTTATGGGTCTCTGACTCATATCTGTCTTCATGATTACTGGACTTCATTGTAACTTCCTCTACACTCTGATATTATGGTGATGAGAGTCGTATAACTTTACAGATAGAAAGATACCTAGAGGGTTTTGAAGCCTTGTTTCAGGGATTCATGAGCACGTTAATATCTCACTTTTAATTATTCATTGTTAGATTTCAGTGAGTTTCTGCGTTGGGGCATACTTTTAGTACTGTCATAATCCCTTTTGGGACCTTTTGTGGGCTTTTCATATATTTATTGACTATATAACTGCACTTACACTCTGTATATCGTTCATCACCAACACGGAGTACATGGGGGTTAGATAGAGGTAGCACTATGCATTCAAATAGTAAGCACTTCATTTTTAATATCCAAACTGAGGGGGTTTTTTTATAGGACTTGCTTCAAATAAATTGGTTCAAGACAGATGTTCTAGCTTTTTGTTGTCTTTTGAAATGACTTCTTGTCCCCAGTGATTTGATAGTTGAGTTCCTTAATTAGAGGAAAGACACAGAAACCTTGGAGTGACATTATATTTTGCCTTTAAATATAACTGTGAAGAAATCCACAGTTATATTGTATGTATGTATGTATATGTACTAGGGCTGTGTAAAATGGCCCCGTTCTGTTTCGACTTGAGTTTTGAGGTTTCCATGGAACAGCGTTTCCTTTAGAATTTCATTTAGATTTGAAACAGCTGTTCTGTTTTGCTTTGTTGAAACAGTGAGGCTGTTTTGACGCTGTTACAATGTTTTGCCCGTTTGCTATAATGGGGAAGCTCGAAACAGCCTCTCTCATCTGGCAGGCAGATGGGGGCCTGCAACCCAGGGGAGGGCTGCGGGGGCTGTGCCAGTCCCCATGGGGCTGCGGGCCTCTGATCTGCCTGCCTGATGGGGGAGGGAAGCCAGGTGCTGCTGCCTGGGACCAGGGAGATGGGGAAGGGACCTAAGCCCGATTGCTCAGTTCCCCTCCCCAGCGCTACGATCAGGCTGGGGTTGGGAACTCAGGCCAGCTGGGTTGAGTTCCTTTCCCCAACCCGATTATAGGGCTGGGGAAGGGAACTGAGCAATCAGGCTCAGTTCCCTTCCCCACCCCAACTGCAGCGGTGGGGAGAGGAACTGAGCCCGGATTCAGTTCCCGTCCCCTGTGCTGTGATCAGCTTCCCGCAGCCCAGCCGCGGGAGATGGGGAGAGCCGGGGCTGTGCTCCCAGCTGAGCCACATGGGGCTGTGGAGCCACTGGGAGTACAGCCCTGGTTCTCCCGTCTCCCACCACCTGACGGCTGGCTGCTTTGAAACTCAAAACGTTTTGAAACTTTTAAAACATTTTGACTACCCTCATTTTGTTTTGAGGCTGTTTTGAAGCCCTTCATTTCGATTTGATTTCACTGTTTCAAGCTCAAAATGAGTCAAAACAGTGGAAAATTGAAACAGCTGGTGAAATTTCGCACAGCTCTAATATGTACCATACTACTATAATTCAAATGATCATAAATATATATCTATATATATATGCAGACTCCATTAGAGTTCATTTCATATACAAGTTCCAATACATTTATCCTATTAGGGTTAGACAAGAGAAACAAGTTAAACAAAACACATAAGAATTGGAAACAGGAGGTCTTTCTCGTCTCAGAAACCCAACAGATACACACATGCTTTTACTCTCCTGATAGTGATATGTTACAATGAACTTTACAGGTGCATCCCCATCGGCAGGAACGTGTTTCTTCGGGGACAAGTAGCAGCAGCATACCTTGTACTGCTGCTACTTCTCCCTGGGGAATGCCTGTGTCGTGCACCCTCTGGCTCACGGCAGTTTACCCCAGGTTGGGTAGGAGAGACTGGGTCCAGCAACTGTGCTGGCAGCAGCCTTTCCTGGGGTCCGGAGGGCCTCCTGGAGTTGCACCCACAGTGCTCCTGCAGCAGGAAGTCTGGCTGACAGCCGGAGAATGGCTCCAGTTGGCTAGGCCCCAGTTTTGAGAGGCATGCACTGCTTCCATGTGCACTACCCTGCTTTTTTTTTGGTGTGCATTTTTTTGACCCCAGGATTTCTTGGGGTCAAAAAAAACCCCTCCACACTAAAAAGTAGCAGCGCAGGGAACACCTGCACGTGTGGTGTGCGGCACCGCAGAATACTGCACATCCACATTTGTCTGGACACACCCTACGACTGCAAATAGTTTGTGGTTCTTTCAGTTCTCCAAAATTATATCCAATCCATATGGGCAACTACCATAATTCAGATGATCATAATTAAGCGTTTATGTGTGCATCTTTCTGAAGAACATCTTTACATCCATTAAGAGCCCCTAATTGGAATATCAAAAGTTAGAACACTGTTAAGTAGAGCATCCGGCACTTGTCTTTACCTGTTGGCAAGTCCTGCTGACTTATCTTGTTAGCATTGTTGTCTTGTCATGTAGGACAAAAAAAAAAATGAATTGGCTTTTACTTATGGGCTGTGCAGTGATCCCTAATGTAAGCATTAAGTGCAGTTTCATAGCCATGGCAATGCATCTGAAAAAGAAATCTGTCAGATTTCAGAGTGAGATGGGAAAAGGAAAATAAGTGTTAGGCTTAATTCATCTTTGCCAAAACTTTGCCACCTACTGAGAAAACAGAGCTCTAACTAGACCCAGATCAGTGAAAGGTGTGAATCATTCGGCAATGGTGAAAAACTAAACTGGAATATACCCAGTGAGGTTGCCAGGCCATGTACTGAAGTGGGCTTCCCCAGTGAGCTTTTGAATAGGTAACAAAGTGAACATGAGCTACCTATAGAATATTAGGCTACAGGCAAGATGAACAAACACCACACACATTTTTAAGGGCTCCTTAAAAAATCCTTGTGTGCATTAAATTAAGTTTTCTTCTAAGTACCCTCTGTCCTTACTTGTCAGCAAGTTTTATTACCTTGGCAAAATCTAGCTCTGACAACTTTCTCCTAGCACCCCCACCCCCTTCAGTTTTGTTGCTAAACCTATGCATAAGAAAGGCTCCAAAGTTTTTTAGATTAGCAAGCAAACTAGGCTAAGTGGCAGTTAAGATTGCCTCCTGTAGGTCTGAAATCTGCAAAGCATGAAAATAAGAAGTTAAAGGGAAAGACCTGCAAATCCTTTGCACCTTCATAATGCCAATAATGAATTCTATAAAGCATTCACTTTTATCTTCAACAGATACCAAACGGCAATATGTATCCAACTTCATTAAACTTGCACTCGTACAAAATCTCTTCTCTCAGTTATATCAACTGATCAGAGCACCTGGGTTTCATATAGTGTATTCAGTTTGGAAGAGGTAGAGCGTGTTAGGAGGGCCTTTCATTTCTTTTGTCGCTGCTGTACACGACTATTTGAAGTGACAAAGGACGGGCTAAAGACATGCATTAAAAGAAGAGACTTTGACCACAATGACTAGAGGTTGCCCGGGTGAATTTAATCAAAGGTGAAATCCTGAGGTTGATATACCCAAGGAACGTTGTTCTCCTTATATAAGCCTAGAAGAAAATGCAGCCATCTGCATTTATATGTAAGAGGGAACAACATCCTTACACAAGGAAGGAGGCTACTTCTAGTGAGAAAGTTAGTATTGGGCATTACCTCGGGGACTCAACTTAGGTTCCAGAATTTGGAGGAAAAAGAAAAGGAAGGAACCACATTCAAAGGCCTGTCACTAGTGTTTTGAGGACAAAGACATCCAGATCCAAAGCACTGACAGAAACAACTTATTTAATTCATCTGCAACCCTGAAAATAGACCCAGGCGGGAGGGGCAGAAAGCAGTGAAAGTTTGTACATAAGAAGAAGGAGCTACATAGTTAATACAACTTCCCAGGCAAAACTATTAAATTGCTTAAAAGATTTATAAGTCAAGTCAGATAAGTATTATGTAAAGTACTTTAAATCTAATAAGTGACAGAGTTAATGTGCAAAATATTTGCATACCACATTGCAGGAAGATTGGCAATAGTGGAAATGGGATTGTTGGAATAGCTTTTAATAAAAGGGGCCAGATTCTATGCTATCTATTTGGCATTTAAGGGTTTTCTGATGCATTGATTTTTGGGCATCTCATGGTGCTCTCAACTCCTGGATTGTCTGCACATTAATGTCTTTAAGTGGCTTAAAGGACTTGTTAGGTGGCTCAGTGTTATGCCACTTCAGGGCAGGTTTATCTCTTGATCCATGTAACCTAGCTTCTGTTCCATTAGGGCAGGGCTGGGTAATTATTTAGGCCCATGGGCCACATAAATGTTTTGCTGAGCTGTTGTGGACCAGGTCAGCAGCACCCCCACCCATCCCTGCACAACAGCTCACAAAAACTCCCTGTGTGTCCCATGGGCAGGCAGAGAGCTGTGTTCAGGAGCAGAACAGGCAAGCGAGGCCAGAATCACAGGGGGAGGTGGTGACAGTGGGACTGGCAGCACACACCATGGCCTGGGCTGCCCCGCATCTGGGCCGGGCGGGACCGAGGGACCCGCTGCAGGCCTGACAAAATCCCTTGGTGGGCCGGATCTGATCCAGAGGTCATATTTTGCCCACCATTAAGGTATAGCCACTCCCTACGGATGGGGCCTCCAAGTTGAGGAGGTGACTCCAAGATAGCACTAAGCTGACCAACACTGTGGCTCACAGTGTATTGTGTAACAAGGTCCTAAGTGGACTTGTCTGAGTGTGATCCTACTCCACCCTGATGAAGTCCCTGAAAGCACTGTAATGCATCCACTTTTGTAGCACACCATTATCTTACCTTTAAGACCGAGTTGCAAAGAGCAGTGAGGAGGAGGAGGACCCACCCACCTTTTCATGAACTGCTTTTCAGGGACTCGGGCAGGATGCAATTGAATCTTTTAGGTGCCTATGTCCACTTAGACAACTGAATGGTGGAATTGAATCTGGCTCAATGTATGAGAATATACACGCATTTTCAAATCTGTGGGTTGGTCTAGCTTCAAGATGAAACGTGAATTTACATGTGTTGAATGAATTACTTTGCGATGCAAATGGAATTATGTAAATACAAGATACACCTGAGTACTCAGTCGAGGAGCTACTGAGAAAGCACATGATGTTAGGATGTGAAGAAGGATTGGAGATGTTAGCTTACAGTGAAAGGGCTGGTATCCATTATAGTGTTGTGGAGGATATTGATTTTCAAGGCAAACCAGGGACAATCAAAGCTGGTTATTCCAAAGTGAGTTTTTTTAAGAGACGCCAGGCTTCAAAGTGTGGTGTAGTTGATCTGGGGTATGATATGTAGCTTCTTTTATTTGTTTAGCCTAATTATGTGTGGTTAGACATGTTAGACCGAACCCCAGCGGTGGTTGTATTTTACCAGTGTGTAAAAAGACTCCCTACGTAAATAGGGCCACATTTTGAACAGGGCCTCATTCTGCCTTCCATTTTTTGCAGCTTGTTCTTGTGCACGCTAATTGTATTGCTTCCTGGTTTGTAACCATAATGAGGGCAGAAAGCTATTAGCATCTGTCTCTTGCCAAAGGAGCAAAAGAAAAAGGGGGAAATTTATTTATGATGCAAAATTGCGCATGCGTTAAATGGCAGCCACGTCTCAAAAGCTGTACAAGAGGCTGCAATTCACTCTGTAACGTTCATCGGTAGTCTTGTGGTTGGAAGTGATATAACAATATATTTCCCTACAAAGTTTTCATTCAAGGGGTTTATTGCTAGCTTGTTAGGTAATGTACTGTTGTGCGGGCTGGTCATTTTCTAGGGAATAGCTAACGTTCAAACTCTTACCAAAGCAATTCTAAGACGCGCGCTCCAGCTGATCACAACAGACTGCAAACTCCCATTAGATGTGTTCTTTCTTGGACAAATTGCTCACTTATTCACAATGGCCAATGCACAAAAGGTAATCTGTGCTCATTTGTCAAATTTCAGGGTTGATTAATACTGGCCCTACTTTCTGTTAAAGACTGAAATCTGTGTATATATATCGTATTTAATATATGGACCTGATTCACTGAAGTCAATGGGATCCTTTCTACTGCCTGTAATGAGTTTTGGATTTAGCACCAGGTATTTTATAATGCTCTGCTCTCCACCGGTTGTACATGCTGTGATCCCTGCTACAGCAGAGAGAAGTCTTGGGATATTTTTTTTCAGTCTATCCATAAAGAAAGGAAAGTCTGCGACTACCGTAGATGTGATCACAGACCCCACGTTGAATACCTGTGTGTTCCTGGTAAACTTAAGTTAGTAATCTAGGGTGTGTTTTAGCCTCATGGATTGCACAGAAGTGGTCATTTGGAAATGTCTAACAATCTCAACCCGCTGCACATCTAGGGCTGCTTAAATGATCTGAGCTGTCATCTCATTGCATTTGCTGGAGGCATTTAACAGAACTGATTTTGAACACATTTGACTTTATTATGCAACTTGTAACACAATATGTTACAAGCCCAATGGGTTAAAAGCCTAACCACGGAGGTGGGGAAAATTGCTTGTGAATCGCATTAAAAACAGCAACTTGTTTTCCATTAAGCACAATAGCCTGAGTACATTGCATTCCAACTGAGGAGCCCCAAAGCAGAACTGATAGAAGATGTCTGTAAATAATTACTAGAAATAAAGGGACATTTAAAGTGGCACACAGAACAGAATTAAGAACGGTGGCCTAGAGGAATGCCCAATATAATAGAATAATAATTTGTAAAAAAAAAAAAAAAAAAAAAAATAAGTAAGCCATGAGGAAAGGTCTGGTGCACTGAGCATGTATTATTGATAAGTGTATGCTGTAGAATTGTACATTGCTCTCATTCAGACAAATGAAAATTGGGTTATAAAGACAGCTTCTGCTTCTCAAATGCAGCATGCAAGGCCGCCTTTTTTCAATTAGCCTCACAACAACAAGAAGGTTAGCACACGAATGAATAGAAATGAGATTGCGTTCCATAGGTAAACATCAAGAGACATCAGCAAAGGTAAAGCGTGCAGAGATCTACCTGGAGAAATGGGCATGCATTATTTTTTCCGCTTGATGTGCTGCTGTTGTAGTCGTCTTTGTTTGATGAATGCCTCGAAAATTATGATAACATTTTCTTCCTTGTGCGTTCCTTATTCTTTGAGATCAGTGCGGGGGGGGGGGGGGGAGAAGGAAACGAAAACTCTAAAACAATTAAAATTGCATTGAATGAACACGAGAGAAATGACAGGCATTCTTGGAACAGCTATCCAGTAGCCAGCAGACATGCTTGCTAGAAAGAACTTCTAAGGGAAGCGATTACCTGGTGATTAATGTGTCTTTACTCCCAAGTTAAATCAGGGAAGGGAGCATCAGGTCTCTGCTTCCAGCTGTGCCAAGGCCACCCTTCTTGTCTGAGACTCGCTTTCAATCCTAGGAGCCACCAATGTTCTGTATATTTAGGTTAGGGCGTAGCGATGCATTTCTTTTTCATTGGCAAAAAAATCATGCTTTTTCCTGGGAGACTGAATTCATAGAAGAGGTAATCATTTCCGGCCCCAAGCTACATAAAAACAGACGGAAGGACAGTGTGCTACCACCTAAGGCCCCCATGAGTACACCACATAGGATTGAAGGGAGACATAAGTGAAGCCACCTCACGTTGGGGTGACTCTTCCTCTGAGTAAAACTGGGTAATTTGCAAATTATGGAAAACACATTGACTTTTTTTGATGGGGTGCACATTTACTCCATAGAAACATTTCACTAAGTATATAGTGCTTCTTACTACGCAGGACTTTCGGTTAATATTTCAATAAACATGGCATATAGCTAGCATTTGTGACCATGCTGAGAGAATCACATCTGAAATGCAGGAATCAAGAATAGATAAAAATGTAAAGAATGAAATTGGAGACATTTTGGGTAGGTTAGTTCAACAGATTTCCAGATTCCAATGATGGTATTCAAATTAAAACAATGAACGAACAAGTTCAAGACCACATCAAAAGCAAGTTTTCTGTGTGTAAGAGTTTATAATGAGCTTCAGACCATTATGAATGCTTTTGATATTGCTTGTACTACTGTGAATCACGATGAACTCTTTCTGGGGCTCGGGCAAATAAAATTAGTGTTTTCCCTGCATTTCCAAAGGTAGGTCCCAAAGCTAGAGTTAATGATCAGGAGTCACGTGGCAGTTCGCATGACCTGGTTTGTTGAGCCGTTGTGAAACTGTTTTGTACAACATGTATATAGCGAGATAGCAAAAAGGAAAATAGTGCTGTTGGTTGTAAATTCCAGCTACACAATTCAAACAGGGTCGTAAATGAAATCCTTGATTTCGTGTCTGTCAGACTGCGTTGTGTGTCCACTTTAATGGGCACGATTTGCCAAAACTAAGAAGCATAGAGTCCAATTCTCTTGTCTCTTGCATGTTTTACACTGATTTAACCTAAATTACTTCAGTGGACTTACTCCTGACATAGACTGGAATAAGCAAAACAAGTGAAACAGTCCTTAAAGCTTCTTTTCAGTCTGTCCTCAACTTCTCTCTTCCAAAGGGGCTTTATCAGACCTGAGATTTTCTTTAGTTTCCATTTTTTAACTGTTAGAAAAAAAGTAATAGGTACATTCATTTGCTATTGAAGAATTAATAACTTTCTTAGGAATACCTAGTTAAGGTCAGAAGTATTTACAGTAAAGACAACACATGCTTTGAAATGAGATCAGTCTGAGCTGAACATCTGAAAAAAATCCATATCCAAACTTTCCCATAGGTGAATGTTCAGATCAGGATTTTTGCAAACATCAACTCATGTATTTTGATCTTGGTATATAGAAGTAGTTACTGTTTTTATATTATTATAGTATGTGTGTGTGTTTATACTATAGAAGTTTATACACCCACACATACATAACTTTTATATATAGTAAACTTCCAGTTTCATACGGTGTTTTTTTTCCTGAGATCAATATTGTACTCCATCACAAAGTGCCCTTTCTTGCAAGCTTTGTGCAAGCCAAGGATATTGAATTTAATCTGTGGTATATTTAAGGTATCTTGGCATGGATGGCAGTCATTATCTGCTCTGCACAAAACAGAAATGCACATTTCTCCTATCATAGTAAAGCTGGTATCTTTTGTTTTCAAACATGGGTATCAGCCAGAAACCAATAAGATAATTATGCCAAGCTACTTTGGATCCTTGGCAGGAGACTGCCCTAAAGTTTGGATCTATCTTTCTGTCTACCTATGAAGTATAGGTAGACAAACTATCAGACCTTACTGTGTCAGGTGTTGTACAAACACATAATAAAGGGGCAGTCCCTGCCCTGCAGTTTACAATCTAAGTAATATGTATGAAGTATAAACCTGTGTGCTGGTGTAGCAGCATCTAGTTGGCGAAGAAATATATACAGTCTCTGTTTTCTAATCTGGCCTATACTCATGGAGGTCTATGATGGGAAAGACCTGTGAGAGCATCATCTGGTCATTGAAAAGTGTCCAGCCAAAGTATTATGGCCAGACCAGGCCAAGCCATCTCGAGCAAATTTAAATAATCTCAAGTGTGGCAATTAGCAGGAAACTGAAACGGACTGTAGCGTATGAAAAACTGGAAGCAGTAGGTTGCAATTTATTCAAGGGTTCAGTTATGTTTGGCTCTCCATTAAAACAGGTTAGCTTTAGGAAGTGCTCCAGATAGCCTCAGGAGCCAGAGGGCAGGATTAGAGACTATGGGTAGGAAATGGAGAAACTGCACAAAGCCCTTTGTTTAACTTTATTTATTTTATTTTGCATATGTGAGAAAAAGTGACTGTTTTTCTTACCTCTTGGTCTATTAAAGTGCTCTGTTATCTCCTGCAGTCCTTCCCTCACAGAAAACATACACCAAAAATCACAATCTTATGACCTGAGCCATGTTAATAGTGCAGGTTATTAAATACATCACGTTTCCGTGCTGTTGCATTTCATTTACTGAAGAGATCGTGGTGTAATGTACTTCCAGGTATTGATCAATCAAAGCAAAGAAAGATCATTGCTGGAGAGGCATTTATACCATACTATTGGCTCATTAATTAGAAACAAGCGTGTTTCTTATTCTTAATTAAGGAACAAATGAATTTTTAAAGAAATGCTGCATTCCTTTCTGGGTAGTGAAGATCAGGGGCTCAGACATGGTTATATAATCTGTATGTAATTCTTTTTTATTTATGCGTTGACCCAGCCGGCAAAGGTTTTATGGATCTGTTTATGCATCTGTTCGTATGTCCGTGGAGAGGCAGGTCTTAAAAGATGCAGGCAACTTGGAACCACCAGGGGACATCATTAATCTATTTAATCAGTTAATTCAGGGCTGTCCAACTGCTAAGCCCCGGGGGTCTGTACTAGTCAAGTCGCAGGCCATCCATGCACATGGAGACTGTCCGACATGGAGACTCCCCCCCTCTTCTTCCCCACTGTGCAAGGTCTTGCCCCCACTTTGCCATGATGAAGGTGGGTGAGCACGGTTCCCCCCCTTCCCTGTTGCAACGTGTGGGCCCACAAGTGTGATTCTCCCTCCCCCTCTGCAGCAATATGCTCATTCCCAGGCACCCCCTGTATGGTGAATCCACATGAATGCGATCACCCATGCATGGACCTGCTCTGCCCCCGCTCTGCCCCATCGGCAGCCCCAGCTCCCCTGGGAAAAAAGTAGGAAGCAGCAGCCAGAGGAGGGAGGGGGGAAGCCCAGCAGCTCTGGCTGCTGTTGTAACCAGAGTGGAGGGGCAACGGTGGCTGAGCCAGAGCTCGGGGGCCACAACTTAACCCCTGCCTGCAACCCCATGGGTTGCCTGCTGGACGGCCCCAAGTTAATCGAATGGTCTGATGTAATTTAAGTGAAATATTGTCAACAAAGTGAACTTGAAATATGCAGCTATGTCCAATATCTTCCAGACTTGGATGGCATTTCATATGTCTTCTTGATGTGCTACTGGCTGTAAACGATCTTAGTCTGTTTCTGTTTGTGTAAATGTAAATCATTGTTTTTAGACTTTGCCTTCACGGCTCTTTGCAGGCTGACAGCCCTGTAGGCTGCATGGCGCGTTGTACTGTAAGTCAGTGGACTGTCAGCTCCCACACAACTATATTTCATTTGAGCCCTTTAATGTGCATGCTGAGAGTAATAAATCCTCCCAGCTTTGCAATCATGGGCCATAAATTTATTATATGATTTGGAGACTGATGATCTTCGATACAGTAGGTGAGGGCCTAGTCCTGTGCTGTCCTCCCACTCAACTGGACGTAAATCCTACTATTGTGTTACTAGGTATTATAACAATGGAACATCATTTCCTGTGACAGTAATGCTATGGTGCATCCAGTCTTCCAAATGCTCAGTGGAGAAAGGCCTATAAATTGTTAGTGCAGGTGGGTTTAGTCTGTCTTAGTATGGATTGCCTGAATCAATCAAAAGAGAGAGCTGGGCTACCTTTATTATCAAAGACCCGGCGTAATTCAATAAAAGCAGATTGCCTGAGAAGGACAGGATTATTTATTCCTCTCCTGGTTAATCTGATTTTCCTTGTATTGTTTTGCAAAAAAACTGTCAGCAAGCTTTAGAACCACAATGGTAGCGTGATATTTTTAAAAAGCGGGCACAGACAGGGTGTATCTTTGCTCTTCTCCCTTCCCCTTCCCCTTCCTTGATTTATTTTTTAAATTTCTATCAGAACAGATTTCTTGGGTTCAGCCTTCATTACACTGTTAACCTAAAGAACACCCCTTTGCTGACACACAGGAAAGTGAAACTGCCTAAACCCCAAAGTAGAACTGATCCTTTGAAGGGAATAAAATACAAAAGGTAACAGAACATCTGTGGCCAAGTGGGAAATAATATACTTCTTTTCTCCCCAATTTGTTCAGTTTAGTTTCTTTAGTTCATTTTTAGTGTTCATCATAGTTCATTGACTACTCGTGGTATTATAGAACAATTCACCACACAAAAGAGTTAAAATAAATGCATGCATTATAAGGCCTAATATATTTATGTAATTTACACATTTGCATTTGCAAATTCAGCATGTTTGTTGCATATAGGGTGTCCATTTATGCATTATTCTTAATTTGCGTGCACATGGAAATAATACATACATATGAACAGCGAATCCACATCTGAACAGCAGTCTTCAAGAGAGATCAGCTATAGATATATGGAAATTAAATTCACATGCAGACTGTGCCTTTGTTTTCAAGAATCAAGGTCTTGGATAAGCACCCCTAGAGCGCTTGACCCAACAGAGAATGCACAAAGTTCTCTGCCTTAAGAGTATCACAATAGAAACTAAGGTTTTGTTGCATTTCATGGCCCTATGGGGGGAGGTTGAGAGAGCTGAATCTCTTCAGCCTTCACAAGGAACGGCTGAGGGGAGATCTTGAGGCCGCCTATAAATTTATTAGGGGAGGTCAACGGGGAATAGGGGAAGCGCTGTTTACTAAGGTGCCCCAGGGAGTGAGTAGGAATAACGGGTATAAACTAGTTGAGAGTGGATTTAGGTTAGATATTAGGAAGGAATTTTTCACAGTAAGGGTGGTCAGAGTCTGGAATGGGCTTGCAAGAGAGGTGGTGCTATCACCTAGCTTGGAGGTCTTCAAGAGGAGGCTAGATAGTCACCTGGCTGGGGTAATCTGACCTCGGTCTTCTTTCCTGCCAGGGGCAAGGGGTTGGACACGATGATCCATTGTGGTCCCTTCTGACTCTACAATCTGTGAATCTATGGATAGCTAAAACTTGCATTGAAGTCAGTAGGTATACTGGATGTGCAAAAGACCAGGCTCTGAATCATGCACAGAAACTCAAGTTCAGAAGATACGTAGGGAAGTTAAAGGTAGAATCATAAATGTATGCGGATTTTTGATTTTCCATCCGTCTTTGATGGATAGTTGCTGAAAGCTGCCAGTAGAAAGTATGTTCTTAAGATGGATTAGGAAGAATAGAGAGGAGTAATTATCTAATACAAAAATCCTGTAACTCAAAACACAGAAAGTCACCTACTACAATGATTTAGCCTTCCAGCTATAAAAAATTCTGTCTATTCATTTAAGTGATTGATAGTAAAGGAAGTCAAACCAGTTTTTAAATTAGTTCTGAATTACACTATTTTATAAACTACTTGTATTAGAATGTAAAGCTTTATGGCCTAACTTAATCCAGATGGATTTGGGTTTTGATTTGCTGCATCATCTTGAGAGGTCAATTTAATCTCTTTCTGGCTCAGTTTCCTTCACCCCTCTCTGTGAAATAAGGGTGGGAAAATTATGTGATGACCATTGTCTTGGCCAATATTGAGGACATCTAGACCTAAAAGCTGGCATTGGAATACTTGAACTGGTTGGGGCTGTAGCAGACTCAAGAAGAGGTGGATTCTGATTCAGAATATAGTCAACTGTGGGTTCCAAATACTTGTCAGGAATGCTGTAGAAATGATCTAGAAGACATTAAAAAAAAATTAGAAAAAAAGCAATAGAGGAGTACAACCTGACATTATGCATGTGTGGCAGCTCGTTCTGTAACAGAAGCACAGACTTATTTTTTAATATTGAATTAAAAAAAAACCTGTTAGTGTTGTTTGTTTAACTATAGTAATATATACAGTCCATACTGTCCACAGTTTTGCATCTATATATTTTTTACTATGAAGGACAAGAAATGGGAAAACCATGGAAGTCTCATTGAACAAAATATTTTGAGATTTTTAAAAGTTTTTTTAAAACTTTTTTTTTTCTATTTTGAGTTAGAATGACCATAACAAATTTGAAATTGTCCCTGAAGGAAAATGCATTCAAAATTCAGGTTCAAGTCCACCAGAATCTTTGGTATCATTTTTTAAATTTCCAATAAAATTTAAATATATGCAGTTATGTACAAACTCCCTGCCCCCAATCTGTCAAAATCAACCTGATTCTGCAAACTATTTCTATTTCTCTAGCACTGCACTTTCCAACAGTGTCATGTAATCTGACAGGACATGGCTCTGCCAAAATTTGTTTGAAGAGCTCTATCAGTGCCTTGTAGCTTCGTTCATATCTCATTTCTATGTGTATAACTCATCACAGCCAGACAGGAAACAAGGCAAGATGCATGGGCATTATTTAATGAGGCCACACATGTATTAACTCACCTGAGAACACTACTGTTTCCTGCTTGGATAGGTGCACCCCGTAATCTGAAATAACCAGGTACCCACGTGATACTTTCTGATGTGTAATCACTGAGCAACCTTCCCTTTATGAATCCTCTCGCCATATCAGTCTCCAAATGTTTGGCAGCTTGTCAACATACTTTCCACTGAAACTTTCCAGCCTAGTGATCCCCAAAGAGATGTCCCAGATCAACCCTATGTCCCTCTTGGCTCGAAAGCTCAAGCCTTCACCTTGAGAAATTCTCAAATCATTTTCACCAAGGTGAGTAATAATTGTGTTGGGTGACTACTGCTTGCTTGTCAAAGAATGGAAGAGGTGCATCAGCTGGTCACAGAGTGAGTGCCCTTCCTTCCCTGCCACCCCAGGGTTACCTCGACACAGAGGCACGGCTCTGACCTTCAGGTGAGATGCCTGCCTTTTTATGTGCCCAACGCACAATACTGTATCTGCCAATCCATGCATCATTTGCTTATCCCTAGGAATGGATAAATAGTGGCATAAGTCCTTACACCACTCACTGTGACTCTTCAGGTGTTGGGTACCTATTTGTCAGTGTCTGATTAATGCTGTTTTCTGAGTTCCTTGTCCAAGTTGTTACTGTCCCAATCCTGGACAGTTGTGAACCAAATTCATATTCTGGGAAACCTGATACTTGAAACTTCTTTTTCTTTTTTTTTTAATCAAAAGATGAAATTATGTGAGGTTTTTCTCATGCAAAAGAGAGCCCATCTACAACCACCCTTGTTGCTTTGAGTCTTCAGTGCCCTGCTGGACAGATCCCTGCCTTCCCACCTTCTTGTAACACCTTGGACACATTTTGCTTTCCCCAGTCTGGTTCAGGGAACTGGCCAATGATATAAATACTAGGGCTATGCAAAGCTTCTGTCCCTGATTTGATTCAGCAGAGATTCGACCTGATTCGGTGGCCAAATCTCCAAATCTGAATAAAATCAGAGGACCCTTTAATCTGTCCGAATTGATTTGGAAAGATTCAGACATAGAGACACCTTTAAATGTTTTTTCTACATACCTCTAGATAGCAGGGGCTCGTGAATGCTGCAGTGCTGGGGTGCACTAAGTGTCCCACAGGAGTGCGGGGAGCTCCCCAGCATGCTTGGCAGCAGACCTGGAAGTGGACCAGAAGCACTTCTGGGTCTGCTGGGCAGCATGCTGGGGGCCCCCCCATGACCTCCAGGCTTGGCAAGTGGTGCTTCCTTGGTATGGGGGGGCACCTGGGGTCCCCCTGTGGTCAATTGCTGAGCTGGGGGGTGCAGCCCCCCCTCCCCTGGCGCAGTCCCTGGCAGACCCAGAAGTGGACTGGAAGCACTTCAGTCCACTTCTGGGTTTGCCACCGAGCACATGGAGGGCCCACTCCTGTGGGACGCTCCATGCAGCCCAGCATCGCAATGATCATGAGCCATGCCTGTTACCTCAAGGTATGTAGAAAAAACATTTAAAACTGTGTCTACATCGGAATTGCTGATTTATTTTTTTTTTTGTCAAATCAGCATCAAATCTTTAGATTCAAATTTGACTGAATCAAATGAGGGATAGTGAACTGAATCAGTGAATTAAATCACTTGTCCCTGATTCGGGCCAAATCCAAATCAAATAGGGCCCGCTTCGCACACGCCTAATAAATCCTTTATCCATTCCATTCTCACGATAGCTATTTTCTGGACAGTGCCTATCAGAGAAAGACGCCTTAAAGAAGTCATTATCCCCTCCACTTCTGCCTGTAATAGAAACCCTTCTCAGGTCCTTCGTTACTCACCCTCCCCTTATACACATGCGCACATATGCTAAATATAGTAGTAGGCACACTGATTTTGGTGGCAGTACTACTGATTTACACCTGTCTGAGTTGGATCAAATTAGGATTCATTGGCTATTTCTTAACAGGTTTTGTTCTTCTGTTCTTCACTTGCTACAGGAAATCATAACAAATGCCTTGGCTTCATAGCATTGCTTTATACTGCTAAAAGTTTTTAAATATAGTGTTCTAATTCTTTTTCTCCTAGGAGGTTATCATCACCTTTTACAAGGAAGTTTAAAAGAGGCATTATTAATGCATTTAGGGTCTAACATTTTCTAGCTTTTCTATATAGTGTATCATAGTTGAATATAATGAGATCATTATGCATTCTGTGCAAGTATAAAATATAGTCAAGGGGTATATAGAGAGGGCAAGATTGTCAGCTGATATAAAATAGCATAGAAATAATGACTTCAGTGGTGCTATGAAAATTTACATCAGCTGACGATCTGGAGATTCATTAGTTTGAACATTTGTGAGTGGTAAAGCAGTATTCAGTTGAGCAATGATTAGTGATAATTTCCTTTTGTTATATAATTATGATGAGATATGTAAATTTAAAATATTTCTATATTGGTTTAACTTTAATGGTTATTTACCAAACATTGGCACAGTCAATTCTATGTAGAATATGCAGCTCTACACAGACTAATAGTAGCTAAATCAGGCTATGGCATATTGTTATGGGAATTGCACAACACTTGAAATAAAATCACTTATACCATTAATTCATAGTATGAGAGCATGAAGACTAGCGACTGTGTTTCTCAGGGTATTTTCAGACCTAATCACAGATGAATACTCTGCTTTCACTTACAGAAAAATGTATTTGAGCGCAAGGCTGGGAATAAGGCTTCTCAAGTTCTGATTTAGAAAAGGATTTTGTAAACCTCCTCTGCATCAGCAGTTCAGGTACAAAAATGGGAATGATATTTTTTACTTCCCTGGCTCAGGATTGATGTCCTCTTATTGCTTATGGTCTAAGCAGTCCTGAGCCACCTCAATTCTTCCTGACATTTGTACACCCTGCTCTGACTTTCATCAATGTATGTGATCCTCCAGATCAGATTTTTTCAGCCAGAGCTTCTCGGGATAAAAATGGCAAAAGTCCCATTGATTACAGTGGAGTTAAATTAACGTCTGCTGAAGCTCTGGTTGGTATTCACCCCCCCCCCCCCCCCCCCGTCCACCTCCCAAACAATGTCTTTTTTGGAACTTTGCGGTCAAAACTTTTCATCCAAAAAAATCAACAATTTAGTTATCAACCTGAAAGCTTTGGGCTTTCGAGTTTGACAAACAGAAGTATCATCTTTGTGCTAAGTAGTATGATGACACATTAAGAGTAGTATGTTCTTAACATGCCTGCCATGCCTCTTGAAGGCACATTTACAGGGTCTGAAATTTAGATTTTGTAAACTTTGGCTTTTATGATGAGACCAATGGAAATATTGCATAATTAAAACAGACTTTAAACCAAAACCAAGCATGTAATTCAGTAGGCACTTCTCTTTCAAACAAACAAAACAATCCCCTTGAAGCATTTACAATGCAAACATTGTAACATTGTACTAGCTCAGATGAACAGATTGGAACAGTTAATTTAGAAAATGACTAAATGAAACTGCCCATTACTCTATTTTCTCTGGTCAGATTTGAAGAAAAAGCAAAATATAAGGCAGAGTAAAAAACACATTTACTTTTCGGTAATTTTCTATTTGAATGATCAGAGGTATTGTTAGTAACACTGGTAGGGGGAATTTTATTTTCATTTAATTTTAGGCTAAGGCTCTCTTGTAAAGAAAACCTATGTAATTAATGAAATGATCTGATGTATAGTGCACCCTCTGTCCATGGGGTCATATGATTTGTTCTTCATTGCACACCTACTATGTATTATCTTCCAGGGCACTCAAGAGGATAATGTCAAATACCCAAACAAACAGTATTTCTTGGCTTCAATGCTTTAGGCTTTAAAAGGCCAAATTATGCTTGACCTCAGGCTGGGAGGTTGATTTTTTTTTTTTTTTGTAGAGTGAGGAGAGAAAACAGTGAATTCACTTTATCGAGCCTGTTCCAACCTTTCCCAAAAAAAGATATATTGATTTGCTGCTTCAAGTAGTAATCTATCACCCATAGTGCCAAAGAGCTCCCATGGGCTTCAGAAAAGTTGCCAGAACTCAACATATTTTTTATAATCTGAATTCTATGATGTTGGGTTTCAAAATTCTGTTGAATAAGCATTTATTTTACCATCAGCTCTTATTAAGACCATCTCTTACTTAAAACAATTGCTCATTTTGAGAAAGTAATTATTTAAATGTCCTTGTTCTTTGTCTCTATGCCCAGCTATCTGTATATATCTAGACTCTTAAAGAGGCATTTGAAATCAGCCGTTTGGTGAACTGTGCCTCCTTTTAAGGTGACAACTCTTTGGTGAGGCTGAGTTAGGATGCCATTAAACGGGGCTGTGCTCCAAGACTGGCGAAGTTCCTGCGGGAGAGCCGGGGCCATGAAGACCTTCCTAGAAGTGGTCTATTTTGTGGGGATGGGTAGGCTTTGGAAACCAAAGCCCAGACCTTATTTTCCTTCCCTTTTGTCAGAAGAGGTCTGTAGTAGAGGAAAGATTTGACCAGAGACACTATCTATAAGATTACTGTTTCCTCAATCATACAATGTTCAGATAGTTCATATTCTGAAAGTCAGGATTTGCCTAGTTCTGGCTTTTGTTCAGACCTTTTCTTGTGAAACTGAATTGCTGGGTTGATTTTATTTCATCTTATATTGTATGCATGTTAAATGACTGCTTATTCCTGTAATCATGTTTGAATTGTACAGCATCCACGACATCTTTGCTAGTAAGCCTCATAACTAAAAGTACTGCTTTTGTTCCACCTTGACTTCCCAAATGCCCCCCCACAGTTTATTTTCTTTCTTAGCACCCACATCACTTCCCTGTACAAAGGCTCTTGGGGTATGGCATAGGCTGCTAAAATATAATCCCAGTAATTATGCAGCGTTCAATGAAAACTTTGAGCAATACAGTACAATACCGATTCAAAGTACCAAACTACTCTTGGGCCTCATTAGTGTTTGCCAGATCAAGTCTTAACTCCCACAGGGTGGGTAGCAAGTGTAACATTTGATACTGTTTGTAAAATTTCCATTTATAAGAGACGGTTGGACTCAAGCCAGCATCAGTCTCAGGGCAGGATGCTTCCAAGTCAGCTGCTTGAGCTGCCCTTGCTTTCGGTGTTTGTTCTAGTGAGGGGCAGCCATTAATCTGTGTGAGGAAGAAAAATTCCTTCCCCCCGAATATTTGGTTTATGTTTGGAAGCTCTAGCACAGAGTACTTGATTTTTGGCACTTGCCAGATTAAAAAAAATTAAAATCTTATGTGTATTTTAAAATCACAGTCCAGATCACCCATTGATCCCCAAATGACCCATGAAGGGTGTTTGGGCTGTTATCTGAGGAATTCACAATACTTCATGCCGATTAAGTTTGAGTCTCCGTCCAGTTCCCACTGGACAAAAGGACACATCAGAAAACCACCATAGCAGTTAGTACCCCCAGTGGCAATCTGAGTAGAGGCCACGCTTGGAAAGAAAATCGCAGAACAACGCACTGTATAAAAGTCTTTTCAGGACTGTGCTGAAATACCTAGGTCTGGATCTCCTGGGGAACCTGGCACTTGAGATGCCTGGGGCTGACCTTTCTGTGGATGAATGGGTGTGTTCCTCTAGCTTTTAATTTTGCTTTGCTGCCCATCACTCTTGTATATGTCCATCTTCTATATTAGATTGAGAAAATCAAAGCCTTCCTGTGGATTTTAGGGAGCCTCGTACCACTTAGGGTTATAGCAAGAATTAGTGGGATAAGAGAAGACAAACAATTGTGCTGGGCTACTATCTTAAATGAACATGCAGTTGCCAGATGCAAGGTGGCATAGGGCCACAGCTTCTGCAAATGAAGGCAATCGTGGCCCATCAGCATTTTTTTAAAGGAAGTGTAATGGGTTGTGAAATTATATATATATATATATATATATATATATATATATGAAGTATACAAAACATATCTTTGCAAGCATGTCCAAGTAGTAACATACATATATGTGTGTGTGTGTGTGTATATATGCGTGTGTATACACACACACACACACACACACACACACACACACACACATATATATGTTACTACTTGGACATGCTTGCAAAGATATGTTTTGCATACTTCTTCCTTTCTTAACTTAAAAAGGAGTTGTCTATTTTATTTCAAGCTAAAATATATTCCAATTTCTCTAGAAACATCTATAACTCTGATTTTAAAAAGTTGGCTCTGGCCACATTTCATGTTTTTGTAATCTTGATCATTCAGCATTTTAGGGATTTTTAGGTCAGATGCTGAGCCAGTGGGAGCTGGCAGAGCTCCATTGACTTCAAAGAAGCTACACAAGTTAACCCTGAGAGAGAATCTGACCACGCATAGTTAGCCAAAAATATTTCCCAAACCTATAACAACAAAAGGGAGAGAGTGAGCTTAGTATTGCATCTTTATATTTTGACGGCTTGTCTTTGCTACGTTATGTTTATCCGTTCTTTAGGGACTTAATTCCTCATTGCTTGAGTTATATCCAATAAGATAGGACAGAGATAATCACTGTTATTAAGTATAACCCTAACTCTTCCCTGCTTCTTCTGTACGAGGAAGCTTTCGGACTTAAGCAAACACATTCTTTTTCATCAACGTTTTTTCATTGGCTTTTTCATCAAGCATTGGTTCCCCTGCTTATTTGCTCTTTTCTCTGTGTGGTGTCTCTGGCATCACTGCTTGGAGAAAAGCCTGCAAAATTCAGCATATTTTGCTGCTGATTGTATTTACATGCTGCTTATGCTATTCCAGCGTGTCCCTAACCTGAGCAATTGAATATCATACATAGATATTAATAATCACGGAGAGATGTCCCAAGTGGACCAGAAGCCTTTCTTTACTGTGCTATATGTTTTGTAAATGTTCACGCCTTCAGTTATTACAGAAAGTCTTTTCCGATATGGTAAGTTATAATATGTTCTCTGATAGAGGACCTCATTCGGTAGGAGATAATGTACTACAACACGCTCAACAGAGAAAGAGGTCCTTCAAGTTTTCTCTGGACATGGTTAGGTGCATTGCCATAGAGGATTATTGTTGTTTCTATGGGTCATAAATAGTGTGGTAGTGCTGATCCATGAATACCATTTCCTCAGCAGTGGGACGAGAGAAAAATATCCCCAGTGACTGAATTCTCATGTCAGAAATTATCGGTGAACGGACAGGGAGGGGAGAAAAATGTCCACATGTTATTAAGTTAGCTTCAGCTGCAGGAGCCAAAGAGCTGGAGAATAGAAAAAAGGATTAATTAAGAGAAACAGAAATCGTTTGGGTTTTTTAAGACTTAAATAATATTTCCTTTTACCTAGTAAACCTTAGCTGAAGGCTACTCCTTTATATGCTGCAGGAATCCTGACCTGTTGAATGCTAAGTAGATGGCGTGGACCAATATTAATGAGGGTCTGTGAGGCAGTCTCCGTATTGGGTCTAACCAAAAAACAAGAGGAAGAACAGGAGGAATTTTTTTTTTCTACTATGCCTTGGGATGCACAATTTACATATGGCCGAAAACTGCTGATCAGAACGACTCTCCATGATCAGCATAGCTTGAAGACAGGTTTAATATTCAGGACGTTCTGAATTCTTGCTACACAAAACTCCAGCTGCACAAAACGTTGGCAGTCGGCGAGCGAGCAGAATATGCTGCTTCCAGGGGGTTTTAAATGGCTTGATGCTGAGGAGGGGTGGACGGCAGAGTAGAGCTGGTAGAGGTTTATTGACTGCGGTTTGTGGGTTTGTTTCAGGTTTCTTCCCCTGCCCTCCCTACGTTTGTGCTTCTGCCGAATTTCCTTTGGAGCTTTCTAAATGGGTTTTGGATTACAAGAGAGAGTAACCAAGGCCTCTATTAGAGTCTTGGCTGCAGAAGTACTTTTTATGAGTGCCATAGATGCCCTCTCAAGTTTCTTCTTTTTGACAGCTTGCCCGGTTGCTGGATGGGATCTGTGTGCAGCTGTTTGCTGTTCACCCCTTCCTCCCCCCTGTGGTTGCTGAATAGAAGCAAAAGTCTAATACTTTTCAGCAAAATTATTTTCCTGGTATGTTTGTGGTGTTCAAGGGCACACCGAATATTTGCTGAAAACCTCAGATGCATTTGAACTCTCCTTTCCCTGCACATGAGGTCCAGAGAAGGGCAACCAGGACAATTAGTGGTATGGAGGGGCTTCCATATGAGGAGAGACTAAAAAGGCCAGTCCTTTTTGGTTTGGAAAGGAGTTGAGGGGGGGCATGAGAAGGGTTTTTACAATGCTAAATGGTGAAGAGAAAGTAAATAGGGATTTACTGCTCTCCATGATCAGCATAGCTTGAAGAAAGATTTACTATTCAGGGCGTTCTGAATTCTTGCTACACAAAACTCCAGCTGCACAAAACGTGTACAATACATGTACTAGGAGTCATAAAATGAAACTATTAGGTATTATATTTAAAATGAAGAAAAGGAGGCTCTTTTTCACCCACTGGGTACATCTGCACATGCCCCTGATTGTGCATTTGGTACTGCGCAGTCATTTAGTACTTGCCTTAGCCAGTACTAAACGACTGCTCAGTACCTGCCGGTACTACGTACTCCTGGCAGCTCATGGTTATTTTTAAATGCTGCTTTGGCATAGCAGCTGGTGCAGATGTGCCCAGTGTGCAATTAAAGTGTGGGACTCCTTGTCACAAGATGCTGTGGAAGCTTAGAATGTAACCGGGTTGAAAAAGAGACTGGGCAAAATCTTGGAGGAAAGGGCATCAGTAGCTATTGATCATGAGAGTTAGGGATACAGCTTCTGAATCTGAACTTCCTAGACCTTAAATGCTATAGACCGCAAGTGGGAGAGGAAGAGGGGGAACAACCCATCCAGGAAGAGGACACACCGACTGCAGATGCTTCCTTAGCCTGACAAAGGGTATTTAACCCTGAAAGCTTGCTAAGAAGAATTTTTCCAAGTATTTGAGTTGGTCTAATAAAAGATATCCGATTTACCCAGAGAACTTCGTCTGCCTATATCCTTAGACCAACATGGCTACAACCTACAGCCCTGGTCTTCCCCAGTTCACTCTCCTTTTCAAAATCCGCTCTCTGCTGCAGCGTGACACAGGAGGTCAGGCAAGATGGACCTATGGTCTGACCCAGTAAATGGTATTTCTTATGCTCTTATGAGCATTAGAGCAACTTGGGATGAGGTGATATGTGGAGCTGCCAATCTCCCCTTCTTACACACTCTCCAGAAGAAGAGGGAAGGAGAAAGACTTCTCCACTTTCATTACACTTCTGAGTAATAAGCTGCAGTTATTATTGCAATGTATTGCAATGTAGCATCTAAAAATTCCCTTCCAATGCCCACAGATCAAATGGCAGGGTTCAGTTTAGGGATCCCTTCATGAGCTAAGCCCTGAATAGTTACTACAACCAGAGTAACTTCATTTAGCAATCTGTACAAGTGCAGTACATATACACTGTAAGAGGTTCTCTGGAGCATACAACTGCTTATTGATGCAAAGCTAGAGGTGTTTTAAGAATACATATGACTCCTGGTCAAGAAAATATCCCTCTTTTCTTATGAATTAATATATCATGCTGAAGAAACAGAAATATTTGTGAAAAAAGAGAACATTCTGCTCTTGTGGAAAAGTTTTGTGTTTCCATTGACAAGTCAAATGCTGATTTTTCTCATTTCTTCTGTTTACTGAAATGTATGGAGCAGGGTGATAAACTCATTTCCCGAATGGCAGCATTGCTGCACTAATGGCGGTAATATCTGGAGGTGTAGGTGGAGAGGAACAAAATCTTTCTCCAGCCCCCATCTAGGGACCTTCTGCAACCATAATGTTTCCTTTTCCTTGAGCCGCCCTTAAGTTTTATGGCTTCACTTGACCTCCCTGCACAGGGGGGAGTAGCAATAGCAGCAGTTGTGCTCTGGCAGAGCCTAGGGCTCTCTGCAAGCTTTGTTCCTGCTTGAGGCAGGATGTTTCCTCAACCTCCTTCTGAGGATAGTGTGGGTCTGAGCTGCCTCTGTCATGGAGCCTCTTTGAGGAGCAGAGTCACAAGGCACAGCTGAGCCCGAAGGAGACGGACTCTAATCATGCAAATCCAGAGCGGAAACTGTTATTCCTCCCAGCCCTGTTAACTTATTTGCATTGCACGTGGTGTGGATGTTCCCATGAATTAAACGGCAAGAGCCGGGATGATGTATTGTTTAACTTGTTTTTGTTTAAGTTATTTTTATAGGGCAATATAATGCCGAGTTCAGGCTGAACGTTTTAAAGCTGTCTAAGGGATTGTGCAAAGTGAGCATCCAATTTTAGACAGCTTTAAAGATCCCAGCTTTAATGGGAGTAGCGTGATTTTTATTTATTTATTTATGTTTTGTGAGTCGGTCGTGTTTCTTAGTAGCTGGGTAATCGGGAAGCCGTTTGCAGGGCTCAGTACTGCAGCCTTCCGCTTTGATGAATGGCTGGGTAATGTGGTGCAGTCCAATCTGCCAGCGGATGGCCCCCTGTAGATTATGTGTCTACATATAATTTACATATACTTTACATCTATATGTGCATGCAAAGTCTTTGTATAATTGCACGTGTAACTCTACACACATACGCACACTCTCAAAACATTTGCACATGAGCACATGGGATGGGTAGAGCAATCAGGACTGGTAGTAGAGATATCTTTTATTGGACCAACATGATTTTTGGAAAACAAATGACTTTAATTGCAAGCTTTTGAGCACAAACACCCTTAGTCAGGCATGGGAGAAAAGATTGGAAAAGTTTTCCTTTTACAATCTATGGGATATATTATGGGATGGGTAATTCTTTAATATTATATATTCTATAATACTATGGGGTGGGTAATTCTTTACCTGTGCTTCATATCAGTGGCAGAAATGAGGCAAAGTCATAGGGTAATTGTTTTCTCTAATTGTTGAAGTCCGCATTTCAAATCCCTCTTAGCATGACTCTTCCCTTTTCATTGTGTGGGGGTGGGTTTTAATGAATATTTATGGAAATTGTCTCCATTGTTGGTGACTTCAAAATGCCATATCAATACCTCTGCAGCCTTCAGAAGGTGAATGAGGATATTCCTATTTACTCACACCACACTAGGAGGTATGTTTACTTGCATTTCACCAGTAAAATCCTACCTTGCCACTAATAGCAATGTAAATCTAAAAAAATAATTATGCAGGTGATTTCCCAAACTTTAAAGTTTCCCTTCAAGGATGCACAAGTGTGAGTGTATTTTCCGAGCTAAGCTTTTAATGTTGTTCTGGACCATAAATGTTATCTCTCTACATTGCTGGAGGGTTTGAAGGTCATTTCTATGCATTTGTGGCATTTGGGATAGCAGAGATGGCTAGGGGAAAGGGAAATCTGTGTGTATCAGTTAAACAGGGAGCAGAGAGGGAAACTGGGCTCCACTATATATTAGCAAGTATCGACATACATTGTCATGAAGCAAAAAAAGTCTTTTGATCACCTGCCGTAATTTTGGGCTCTTATCAGAGTTGTTATTGTTGTTTACATCTTGAGGGAAGCTGAAGTTCAGAGATTATTATCTAAAAGAGAATGGCAAGAAAAAGCATAATTCATGGGAGCGTCTCTTGTCATCTAATGTGGCTTTTAGGAGCTGCCTTTGATATGCATATTCATCTGTAAGAACCATGACTCTTTTGCAAAAGATATAAGTAGCTTGTACTGTATTTTAGAAATACTGCCATTGCAGATTTGGGAAGGCACTTGGGGCAGGGCGTTTATAAATTAGGTCAAACAAAGCCTTGCAGCTTGGGGACATTAACTGAAACGGTGCCCTGCAAAAAAAAAAAAAAAAAAGATTTTTTTCTGCATGAAGCATGGAAAAGAAAATGAATCTTATGAGGATGAGGTCTTTGGAACAGGGAAGTAATTTGCTTCTGATCCCTTGCTAAAGGCTACTTATTCTTAGCAGGTTCTTCTTAAGAGAGCGTAAAAGGTGGATTTGCAGCTACTATATGAAATAATGTTCCCCAATCTTTCAGTTATGTAACAAAAATGCAGTTTGAATAACCAGAAAGGGACAAATGCCACCACGATGCACTTAAATTATTCATTGGCATTCTGAATGGATTTCAGGATGTTTGGTCTGACCAAATTCACAGCCTCTTTGCTCATACATGTTGATACGAATGACTTTCTTTGGGTGGCACAAATCCTCAAGGAACAGCTCTTTTTCACAATTGAAAACCATGTCTGCGCAAGAGCCAGCACTAAAAATCCCACTAAAACCTTGTTTTAAAGACTTCAATAGAGATTAGGGAGTTCATAATCCTTGTGCTGACACTCTCTATACAGGGGTGATATCAACCCAAGACGGACACCTGTTTCTGTTTGGACAGGACCGTTATTTCCTAGATGTAGCCCATCGGTGGTTATGTGCCAGGTATTCATTGTGAAGATTCCCGACTCAGAAGGATGCTGCGGTTTCCACCTCTCAGTTGTGAATTTCAAGATATTAGATGCTTTATTTAGAGCTCCCGCTCCCAGGAGCAAGAATTTACATTAAAATCCCAGCTTTCAATTAAAAACAAAACAAAACAAAAAAACGGCCTTGTCCCTCCGGCCACAAAGAAGGGCTCGAGATATGAGCATAGTCTGCCTTAAGGGTTAAAAAACCACAGAAAATCAAAACATTTTAAATCCTAAATGTATTAGTTTTTAATTTCATTATTTTAACTCATGAATTTATGGGGGATTAAGTCACGACTTGGACTTTTCCAGTTTGCCAGTGCTTCAACAGTAACAGTGCTGTGTGATTTACAGTTCTGGTCCCTCCAAATGCTCTGTTTTCTGATTCATAAAACAGAAAAAAAAAAAAAAAAAAAAGGTTGGTGCTCACAGACACAGAATGATCTTTTCCAGCTTCGATCTGCCACCTAACCAAAAAAAGTCTGCTCTTCACTGAATTAGACACCTGCGTGTATACAACAGACGTTGGCTACAGACTCCAACTTCTATTTCTTGTCATTCATAACTTTATGAACTGAAACCAACAGTTTTATTTTGCTATCTGGCAAAGGCACTATAAGCTTAACGAGAAATTGCAACCATTGTCTTAGTAAGAAGATTGTCTTTTTGAGTGTCTTTGTAAAAGGAGAGAAAGAGAGATGCTCAACGCTAGGAAAAAAGAGTAGAATAGCATTTTGGTCGTTCCCCTCTGCTGGATAAGTTACACGCCTGCAAGTCTGATTCACAAGTGGTTGAAATTTTCCAAAACAAAATCAGTGTATGAATGTGAGAAATTGTATCTCTGGAGAAGCACTCAAATCTCATGGGTGAAAATAAGTGCTTATAATAAAAGAGACCGTCCCAGAACTCTTAAGCAGCTATAGAAGAATAATGCAAGTTTATAAAAATCATGTTTTATTTTATTCATGTATTGCATTTAAAGCTATACTGGAGCTTTTCACAGTGTCATATAATAAATAAATAGCGGCAGTATTCAAAGTCATAAACGGGTAAATGTTCAGCTGTCCTCCGTCCTAAAAATCCAACGGCTGGATGAATATTTACACTATGTAAGTTATACCGTTAAATGTTGAATAATGTTGAACCAAATATTCTCTCCATAACTTTGATTATATGATACGTGTAGCACTCTGCAAAAGGATATAAGGACTTCATAACTGCCTCAAATGATTGGACTTGGGATCAGTTATAGATATGTGTGTTTGTAAATTATAATACTTGTTATTTTTTAAATCTTCCAAAAGGTGAAACGATTATGTTTTGTTTGCATCCATTATTATTATAGTGGCGTGATTCAGATTTAAAGCTGGGTTTCTTTCCAGTTATTTTGTGTAATAGTCTGAACCAGAAGGTGCCAGATTTTATCTTTCAGCTACAGAAATGCAATGCATTCCAGAGCGAAATCCTGACTCTGTTGAAGTCACCGAGGACTTTTCTAGTACTTTCAGTGGGACTGGAATCTCAGTCCGGAAGTTTTTTAAAAGTATTATAAAATTGTCAATTATAGTTTTAAATAGAAACCCAATTGCTACACGATAAAATCATCATGAATTTGGACTCTAGAAGATCAGCATAAGATAGTCCTTAAAATAGTTCTCAAAATACTGTAGAAGTAGGACTGCAGGGGGTGGCTGGATCCTTTTCTGTGCCCAGGGGAGAATCTCTCCTTCCATGCACCCATCTCTCCTGGCTCTGAGATGCACCTTTCTTACACATGCAGGCTCAGTGGAAAGAGAAGTGCATTTAGGGTACATCCAGTGAGTGCTTGTGTGCATTTCCCCAGGGGCAAGTAGCAGTGGCACAACTTGTCACACCCATGCACGCGCACTCTGGCCTGTGGCAAATTGGCCTGTGTGTCAGGTAGGGGAGGCTACGGCCAGCACCTGGCCTGGCCTCAGCAGCTTTACCTAGGGTCCTGGGGGTCTTCTGGGGCTGCAGTGGTGGTGATCTGGGCACACAGAGCCTGACCAACAACTGGAGCATGACTCTGGCTGGCCATGCTCCAGTTTTGGGAAGCACACGCTGCAGCCACATGCACTGCCCTGCTTTTTTTTGCTTTTTTTTTTTTTTTTCTAGATACTGGGATTTCCCAATATCTAATTTAATGCAGCATAGAGGACCTTTTCACATATACCATGTGTGTTTTGAAGTGCCTGAAAAGCTATTAAGGTCCTGCAAAGCACACGTGCGTGCTCATTCAGACACCCTTACAGTCCAACCTCTGTGCTGAAAGGCAAAAGGAGAATGCTGCCCTTAAAGTTTTTTTCCCCCCCCTCATTTTACTTTTTACATTGCTAACAGCTTCACATTTTTTAAATGAAATTTTGTGGGCCATCTGCTTTTCAGGTTGGCATTATGGTGTCACAGTTGCTTATTGCTTTAAGAAACATGTTTAATGTTCATCATTTAGCATGATGGTAGTCTATACCAAGCTGGTCTGTAGAGCCATGTGCAGAAAGGGTTAGAGAACAATAGGCTAGACGCCTATTGTAGTATCTCATCCAATACCATATGTCTCATTGGACATATAGGTCCCATCATGTAAGAAGATGTTATCATTACC